>NW_028234410.1:1049254-1051754 GCF_977035675.1 Penaeus japonicus
GTCCTTTCTCATTTCAGAGCTATTAGGGATGAGCTTTCTCCATACAAGCCATAAACCCCTTGTGAACAACTGACACTTTATTGAGTTTTTATATAATAAATAGCATTGAAATCAAATGTACCTTAATAACAGACTGAAGGTCATTGTTATACATACCATATATACAATTTAAAAAGTGGAAACTGCTCATACTACAATTTTTTAGACTATAACTGAACCATAGTTTTAATACAGTTTGATTTTTTTCATTCATTTCATCTATTAAATAATTAATAAACCATAAAAAAGAAATTTGTCTCTGTTGTTTAATAAGGGTTTGTTTCTAATTGAAACTTTAATAGTGAGGTTAAGCTATACTTCTCCTAGCAAGTTTCACTCTAAACAATCAATAATACATTAACCCAATGCCAACAGGCCCAGCGAGAACTGGCAACCCCCTACTCAGGGCCTACGTAATATTGCCTCGGGGTCATCACACTGGTGTGTCGCCCCGTCATCAGGCACTTTTTGCCGTGTCACACAGGTGTGACACCCCATCGTCATTGAGTTAATATGAAAAACAGATTTTGTATAAATCCTATTTAGCAGAAATAAAAAAAAAGGCATATGGCACAGAAGGATAGCTTATGATTATTAAATTTATAATGCATATTGTTATTATTATCATTCATCATTCCTTTATAAATGTACCTGCTTTTTTTTTTTAATACCACCTTTATACCTTTAACTATCAATATCACTGTCCTCAAAAAATTACACATAAAATGTTAATGGTTATTTTATAAAACAAAATGTCAATCCAATACAAATATCATGATGGCAATGGTGATAACATAAGATAGTGATACAAGTCTTTTTACTTGAGTATACTAGCCAATGGGCTAGGAGGATGGTAAGAATTAGATTGAACTATAATATATTGCCTATATGCAAAAGATATTTTCACAAAATTATGCTAATCACAATAACTCTCAGACTTCATTATCATTATCATTATCTTTTTGTGATGAATAAAAAACAAGAATAAATAAAATATAGCATGCTCATACTTTCAACCATCAACTTTGATTATATAAACACAGCAGAAAAAATGGTGCATGCATCTAAGACTACAAAATCATAATTGTCAATATCTTTACCTTCAAGGCCAGTTTGCTTTCTTTTCGTTTTTGGACCGAATCAGCGCGAATGGTCTTAACAAAAGCTGGCCAAGGGGTCTCATGCCTATATTTCATTTTACTTGAGAAAAGTTCGTGACCACATCTACGACAGACATAGATGCCTGGAAGGAGTATAAAATAACTTGTTTTAAGGTGTAAAATAAATATATTGGGCTGAGTGTATGACTTTAAAAATTGCTGTTTTTAGTGAACTGGGGAAAAAGGGGAGGGGGGCAATTTGTTCCTCTACTAGGTTTCATGACAAAAGGAATACTCTGTTCCTTCTACCACTAAAAGGTATACAACTTTAGGCATGGTTAAATAAGCTGCACTTAAAAATGACATCTTTTAAAACTGCCATTTCTTATACTCAGGCATTATGAACTGTTGTTATAACAAATACTGAAAACAATTATATAAAATTTGGCCTTGTTACTTTCCTCTACTCTTTTCCTCTCCTCTTCCTGTGTACAGCCAAGGCATTATTAAAATCATGTACAAATTCATGAACAGGATTCATTATGACAAATGTAGAAAAGATCTCATTCATACCTTTTTCTACAAGTAAAAATGTAGACTTGCACTAGCCTATCACATTCAGTTCTCCCTCAGACGGGGATAGATTCGCTTGCCCAATCTCCAGGATAGGCTTTATTTTAGAGGGAGGCAGCTTGATGCAACATAATTTGAATCTTCCCACTCTCTTTCAGTCATTCATTGTAAAACTAGAACCGCTTTTGTGTTTTATTTTTTGTGTGTTTTATTGAGTTTAGAGACTTACATGTGCCATATGACAGGCTCTATCAATGGTGCAGTTGACCAAAATTGTAATATATGATCCATACTAGCTCATAATTTTCTTTATACTCAGTTTGATAGAAGTATTGCTGTTTTATGGGAGGACAAAAGGCAACTTTATTTTTACATATTTTTGTACTGTCATGAACTAATACGAAACTTATAACCACCTACAATGAAGATAACATGAAGAGGTAGGGAAGAGAAATGAAACCTGTGCTTGTGACTGTGGGTGCCACAGTGAAAAGCATCCATATTGGCACAGCAACACATTTTAGACACTGGGTATGGATTGAGTCACCTTCCTCTTCTCGTTCTGCCTGCACAACCTTCATCGGCGGTACTTTAGAGTAAAAGGTCATCAACTTAGTGTGTGCCATCGCTCTATAGAGACAGTGCTTGCTAGAGACCATGGATGGATGCCATTCAAGGCTCTCTCTCCTGCTGGTGCTAGGAAAAAGTGGTGCCATCTAGGTTTTGAATGTCAAGTTAGCTGAATATTATGATAATTACAGTAATTATGACTGCAATTGCCATCATCA
>NW_028234410.1:1056754-1066754 GCF_977035675.1 Penaeus japonicus
GTCCATACATTGATATCATGACACATATTCCTCCAGGTAGATTTGAAAAATAAGCTACCTCGAGAAGAATGGTTGAATGAAAAGGTGACGGTGAACAGTGACCATGTGTGCAAAAGTAATGAAATGAATTAGATTTTATAACGTAAAACACTCGCAAGATAGCACTATTTATGGGTCTTTAAAAATAATCGTAGAACACTGTATTAAGCAAGTGCACATAAAGACGGAGGTGATACAGTATCTCGGCAATTGCGAAACAGTCGAGATGTAGTGAGTCGATTTTTAACGACTTGGATGGAACTCTACCTATCTTATAAAGCGAAGTACACATGTGTGTATATGTAGGGGTGTCGAAGGTGTGGTTAATGTTCATGAGGCTGAGTGCCGTAACTTATAGGTGGAGAAAAGAGAAAGCCAGACTGCAGAGGCACATTCAGGGCTTATTTAATTAACAAGAATAAATACCATATTGAACAGAAGGAAAGTTATATTTTACACTAAAAATAAATTTAAGCTTAACTTCTAAAAAATAAAAATAAAATACAAAATAATAAATCAAAATGCAAAAAAGACGTGCCATTCTAGTGATATGAGTTGAGGAGCCCATCCGTTCAAACCAAAAGGCCAACTGCCTAACCTCCGTCCATCCCACTTCTAACCCAACTAACTTCCTGCACAGGACTCAGTCCTTCCACACTTTTCCAGTCTTTCAGAATGACTGCCATAACCAAGTCACCGCTATTGTCATTAACATTTTTTATCAATCAGAAGAGGGTTTTTGTTTGCTTGATAGCCATATAGTCATTCACCCCCTCTCATGCCCCCACCCACCATGGAAACCAGCGATCAAAGTTGAGCTTGTGCTTAATAGTTACAAGGGTTATGAGTGGGTATACAAAGCCACTGTTTCATGTTGGAGACAACTTGACCGAGCCAGAATTAACCCACCCGTCTTGTTGGAATAAGGCACCAAAGAGTTGTGTTGCAAACCACAGGGCGAACTCAAACACGTAGGTAGGTGAAAAAAAACCCTGGACGGGGTTGCAATCCCATTTACTTGATCATCATCTGGTCCATCTTAGTCTGTCTCTGGGCTAACATAGTAAATTAACATACTGAAAAGTAAACCGTAAATAAGGCAGATAAATTTAGACACCCAAGTGTTTACATTTCAGGAGAGCGATTAACACGATAAATTCAAGGAAAAGGGGTATTTGCATGTCACAGTGTTATATGTACAATCACTAAATATAATCATGTGATTGATACAAAATTTCAATTATTTGGTAATTTTTAATCATCCATACAGCCTGTTCAGGGCAACCAGCTATCTCTGCGTTTCTGTGTGCTAAGGTATGTGATCTTGTAACATACACACCCTGCATTCTTTAATCATGTTCACCTGTTGGAACACCTGACTCCCAATATTATCTATACTCTAACCTAATTATCATATATACATAGCATTCACTCTCATCAGTGAATGTTCATCACTAGATACATATAGTGTTGCAAGGTTTTGCTCGTCCCAATCGACTTGCCTTTCCTAGTCTCGTCATCGTCTAACTGTATCCTCTTGATATTTCTACTTGCCTGCTAAAAAATCGGAGCACACTTAATATTCACCTCGTGTTACCCAGCCGCCTCCTTCACTATGTCATCTGCGTCCTCATTAAAGGTGATACCTACATACCATGGGATCCAGACGATTATAATCACACGTCCCTGACCTCGCAGCCTATGAGCTGTCAATTGGAACTCGTTAGCAATGTGCTCAAACACAGGACCCACGCTACTAAGTGAGCTTAGGGCTCCCCTGTTATCACCAAGGATAAATGTATCTTTATTAATGATCTCAACATTTCAAATTTTCCCATAACTTAGCCTGCGTCAATGATACATGATTATTCAGTCTTCCCCCACTGCTTATGGTAACCGTGTCATCCTCGGTGAACTGTGTTATGACCACACACCCTGCTCTGCCATCCTCCAATACTGATCCATCGAAGTAAACATGAACAGTATTAAGGTGTGTTAGACTCTTTACTTCATGGACATACCTTGGTTTAAGTTGACCTAGTTTATGTATCATCTCCATACAGGGGGGTCTACATCTACGTTAAGCTCCACATCTTCCCATGGTAGACTTTGGAAGATGTCTGAAGAGAATGTCAATTTTCATTTGAGCCATAATAATCGATACTATTTTCAGCTCTTTCGTATATCCTCACTTGCCTGGTCTATATAAAAAAAATACTGATGTTGTTAAGACCACTGGCCACGGCCATTAACCTGATGGCCGATTAGACATTAATCTCGCTTACTCTCTGTTTTTTTTTTCTTACAGTCCTGTTGTAGTGATTCCCCGAGACATTCCCTTGCCCCAAAGTAAATTCCCGATTGAATTTATGGTAACGTGAATCTCGTCCTGTGTAGGGGTAGGCTGCCACCAGCTGATAAGGGATCAGCACCCGTGTATGTGCGAGACAGTCGAAGACGTGTAAAATGTATGTTATGTATGTGTATGAGTGTATGTCAGTTTGTATGTAGAAAGAAAGAGTTCCTACACAGGACATTGCCGAGCAGGCGTGGCTAGAGTCAGGCAAACATTCTTATTTCAGTGTTTTCCAAAAAAAGGAAGGACTTGAAAAATATAAAAGTTCCGATCATAGTTTATTATTATATAAATATATTAACACAAAAGGTCTCTCCTCCTTGCATATTCAAAATGTTCGTCTTTTGGCTGGCCATGAATTTGTCTATGGCCGCAACCCTTAAAACACAATAAAATTGGCAATAAAAAGAGAAAAAACAACAAGTGCCAAAAGGGCACACGTTGTGAGCAGTGCGTTGCCGAGCTATGGGCTCATCTGCAAGAGGCTGTCTGCTCACGATCCAGGGCCTCGCAGGGGTATTTATGGACCTCCTTCCAGGGAGGGAGCATGTGGTAGACCCTCCTTCCAGGGAGGGAGCGAGTAGTAGGCCCTCCAGGGCAACGCCATCTCTTGGCGCCGCTTCCCCCTCGTGGCGTCAAAGGGAAACTCGTGCATTGGTCCTGGAGGGATGGCTGGGGCGAAGCACATCACTACAACTCCTCCCCCTCAAAGTTCATAGGCCGCATCGTCAAGGCCTGTGGACTCAACAAGAACTGCGAAATAAAAGGGGTTTTAATGCAGAGCACAGTAAAAACACCATCCAGGCAAAAGAATGAATGTAAAATATAAAAAGGGGAGAGAACCACGACCTTTCATAAAAATCAGCCAATATTAAAAAAAATAAATTATCAATACAACAAGATAAAACTAAAAACTGGCTGAAACGAACAAAAATCACCCAAACCTAAAACAAAATCAAAACTTAAAATTAACCAAAATAAAAAGAGCCAAAAAAAAAAATCAAGACAGGGATAACCCGCTCTAAAAGACTACACGGCGAAACACTTAGCCCTTCCTTTAAAAGAGGACAACCATCAGGGATAACAGGTCAATACCTACATCAGGTTGTCGACCCTGGTTCACTCCCGGTTGCTCACACCGGGAACACTCGGATCCTCGGTTCCATCGCCTTCCTCAGCCTCGGGGAAGAACTCTAGCTCCTCTCGGACCACATACTGCTTCATCTGGTTACAGTGGTAACCCTTCTCTCGGTAAGGCGGCTGCGTCGACTGGCAGATGAAGGTGACAGGGCCTACCTGCTTCTTCACCCGCAGAGGGCCACTCCACCGGGAACCAAGAGCTCGGCCTGCCACCCCTGTCCGGCGGGCGTACTCTCTGACAAGGACAAGATCACCCTCTGCTGGTGTGAACTTCTGCCGCACTCTCCGGTTGTAGTCCTCGGCCCATATCGACTGTGCGCGACGGGCCGTTTCCACTGCAACCGCTCGAGCCTCCTTGAGCCTTTCGCGGAACCGTTGAGCGGATCCTTCATCAACCTCCTGCCGGTTCGTCAGCCCTACAGGGAAATAACCATCCTTCCCTATCATGAGGTACAACGGCGGCTGTCCGGTACTCCTGTGTACCGCCGTGTTCAGGGCGAGACGGACGTACGGAAGGAGCTCATCCCATTCGTCCGGGTGGTCTCCTACCAGGGTAGCCAGGGCATCCTTTATAACCCTGTTACTCCTTTCAACCATACCATTAGCCTGTGGGTGGAAAGCCGTGGTATATCCCAACTTTATTTTAAGCATTTCACATACCTGGGAAAATAGACGGTTTTTAAACTCGCCCCCAGAATCCGTTACTAGAGTATTAGGAGGTCCAAAAAGCGTCACATATTTTTCCACAAATGCATTAGCCACTGTTTCTGCATCCTTGTTCTTCAAAGGTATTAACTGTAAATACCTGGTAAGATGTTCTACGATGACCAGAACGTAGCGGTAACCATTCAGGGATCCTTGCAAATCTAGAAGATCTGCCGACACCCTCTCCATAACCTGTGTCACCTCTGGGGCTGAACTTAATTTAGCCCTTCGCACCGCAACTCCTTTTCGCCGTTGACACTGGGGGCATGCTGCCACGAACCTCTTGACGCCCATCAACATCTGAGGAAAGTAATACTGGTCTCTCAGACGTGTGTAAGTCCTGTAGACTCCAGGGTGGGCTGCTGTTGGTTCGCTGTGCACCGATCTTATTGCTTCATCCCTCATGGTGCGAGGGATCACTAGCTGCTGGATCACACGGTCTGGAAGGTGACGTAAATGGTACAACAGGCCATCGCTTACCTCGAACTCTTCTAATGGAAAGGGGGTTCTTCGTCGGGGCAGTCTTCGTTCCTGAAGGTACTGGATAATCTCAGTCCATAGGGGGTCCTTCTGTTGCTCTTCGGCAATCTTCTGGGCGTCCATGACAAGAGATGTTGCCGCTACTGCTCTGCTTAGGAGGTCAGGTACATGATGGGAAGCACCTGGTTTGTACCGAAGTTCGTATTGGTAGAAGGAGAGTTCGTGGGACCATCTTGTCATCCTGATCGATTTAGTGACCTGTTTAAATACATATACTAAAGGCCGGTGGTCAGTATAAATCACAAATGATTTGCCATAAAGATATGCATCAAAATTTCTGACAGCTTCAACAACTGCCAGGGCCTCAATATCAATCACTGGGTATCTCCTTTCTACCTCCCTAAGCTTTCTTGAAAAATAGGCAACAGCATGAGGGACCCCTTCCCCGTCTCGCTGCATGAGACATGCGCCGATGGCTACTTGTGATGCATCGGAATGTACCTCAAAGGGACGGTTAAAGTCGGGTTTCCGGAGGACTGGTGCCGACATCAGCCGTCGCTGCAGCTCCTCAAATGCCTGCTGATGCTCTTCTTTCCACTGAAATGACCTTCCCTTCCTGGTTAAAGAGGTGAGTGGGGTGGCTATCATGGCGTAATTTGGGATATGCTTTCTGAAAAATCCTGTACAGCCCAAAAACTGTCTGACTCCTTTCACATTCTGAGGGGGCCTCATGGTCTTAATGGCCTCTACCTTTGCGGGGTCTGGCTGTATCCCTTCCTGGGTTATGAGATATCCCAGGAATCTAAACTCATGAGTGGCAAAGGAGGACTTACCGACATTTAGGCAGAAGCCAGCCTTATTGAGAAGGTCTAAAGTTTCTTCCAGATGTTCGAGATGTTCATCAAACGAACGGGAGTAAACCACCACGTCATCCAGGTATGCTAGCACATGCCTCCCCAAGACTGGAGCCAATACTGTGTTGATGGCCCTCTGGAAGGTGGATGGGGCCGTGGCGAGTCCAAAAGGAAGCCTGGCAAACTGGAAAAGTCGGTGGCCATCTGAAAATGCCGTTTTAGGCCTATCCTCTGGATCTACTTCCACTGTCCAGTAAGCAGAACGGGCATCAAGGGCAGTAAACCACTCAGTGTTATGCAGTTCATCAATTGTCTGGTCTATACGGGGCATTGGATAGGCATCCCCAATCGTTACTTTGTTCAGGTTCCTAAAGTCAATACAGAATCTTACCTGCCCATCCTTTTTTCTGACCAGAACCACGGGGGACAACCAAGGAGATTTTGAAGGCTCGATGATGCCACCAGTAAGCATCTTATCGCACTCTTCCCTTATGGTGGTCCTTGCATGTTCCGGAAGACGCCACTGTCTGGTCCTCAGAGGGATATCACTGGAGGTCACTATCTTATGGGTAATACCTGGCACCTTCCCCAGTGGAGCTCCTTCCTTAAATAAATTGGGAAATTTGTTTAAAATAGAAAACAATTGATATCTTTGTTCAATTGTAAGATGGTTTACCTTCTCCTTCGGTATGTCGAAGCTAGCTTCCGTCTCACCCACAGTGTGCGTTTCGAAATTAACTTCAGGGAAGACGGTGTATTGGTCCTCCGTGTAGCCGAAATCTTGGGTCCCATAAAAGTCATCGAAATCGTCGATGAATTCCTCTGTAACACTGCTTAGAGAATCCCCATCACTATCCTCCCTGCTAGTGGGCACAAAGTTCTTAGGAGGCACTTCCCTTGAAGCAGAGTCTTGGTGAAAAGTCTGTTCTACCGGCTCAACTCTTGCGATAATCATACCCCCCTTAAGTGTCACTGGCTTTGGTCCATCATTCACTACCCACACGTTAACCATGTTCGTTTTTACAGTCACCACGGTCCTAGGCACTAATACACGGTCAGTAATTCCACAGATACATACCTCCGGATGCCTGGTTCCATTCTGTACTTGTCCATGTATAAAAACACCACTATGGGGAGGGCACTGCACTGTCTTCTGAACCACAACGCTGTTTTCTACCTCACCCATGTTGCACGTCCGTCCACCTGAACCAGGTTTTTCTCTTCCGGGGATGGTCTTATTAATCACCTGCACCTCCCTTGAGGCGGCATCGGAATATGTGAGCGGCACCTTCACGCCATTAAACACCATATATTTTCTAAGGGGTGAGTGATATGAAATTAGCCGGAAGTTGAACCTTCTGAGTAAGTCTATGCCCAGTAAAATATCACCTGGGAAAGATATTTCATCCACTATACATACTTTATGGAAGCAGAAGACATGAGGAGCGATTTCAATCCTTACCGTCGCTTCCGCTTCAGGCTGAAACTGTCGTCCCGAAGCACCTCGCAGGGTTTTCGATGATGAAAAGGGTCGGTGTATTTTAAACCTTTCCATGACATCTCGGGAAAGTATAGTCACTTCTGATCCTGTATCCACAAATCCTTCAGCCGTTTGACCATTAACCTGTAAGTGTACTATGGGTCTCCCATGTTTTACTTGGCTACTCACGGGCATTACTGGTTCCTTGGGGTCCTGCGCCTGGGGTTGGAACCTCTTCGTCCCGGCGGGCCGCGAGAAAGGGACACCTATTGGCAAAGTGTCCTTCCTTCTTACACAGGAAACACCTCGTCAGTTGACGACTTCGACAGTCGGCTGTATCATGGGAGTCAGATTTGTGGTAAGAACAATACCTTTCAACAGGAGCTACTTGCCTTGGACGTAAACTTCTCCTTGGGTACTCAGGTTCACTTGCTGTCTCTGGGGTACTCACATTACCTTCACTTTCGCCTTTTACACCAACTCGAAGGTTCCAAATCCTCTGAGAAGCATCGACAATCTCCGACAACGAACCATCCTCCTTTAGGACTAAAGCTTCCCTCAACCAAAATGGCAAACCTCTTAAAAATACCCTCCTGATCAATTCGTCAGGATCCCCTATGGCTCCAGGATAATCATAAAAACCTTGGTATATATTACCCTCTAAACGAACATAAAAATCAAGAGGAGCTTGATCGGACTTCAACTTATATCCTTCAAGTATTCTAAAAAAGTCTGTGGCAGAACATGTCCCCCTGAATTTAACCCTTAACTTTACTTTAAACTCTTCCCAGCTTACAATTCTATCAAACAGGGGTCCATTTATTATCAAGTCTGCCGTCCCTCTGCAAGAAGCCTTCGCCGCGCGAATATAGGCAGAATCAGTGGGAGGTCTAGTTACGTTCTCTATGCTGCGGATCCAACTCTCTACCTCCTGATTCCTTTTAAGTGGTTGAGCAGCAGAGGTCTCGGCCTTAAAAATAATTACCGCTTCCTTCTGTACAACATATTCAACAAAATCACGGGAAGAAGCTTCACTAGTACTTGGTGTTGCCCTGTTCTGTTCTAATTTTAATTCCAATTCAGAGTTCCTTACCTGCAAATCATTAACCAGAGTTTTCAGACTATTAATTTGAGTCTGCAACTCGTCAAACAATGAAATGTCCATGTTTTCTCTGGGCAAAAGGGTCAACTCACCACTCGTGTTGGAATCGTCTCGTGAAGATTCTCCCGATGGACCTGCCTCTGACTCACCAACTAACCCTCTCCGCAGCTTTCGTTTACCCATTACTTTAAATTAATGAAATAGACCTTTACCTAAACAAAAATACTGGACTTTTAATCCCTGAAACAAACTTTTAACCCACATGAAAGAATACCTGAAATTAATGCTTGCCTGAAACATTCAGATCCCACCGCTGATCACCAAAAATAAATAAGAGCTGTAGTGATTCCCCGAGACATTCCCTTGCCCCAAAGTAAATTCCCGATTGAATTTATGGTAACGTGAATCTCGTCCTGTGTAGGGGTAGGCTGCCACCAGCTGATAAGGGATCAGCACCCGTGTATGTGCGAGACAGTCGAAGACGTGTAAAATGTATGTTATGTATGTGTATGAGTGTATGTCAGTTTGTATGTAGAAAGAAAGAGTTCCTACACAGGACATTGCCGAGCAGGCGTGGCTAGAGTCAGGCAAACATTCTTATTTCAGTGTTTTCCAAAAAAAGGAAGGACTTGAAAAATATAAAAGTTCCGATCATAGTTTATTATTATATAAATATATTAACACAAAAGGTCTCTCCTCCTTGCATATTCAAAATGTTCGTCTTTTGGCTGGCCATGAATTTGTCTATGGCCGCAACCCTTAAAACACAATAAAATTGGCAATAAAAAGAGAAAAAACAACAAGTGCCAAAAGGGCACACGTTGTGAGCAGTGCGTTGCCGAGCTATGGGCTCATCTGCAAGAGGCTGTCTGCTCACGATCCAGGGCCTCGCAGGGGTATTTATGGACCTCCTTCCAGGGAGGGAGCATGTGGTAGACCCTCCTTCCAGGGAGGGAGCGAGTAGTAGGCCCTCCAGGGCAACGCCATCTCTTGGCGCCGCTTCCCCCTCGTGGCGTCAAAGGGAAACTCGTGCATTGGTCCTGGAGGGATGGCTGGGGCGAAGCACATCACTACACTGTCTCTGTTATCAATATGTCTATCCGAGCATACCTTTGGCGCCCGAGGATAAAACGGTAGCTTCATTCTGCATGGTTTCAAACTTCTGAAGCCTTCCCAGACTATTGAAAGTGCTGGCGCTGCATAATCCACCAGAGCTGTTATTGCATTGATGAAGACTAGCCCTCATAGAGTCTCCAGCTCCTATCCTGCGACAGGGAAGTGTCCTGAGTGGCCGCAGTCGTACCGTGCACTGCGTTAGTACGTGATTTACTCCAGCATCTTTGCTTGTGGCAGTAAAGCCAATGTGCATACCTATATGTCAACATATGTCATTTATCATAAGCTTCTGTTATCTCTTTGTTTACTCTGAAACTTCACCTTTTCTTTACTTATGACCAGTCTCAATGTTTGATGCAGATCAGTAAATCTGTCCAGTGCTGTTTGTAAACGTCCATCTTATCAATATATCATATGTACATATAATTTTCTGAATATTTCTCTGAAGTTATTCTGTTCATTGATACATTAAAGAGCATTGGGCTTAATAAACTTTCCTGTGGAGTACTTAACTCAAAACTTCGGTCCTCTGAAAAAGCGCCCGGAAACCATACACAAGCTTTCCTATCTCAGCAACTTTCCTGTTACTTCTTCATTAGCTTGATCAAAAGCTGCCTATAAATCAACAAAAATCCAACACTGCTCTGCATCATTAGATAAACACTGACTTGCATAATTTGATGTTCCATTTCCCTTCATAAAACCGTACAAATTACAGGATAGTTTAT
>NW_028234410.1:1071754-1076754 GCF_977035675.1 Penaeus japonicus
TCTGATACCAGGGAAAATAATTTCTAAACATTTAAACGATCTGTTTTCATATCTATTCTCTTTATTTACATGACCTGTGTAAGGCATTAAATAATTTTTAGTAACATCTTCAGTAGCTAAAGTCTATTTCATGTGATGCATAGAAATATTTTTCATGGAAAAAGTTTAACCCATTCACAACGGGACATATTTTCACCTACTCCCACTTATGCAGGGAAGATAACAAGCCCGCGACGCTTTGGGCCGCATTGATCCTCTTAGAGTGTTTTTCACCCACTCTATTCTTACGGTTTTCATGAATGTGTCTACAATGTAAAGGCACGTAAAAATAGTGCCATGTTCAAAGGAGTTATTTTAGTAAAAAAACATGTTACAGTAATGCCTTTTTAGTTTTATTTTATTGAACTTTGCCTATATTCTTCACTTCTATGTGAAAATACCAAAGGAAAAGTGGAAGCTATCTCTTAGTGGGGCATCAAAAAACATGTTTTATATTTATTATTTTTTTAACAAAACATAAAGAAGAACAATATGAATAATCATACACGTACATATGAGTATGTACATGTACCTCGTGATGTGCCAAGATGTGATATCACAGGTAATCAACAAATTAGAAGTAGTATTGCATTGGAAAATATTTACTTCATGTTATTTCTTGGCCAAACACATTTGATTTTACAGATAATTTTCTTCAACTGATCAAGAAGCAGAAATTACCATAATGTTCATCAATATCACGTAGTTTTCTGTGACAACATTTTGTTTAACGTTATATCTCATTTTATGACACTCCAACACCTAAACTAAAGTAACAGAGTCTAAGAAATTATGTAAAATTATTATATTTGAGAACAATCTAGCGATCTATTGCTAACGTTTCAGCAGGTCACATTGCCCCTCCCGGAATTTGGTGAGAAAATGTACGTCTCAGGACGTCACCCGGGTCCGGGGATATTTTTCAACCTGGTGATAGGACATCAACCAGCTCGAATGGGTTAACAGGAACTTTTTTGTGAAAATTTTGTGCTGCCGCTTTTTACTCCTTTACATTTCTTTAATAATCTTAACCTGTTAACGACGGATGACGTGTTTTTTCGTCAAACATAACGCAGGACCTCTTGCCTGACAATGGGCGTCATGGTGTTCGGGGATTTTGGATCACTATGTACTATAAGTAATGAGTGAGTGATGTTGACAATTGCAGTCATAATTATTATAACTGCCGTAATACTAAGCAAAATGGTTTTCAACTCACTTACAAACCCTAGATGGCACCACTTTCTCCTAGCACCAGCAGGAGAGAGACCCTTGAATGGCACCCATATACGGTCTCTAGCAAGCACTATCTCTGTAGAGTGATGGCACATATTAAGTTCCCGAACTCTTGCTCTAAAGTACCGCAGATGAAAGATATGCAGGCAGAACGAGAGGAGGAAGGTGACTCACACCATGCCCAATGCATACAATGTGCCCCTGTGCCAGTATGGATGCCTTTTATTGTGGCACTCACTGTCGAAAGCACAAATTTCCTTCCTCTTTCCTACTTCTTCATTTTGGATGGTTATGAGTTTCATGTTCGTTCGTGACAGCACACAAATGCGAAAAAATAAAGTTGCTTTTTGTCCTCCCCTAAAACAGCAATACTTTTATCACATCGAGTATAAAGAAAAAAAATGAGTTGATATGGACCCTGAACTACAATTTTAGTCAACTGCAGAATTGATGGAGCCTGTGATATGGCAAATATAAATGTCTAAAAACACTAAAACACACAAAAAAACAAAATACACAAATGGCTCTAGCTCTACAATGAGTGACTAAAAGAGAGTGGGAAAATCAAATTATGTTGCAGAAGCTGCCTTGGTCAGAAATAAAACTCATCCTGGAGCCTGTGTAAGCAAATCTATCCCCCGTCGGCAACGGGTTAAGGTGTAGGAACCCTGAAATTATTCTGATGTAATCAAAGTATTCTATCTTTGACTCTTCTTTTCTTTTTCATTTCTCAATTTCTCTCTTTCCTTCCTACTTTCCATCCTTCTTCTTGTTCTTCATTATCATTATCAATATTATTATCAGTTATGATTATTGATTATTGGTATTATCTTTATTGTTATTATCAATATCATTATTATTGTTATTATGATGATAATAAATGTTATTGCTATTATTATTATTGTGATTATTATTTAGATTTTATTTGATTTTACTTGTTCATTATTTTATTAACCTGCTAAAACCGGGTAACAAGATATCACGTTGAGTGGTGGCAGGACCAGTCGCCGGGCACAAGATATTTTGTCATGGCTATCCTCCTGGCTGGTGCGTAGCTCTTACCTGCAGGCAGTGCGGGCGAATAGCTTGAGGCAATAGCCTTACACGTTTGAAATATCCCTGTATTTCGACCATTTGGAGCCAAAACAGCCCTGTCAGCAACAGGCTAAAATACTGCACCCTTAAATTTTGTATTGTATCAAGTCAACTAGGATAAAAACTACCCGGAAAATTTGGTCTTGCCTAACTTTGTGGGTGCTGTAACTAGATATATAGGAAATGCCAGAATAGCATGAACAAAGTATCCTATGGCATTTAAGCATCTTGTCATTTGAGACTTTTTCAAGTGTTCAAGTTTCACTGTGAAATGGTAATAATTTCAGAGAATCAGAGCAGCCACAATAATGGCAGATGAAGCTGATTTTGACAAGAAAAAGGCTCACAAGAAGCGCAATGCAGGACGAAAAGCACAAAAGAAAGCAGAGAAAAACAAACATGTACAAGACTTGACTGCAAAACAGAGAAATCCAAAGGCATTTGCTTTTCAGTCAGCAGTGAAGGCCCAAAGGACATTTGCTCGGTAAGTCAGAATTGCTTTTTTTCCCCAAATATCCATTTTAAAGGCTTTAATAGTGTCAAACCCACATTAACCCTATCCCTACCCAGATGGTTGATGTATTAGCAAATTCCTTGTCAGGTACACTGCCCCGATGGTAGAACAAAGCTTTCCAGACATTTCTTTGAATTGTATAATACCATGTAATTACTCTAATGGTGTAGGGATACACAATGTTATATTAAAACTTGTGAAATGCTTTGTATGTTTAGAAATACAAGTAACACCATACTGTCTGTCATCTCTCTAAGGAATAATGAAAATATTTCTTAAATCTTCTGATCCTGGCTTGTTTAACATCCATCATTTTGTGATTCATTTTGTGATTAGCCATAATTCCACCATTTATTTTTTGACATAGTGATACAACTAGAAAAAGGTCAGCTTCTTGAAGCTAGAAAAGGAAGGGTTTTGAATACCATAGGGTGTCTTTATGTTTATTAAAGATGAAATTTAATAGCTGATGAATATGTTAATGACCTGTATAATATGGGGCATCCATTTGCTTGTTTTCACCACAAGATAGGCACCAGTGCCCCCTGCACAACACAACAGACAGGTTTTATTTCATAAGGAGGGAGCACCATGTGATGTATCTAGATCTGTCTTGCTTTCTTTCATTCACTTTTTGGTCATTTGATTTATGTGTTTTACTTCATTATGAGACTTATGTGCCTTCTGACAATATTACAATCAACTAAAATTGTCTGTATCAGTTCATTATGTTCTTTACATGCACTCTGATAGAGGTATAACAGTTTTATATGAGGATAAAGAATGTTATTTCTTCAACTTTGTAAACAAAAATGAAAGAAATATCCATCCCCAAAGAAGAAAACATGAAGAGATAGAGAAAAAGAATGTGACCTATACTTACGGCTGTGAGTACCACAGTACAAACCAGTCATCTTGGCACAGCTACTACATTACAGCTACTACACTTGGTGTAGTTCACCTTCCTCTTCTCATTCTGCCTGCATGTCCTGCACTATTGGTACTTTAAAGCATGTGATCTTGCAGTGCATCATTGCTCTATGAAGATAGTGCTTGGTAGAGGCTGGGTGTGGATGCTCTTCATGGATTTCTTTCCTGTTAATGCCAGAAGAGGGTGGTGCCATCTAGGTTTCTTATTTCAAACTAAACTTATATTATGGTAATTATAGTAATTACAACAAAAATTACAATCATCTGTCACTAAATATAACTAATAAATAAACACACTGACAGGATAAAAACAAAGATTCACCTGCATGGGTATGTTTGTGTTACCTGGACCTTGTTTATTTTTTTACTGATGACACATACATGTTATTTTTATCCAATTGATAAATACCAAGCTTTAGTATCAAAACATAAATGTAGGTATTTAAACTCTCTTGGAATGATTTCTTGAATTAAAAAAAAAAAAAAATGTAGATGTACAGTTACAGTTTATTTTAAGAAAGTATTATTATAACTCTTGGGAAATTTGATGTTAGCCCACATCTTATGTGACTTTGAACTGATGAGAAACTTTTCAAAAATAGTGCTTTGTAAAAGTGAGCTGTCTCTACACATCATTTTAGAGTATTGGCTGTATTCTTTAGAATATTTGTTATATCAAACTGAGATATGGTTAAACCTATATCAAGTTCAGATTTTTACCGGGCAGTGTAAAGTTAAGTGCCCTGTTTTGTTTGTTATATTTTGTAGTTCATATTATTTGATGTGTATTCAAGAGGTAGCATATTTTGTTATGCTTGAAATTGTAAAATCCAAGACTTTTTTCTTTAGCGTCTAAAATATTTCCAGATCACAAGATATTAGATCAAAGAAGCACCACATACCAGTGGTTGACCGGGCCCCATTAGAACCACCTCCTGTCATTGTTGCAGTGGTTGGTGGTCCAAAGGTGGGAAAATCAACTCTTCTGCGATGCCTGATTAAGAATTACACCAACCAACGACTATCTGAAATTAATGGACCAGTTACTATTGTAGCAGGTGGAGTTTCATTACCACTTTGACTTTTAGAATGATTTGATATTCTTAATTTTGGGTGAACTGAAAACTTTCATGACAAGTATTCTTTGAAATTTTTATTTTTATTATTGTATTCATATGTATCTTTT
>NW_028234410.1:1084254-1096754 GCF_977035675.1 Penaeus japonicus
TAACCTATACGGTTTGGCAAAATAAAAGAAGTTTGTGTGTTGTTGCGATATCCATTTTAAACAAGAACTTGTCTGTAAATACACGCACAATATGAGAAGATAATTTTTGTTGCAATGAAATTATCATGAAAGTATATAGCAACCCTAGGTGAATAAGCCTAGAATAAATTTTGCTTGATTGATGTGTCATGGAATGAATTTTATATTGCACAAATAAGATCTCTAAGTTATTGACTTGCTAATCGCACAACTAGTTTTTTGAAGAAATAATATATTTTTTTTTCCATGCTTCAAGTAGCCATGATATTAACATGATTCAGATTCACCTCCAACATGAATTTACTTAAAGCAAACAAGATATTTATTTATTTCATGTCTTATGAACTCAAAAGTGTTTTTTTCATCTAGGGGGGGGGGGGGGGGGGCGGGGGGGGGGGGGGGGGGGGGGGGGTGGGGGGGGGTTGGGGGGGGGTTCACACACCCCAAGGGGGGGTGGGGGGGGGGGGGGGGTGGGGGGGGGGGGGGGGGGGGGTTGGGGGGGGGGGGGGGGCCCCAGGGGGGGGGGGGGGGGGGGGGGGGGGGGTGGGGGGGGGAGGGGTGGGGGGGGGGGGACAGTTGTCATTTTTTCATGGTTATATAATGGTTTTTAATTGCGAGACTCAGAGGCTAGTGGCCGCTCTGGGAGCGTGAGGATGGTTTTGTGAGAGCGTACACACTTTCGATGTGTAACCCGCGCAGTGCCCATGGAAGTGAATATGAGTTCATGACTTTGACGCTGCAGAATGGCCTTATATGTATATATATATATATATATATATAGATATATAATATGTATATATGATATATAATTTATATATATAATATATATATATAATGTATTTATATAATATATAATACAGATATATATATATAATATATATAGATATATATATATATATATATTTTTTTTCATGCTATAGTTAGCATGATATTAAAACATATCATTCTCCTTCCAACTATGAATTACTTAAAGCAAACCAAGATATTTATTTATCATGTCTTAGATCAAAAGTGTTTTTTTCCATCATCAGAAGAAGCAAATAACTGTAAAAAAAAATGTTTTTCCAAAGGCCCCACAGAGCACTGGCCCTCTGTGAGCGTGACGCTGTTTTGTTCGGCGTAACGACACTTTCGCTGTTGTACGCCGACAGTGCCCATATGTGAAATGATTTCAAGACTTTGACGCTGCAGATAAGGCCTTATATATATATATATATATTATATATATATATATATATATATATATATATATATATATATATATATATATATATATATATAATATATATAATATAATAAATATATAATATATATATATATATATATATAATATATATATATATATATATATATATATATATATATAATATATATATATATATATATATTGTTATATATATATATAATATATATTATATATATATATAATGATATATATATATATTATATATATATTATATATATATATATATATATATAATATATATATATATATATATATCATTAACCCACTGCAAACAAGGATAGATTTACTTGTTCATTTTCCAGGATGGGTTTTAATTCAGAGTAAGGCAGCTTCATGCAATATATCTTGACTTTTCCCACACTTTCAGTCTCTCCTTGTGAACCAAGAGCCATTTTTTTTGTCATTTTTTTGTGTTTTATTGTATTAAGAGACTTATATGTGTCATAGACAGGCTCTATCAATTCTGCAGTTGACTAAAATTGTAGTCCATATCATATCACTATCTTCTTTATACTCAATGTGATAGAAGAATTGGTGATTTATGGGAGGAAAAAAAAACATAATACAAAAAAATATAACCATCCACAATGAAAATGATGTGAAGAGGTAGGGAAGAGGAAGGAAGCCTGTGCTTATGGCAGTGAGTGCCACAGTAAAAGGCATTTGTACTGGCACAGACACTGGGCATGGTTTGAGTCACCTTCTTTTTGTTCTGCCTACACATCCTTCATCTTGCTGGAGACCATGGATGGATGTCTTTCAATGCTTTCTCTCCTGCTGGTGCTAGAAGAAAGTGGTGCCATTTAGGTTTTGGATGTTAGGTGAAACTCATTTTGCTTAGTATTATAGCAATTATAGTAATTATGATTTCAGTTGACAGCATCACTTAGTCTTACTGATAGTATAATAAAGAAACAGAGATCCAAAATGCCCCAGTGCATATATTTTATGATGCCTGCCATCAGGTCAAAAACTCCTGTGTCATGTATGTCATGATACCCATCTTTAATGGGTATACAATAGAATGTGGGTCCTGAAGCAATATCTAGCATTCCTTTGGCCAACCATCCCCAGTCTCTGCTTGAGAATTGAGTTTGTATGTTTGTTGACTGCAACATTGGACTTCTTATGGTCTGTGATGGTCTTCTGTAATATCAATTCTAGACATTATTTTTGTTTTTTCAATACCTTTACCAACTTTTTTTTTATTAGGATAAACAATATTTCATCAGATTTGAATTTGTTGACAGTACTGCTATGTGTGATTGTTGCATTTATACCCTCAATTGTACTGTGGACTGGTATTCCATAATATGATTTTTATATAATTAATGTTATGCAATTAGGTATGATAAATTATGAATTATTTCATGTGCTTAAGATGATGATTGTTTTTGATAGTTGAGTGGCTTCAATATTTTATACAATTATGTTTTTTAGCTATATTTCTCATAAACATAAAATAATGTAATTTCAGACTGAAGATGGTGATGATGGTGGGGATGAAGATGTTCTGAAGCCTCTCCTGAATCTGCAAAAAACAACAGATGAGAAACAAGCTGAAAGCCAGATCAAACTCTTTTCAAATACACAGTTCATCTCTTATGACAGAAGTGAAAGGGAAGATGAGGAAGAAGAGGAAGAAATAAAAATGAAAGAGTAAGGATAAGAATAAGTGATTCACTGATTCATATAATTTTATTGAAATGCATAATTGCATTGTAGAACTTGTATTATGATATAAGTGAGAAAACTATTTCCTTTGGTTACTTAAGATGAAATTTATATAACATGTATTATTACCATTTTTTTCTGATTATAGCTTCCAGAATTCAGAAAATGGACTTCCATCATATGAATCTGTGAGAGATAGTACAGGGAGAATCAGAAGACGAGTAATTTTCCATGATAATTTAGAGGAAGAAGTAGAAGAAGAGAGTGATGATGATGATGATGATGATGATGATAATGATGATGATGAGGAGGAGGAGGAGGAGGAGGAGGAGGAGGAAAAAGATATTGAAGAGTATGATGAATCAAATGAAGAAAGTGATGTAGAGACTGAAATGGTTCCACCAAAGAAGAGACAAAAGGTGAGTGTTTTATTTTATTAGAACAATTGAAAAATTGTAGGTAGTAAATGTCTATAACAGGTCCGCATTATAAAACCCATTGAAATTGCTATTGATGGATCCCTAATGCATTTATAGTTGATTTAGTCATTGCAATCCAACAATAGTGATGATGTTTGACCTGATAAGTGGGGAGGATATGAAATATCTTAGGAAAATTGCAGGGTCAGATTGATAAATAACCCATGGAAAGTTGGTATCCTACCGATGTCTACATTAAATCATTTATAGTATGGTATATTTCTGTTTATTGTAAAATAAAGATACAAAAAGTCTGGGTACTTAACCCAATGCCGACGGGCCTGGCGAGAGCTGGCAACCCCCTACTCTGGGCCTAAGTAATATCGCCTAGGTTGTGACGCCGGGTGCTGCGATGCGACACACGCAGCCTACTGGATGGAATATGAGCCTGACTCACTGTATTTTGATTGCGTGTGTGATTTTTTTGTATTTCCCATAATGTGTGATTTGAATGAAAGATGATATTGAGTTGACTTTGTGAGGTGCAATACAAGATGTTATAATGCTTTTACCTGTTTACTTTTACCTGCCACCCGCTATTGCAATGGCGGCACACGGCAAAGGTGGAGATGCAATTTGTGTGTAAACATATATTGTCAATAAGTAATTATGTTTAAAATCATAAAATCACCTTATATATATATCCATTAACCCAATCCCGACGGGCCGGCGATAAGTGGAAACCCCCTATGCCGGGCCTCTGCAATATTGCAACGGGAACGTCAAACTGGTGTGTCGCCCCCGTCATTTGGCATTTAGCTGTGTCACACGGGTGTGACACATTAAGAAATCAAGAGCCTCATCTATGTTTCTTAGAGCATATAGGATCAATGAGTTTACTGATAGAGAACTTAGCATCATTATGGAGTCTTTTAAAAATCTTGGTTACCCTAAGTTTTTCTTAGAACGTGCATTCATATGCATCCAAATTTTATTCTCAAACTAAAGTCACACGTAAGGACAGGTACCGTTTAATCAGTCACTTGATGACAAGCGGCAGTTATTTAAAAAAGTGGACATCGATATAGTGTTTACTTATCCTAACACATTGCGTAAATCTTTGGTTAAACATAATACGTCCAGCGCTACTCTTGGCAAGTCTTCAGGCATTTATGCTATTCCTTGCAATGAATGTCCGAAGTTCTACATAGGTAAAACGGGTAGAGAGCTGGAAAAAAGAATAAGTGAACAGAAACGCGATGTGAGGTACTCACATTGCATTTATGGGAATCAAATGCTTGTTTTGTTCACATGCGTGATGCCGGTCATCAACTAAATTGGAATAACGTAAAATTAATTCACAAATCGTCTAATGCTTATGAAAGAAAAATGCTTGAATCTCTTTTGATTAATAAGATTCCCAACTTGGAGTGCTGGTCAGTGGGGGTTGGATGATCTTACTTCCTTTTTAGTGGGAAAAGCTTTCCCTAAATTAATTGACTTTAACCATCTTTCAGTGACCTGATTCAGCTCTTTTTCCTGCTGTCATCCTTTCTGTATATATTCTTGTCAAAATTTACTTCTACTATTCATTTTTTGGATTGCTTACGCCTGATGAGGAACTTTCTTTTAAGAAGTTTAAAACGTTGCGAGTTTTTCCTTTCATTTTGTGGCAGTATTTTATTAATTCTGTTTTGTGCATGTTACTGTGTTTGTGTTTTTTGTGATTCTTAAGTTTGAATGTTCAAGAAATATACCTAAACCATTATTTTGTTGTGAATAGTTGATATATAGCACTTATACTGGGGGTGGGGGACTATTAATTAAATTGAATGCACATGCTTTTAGGCTGATGCTATGCTTGCTTGTGTGATGTCATGGCACAGTCCAAGCAATGGCTCTGTGAAGTAAATATGTTTCACCCAAGTAAACAACTCCCAAGCTCACAGATTATCAGCATTTTTTGCTGTTCCTATCATACTTACTTTTTGGCTGTGTTTGGCGATATTGTTCTTGGTTAGTAGACATCACAAGGAATCCATCAATACCAATTTTGAAAGGTTTTATGGTGCGAACCTGTTCTGGAAATTTACCCTTAAGATTAACTTTTTGTGCTGTTAGGATATAAGATTAATAATATTAATGTATCTCTTAAGCACTTTCCAGTATTAATCCATCTTAGATAGTCATGATTTAATAGAATCTGTCAGATTTAGAGTTTTTCATATGTGCATCAAATATGGATTTTGTTAAAAAAAGGCAAATATGTGTTTTTCCTGCAGTATATTTATCTTTTCACTAAAACTATACAATTATTTCAGAGTATTGTGTTCAGTAGGAAACAGACTGAAAGTATTAGTGCAGACAGTG
This sequence comes from Penaeus japonicus, assembly GCF_977035675.1. NCBI lineage: Eukaryota > Metazoa > Arthropoda > Malacostraca > Decapoda > Penaeidae > Penaeus > Penaeus japonicus. Next base: position 1,090,003 of record NW_028234410.1, read on the forward strand.
ATTCAGATGATTGTGATGTTGATAATGATTTACAAGACATTGTTAAAGGCCTTAAGATAGAAAAGGAATCTATACAAGCAAAAGTATTACATCTTAAAGATGGTAATAAAGGATTAGATAAAGATAAAAGAACACCACAGGCCCTAAAGAGAAACAAAGACTTTGATATGACAACAAAGCTCCAGGGCATCTTGGAGAAGATCAGTGCAGCACCTGAGCAGCGACCAAAAACAAGCCTTGCTAGTAGTGATTATGGATCTGGCAATGAAAGTGAGGATAGTGAAGTTTATGGCAATGTGGAGGAGGAGGAGGAGGAGGAGGAGGAGGAGGAGGAGGAGGAGGAAGAAGAGGAGGAAGTGGAAGAGGAAGAGGAAGAGGAAGAAGAGGCAGCAGAGGAAAATGAACAGGAGGAAGCGGATCTCTCATGTTCAAAGACCCAGTCAAGGATGAAAGAGCCAAAGAAAGAGGAAGGTGGAAGCCAAGTGGAGGAGATGGAGGAAGAAGAAAAACTAAATTACAGAAGTGAGATGTTCAAGCAAGCAACGCAGAGTTTTTACAAAAATCAGAATACAGTCTCATACCTGAAGAAGTACATTTATGGTGAAAGTAAGTTCTTGTTATAAATTTCCTTATTTTCTATTTGTATGAAATATTTTGTTGATGATAGAGTTATAAAATCCAATTAGCTGGGAAATATCTGCAGATTTTTGTTCTTAGTATTTTTATTTTTTTCAGAATATCATCTTAAATTTTTGATTTTTGAAATTTTTGGTTGATGGAGAAAACTCCAGAGTGCTGAATGTATGGCAAACATCATGAGTGAATGAAATGGGGCTAGAATGTAAATCAGCTACTTCAGCTAGAAAATCTAGGCTAATTGTCAAGAATATGAAAATGGACAGAAAATTTAGTGGAAGTCTATTTTTATTGGAAACAATAATATGAAAATGCAAGCTTAAGAATAGATGGTCTTGAATTGTCTTTACCTGAGAAGTTTTAGATAAAGACTGATTCTAGATTGCCAGCTAAAAGTTAACCCATTTGCGCCGATTGATGTCCTATCACGTGGTCTGAAAATATCCCCAGACCCGAGTGACGTCTTGAGATGTCATGTATTTTCTCGCCGTCAGTTGTGACATATTGAATTTTCAACAATAGAATGCTAGATTGTTCTTAAATATAATTAATTTTCATAATTTCTTTGACTTAAGTTTAGGTGTTTGAATGTTATAAATGTGATATAACCTTAAAAAAATGTCACAGAAAACTACACAATATTGATGACTTCATGGTAATTTCTGTTTGTGATTGGTTGAATAAAAAGATCTGAATTAAAGAACTTTTGTAAAATCAAATGTGATTAGCCAAGAAATAAAATAAAATAGAAAATTACTAATGGAATACTATTTCCAATTTGTCGATTATCTGTGATATCACGTCACATCACCTCACGAGGTACATGTACATACTCGTATTTACATGTATGATTATTAATATTGTTCTTTTCATTGGGGGGGGGATGATTAGTATAAAACATTTTTTTTGATACCCCACTAAAAGATTGCTTCCAGTTTCCATTGGTATTATCACATTTAAGTGAAGAGTATAGGCAAAGTTCAATAAGATAACACTAGAAAAACATTGCTGTAATGTTTTTCAACTGAAATAACTCCTCTGAACATGGCAATATTTTTACATGCCTTTACATTGTAGATGCAATCATGCAAACCATATGGAAAGGGTGGGTGATAAACATTCTGTGAGGTTGATTTTGTTTACATTTACTGGTAATATGGAAATATGTGACCAGGACAAGGATTGGAAGGCATAAGTAGGTCTAGCCTAAACTAATGTTTTGTGATGAATTTAACCTGTTAATGATGGGTGACAAGATATCACAGTAAGTGGTTGCAGGGTCAGCCGCCAGGGACGATATATTTGGTCGTGGCTATCCTCCTGGCTGGTGCGCTGGGTGATCGGGCGTATAGTGCTCAGCTATGGCCAGTGCAGATGAGAATCCTGAGGCATTAGGCTTATGCGTTTGAAATATCCCGGCATTTCGACCATTTAGAGCCAAAAAACGGGTTAAGGGAAAATGTTTGTTGGGCCAGTCTGCGATTAGTTGAGTTTAGTATAACCATTGACCAGTTTTTCATTTTACTTTTATAGAGGTATCAATTGGATAATTTATTTATTTATTTATTTATTTTTTTTTAATTAATGATAGAATTGAGGAGAGGAAACTTTAAAGTGAATGCATAAAGTTATTACAATTTTGCTTATGTAATATGATATTGTAATATGGAAATTTGGCAATTTAAATAAATTTTACTTCAATGTTTTATTCTTGCAGTTAAGGAAGAAAATAAAGTAGCAGAAGAAGAGGAGGACCACATAGGAGGACTCTTCCTTCGTGTCTCTAAACCAAAGAATGGGAGAAGCACAAGGTCCAGTCACACAAATATGGATGAATTAGATACTAGCAGATACATTCCTCCAATTCTTAGAAACTGGAGTTCAAGTGAGGTAATCACAGTGGGGTCATGAGAATAAATAGACTATACTTCAGAGATTTACATGGATGGTGTTTGATACCCTTTCCTTGATCTGTAAATGTCATCTGTGAGAATGGACCCCCCCCAACCCTTCACTCCCAGATGCCCTTGTATCTATACTTGTCATTATATGTTGAAATTTCTAAACAGTAAAATATATCTTTATGCAGCTCCTGGCAAGCATCCGTGATTGTTTTATGACGGGTGAATGGAAGGATGACAAGAATGCAGAGACACTTTTGAAGCTTGATGATGAAGACGAGGACTTGTATGGTGACTTTGAGGATCTAGAAACTGGACAAAAGTTTACTGCATCATCAACAGATACAAAAGATGGGAAATCAGGAGAGGATGTAGATGAAAGTAGGTGAAGTTTGTTTTTGACATGTGATGCTGTAATGGCAGACCTTCTTGCCTTGATCTCGTGTGCTGAAGGGTTCTAGAAAGACATGTTTTTGACTGTAACATTTTTATTTCACATATCAATATAGAATATTCTAACCCAAAAATGTTAATGAACCATCCTATATATAGTGGATGGGTAAAGTTTGGGTCTGAGCTGCTTTAAATAAGCATATTGTATGGTTCCCCAAATAGAAGAGTTGGCAACTTCCTTCCAGGAAAGTAGATATTAACTCTTAGAGAAAATGCAAATCAAAATTTTCATCTTTAACCCATTGGTTGGGGTTTTCAAAATAAGTGTATACAGCCTTGTGGCGGTAATATCATATATGGCCCGGAGGTCCGTAGTGGTATTTATCTTACGCTTGCGCAGTGTGGGAAGCATCGCTCGAAGCAGTTTGACATTGGTTTTCCATTTTGTAGGAAAATGGAGAGGTTTGAAAATATCCTTTTCTTCCAATATGTTAGACTCAGGTAGCAAGTCTATGTAATGAAATAATTCCTATTTTAGCTCTTTATGATATGATTATACCTATGAATCTATATAACATTGTTTTCTTCTTCTTCTTCTTCTTCTTCTTCTTCTTCTTCTTCTTCTTCTTCTTCTTCTTCTTCTTCTTCTTCTTCTTCTTCTTCTTCTTCTTCTTCTTCTTCTTCTTTTTCTTCTTCTTCTTCTTTCTCTTCTTCTTCTTCTTTCTCTTCTTCTTCTTTCTCTTCTTCTTCTTCTTCTTCTTCTTCTTCTTCTTCTTCTTCTTCTTCTTCTTCAGAAATGATAGAAATAGTTGGGTAATTGGTAATTGTTTCATTCTACCAATGTCATAGTGCATTCTACAAACTTTTGTGAGCTTCTTGTTCTTAGAATATCATGTGGGGAATAAAAAAGGGACTGAAACATATACATGTATTTGCATGTCAGCAAAAATAAACTATATATATATGCATATATATGTATAAGGTACATGAAAACCTTTTTATACCATTTGAGGCTCCATCTGACTGCTGAATAAGACAATGCCAGTTGGTCCCCAACATCTATGCCCTTCATTGTAGTCGATTATACTACTCGTTTTATTACCTTATTGCCCTTCTTCTGCTGTCTATGTATAGAATTTGATTACTGAATATTTTTGTTGCATACCTTGAATTTCAGATATCGTTCCTGAAGTAGAAAAGGAAAAAACAAAAAGAGAGAAACTCTTAGAAAAAAAGAGACGTCTCAAGGAGATGTTTGATTCTGAATATGATGGCAAAGGGGAAGGGGATCACTTTGACACCCTCAAAGCAGAGATGAGTCAGCAAGCTCAGGTAATTTTTTCTCTCAGTAAAATCATTACCAGAAAGTGTTAATGACAGTATTGGTTCATAAATTTATCTAGATGTAACATTTTTTATTTACATTAGTAGATAGATATAAATATAGTTTTCTTTTTTATCTATCCAGAGTTAATTGATTAATTTAACATAGCTCATATGAACAAAAACAATTTTACTGACACCTACACTCAGTTTCTCGTTAAAAAAATTGATGGTCATTTTTTTGTGTAATGTTGCATTATTGATTCTATTGCTGTGGTACAATATTTAATTTTTAAAATTTACACATCTGCAGTTGAATCGTAATGAGTTTGAGGGACTTGATGAGGAAACTAGAGTCCAGTACGAAGGTTTTAGAGCTGGCATGTACGTACGCTTAGAGTTCACAAAGATCCCATGTGAATTTATCACCAACTTTGATAGCAGCTATCCTGTGATTGTGGGAGGATTATTGGAAAATGAAAGCAACATGGGTTTTGTGAGAGTAAGTGCACAAATGTGTATGTTATTACTGAATATAAATGGTTTATAACTATTATTTTTATGGTTTATTACTGCTATTACCAATTAGTTTGTTCATTTAATAGGTCCGCATCAAGGTTCATCGATGGTATCCCAGAATTCTTAAAAATAGGGATCCCTTGATACTATCCCTTGGATGGAGACGGTTCCAGACCCTTATGTACTATGCTAAGAGAGAAGATAATTTTGTTATGCGCTCTCTGAAGTATGCACGGAAGTATCTCCATGTTGAAGCCATGTTCTGGGGTCCTGTAACTACAATTGGTACAGGCTTTGTTGCCCTACAAAATATCACTGACCGATTGGTAGGAGAAACTTTTGTCATTAACTTATTTGAGTTTTTATATGTTAAATGGTACTTAACCTTAAGATATTCCTTTAATATTGCTATGTTTACAAGCTTAATAGATATGGTATGTTTTGTATTCAACAGTCTGAATTTCGTATTGCTGCCAATGGAGTAGTACTGGAGACTGATCAGAGCTGTAAGATAGTGAAGAAGTTAAGACTTTTAGGAACGCCTGAGAAAATTATTCAAAAAACTGCATTTGTCAAGGTGACCGGCATTTTTTTTTTATATACTCTATGAATTGGAAAATATTATTTACCATATTACTCTGAATTTTTACTCTTGTTCAAAATGATTCCTTTACTCTGGCAGGATATGTTTCACACAGAAACTGAAATAGCCAAGTTTGTGGGTGGAAAAATACAAACCCAGTCAGGTATTCGTGGAATTCTCAAGAAAGCTCATGGCCATAAGGGAGTTTTTAGAGCAACCTTTGAAGATGTTATTAAAATGAGTGGTAAGGCAGTGGTATTTGATTTTTTTTTACTGTTTTGATAAATGTTTATATATATTTTAAAGAACAAGAGATCTTGCTTCTCTGTTTAGTCTGTCAGCTGTCTATCTGTGTAATTTTTACAATAGATTTTTTTTTTCCATTTCACAGATGTAATTATTTTGAAGACTTGGGTTCCAGTGGTCTTGACGCAGTATTGCTCAGCCATGCGGACACTTCTTCTTTCTCCGAAGGAAAAAGCAGAATGGCAAGGAATGAGGACTGTTGCACAAATTAAGAAGGCAAAGGGTATCAAGAATGAGGTTAATCCAGACCATCTGTACACAGTGAGTTTTCATTAGTTAATACCTGCCTTTCCTATTTTTCCAATCATTTACTGTGATAGGAAGAAGAAAAGCTGTTTCATACCATTTCTTTTGAATGTTTCTTTTGATGCATCTGATAGTGTTTGTGTATTATTTGTAGATGGCACATTTTATACAGGTTTAAAGTGTTATAGAAATTACAATTGTTCCATTGGATTACAAATTTTTGTACAATATATTATCAGTAAAAGGTTTATTTAATTATTACCAATAAGCAAAATTCATGAAATTAAGGCCCATTAACCCTTCCCAGACTGGCCACATCTTAAGTTGTTCAGTGTGGGCTGAGCATCTTAAGATGTGTGTGTTTTCTGTTATTTTCTGGACACATATATAATATATGAGCCTATATTTGATGTATTACCAAAGTGATTCATACTAGTAATCATATCAAAGTAATAAATAAGTTGCTTTAAATATATTATAAAAGTGATCTGACCTTGAGAAAACCTCTGTCACAGAAAGATTAAGGTTAAGATAACAGAAGTAAGGTTTAACATATCATTCTATGCCATAACCAAGAGAAAGTATTTTTTCTAGTTTTTACTGAAATTTCATTAATATCCTTAATTCTTTTCAACAGCCGATCACCCAACGCAGAGATTATGTTCCACTTCCACTTAAGGTTCCAAGAGCATTACAGAAGGATTTACCATATAATATGAAGCCTAAAGTTACACCAAAATCCAAAAAGGCTGAGCGTGTTGTTGTAGTGAAAGATCCACATGAAGTTGAGGTTAGTACCCATATTACCTTACTCTAAAATGTTTTCATCAATCCCTATTCATTGT
>NW_028234410.1:1109254-1114254 GCF_977035675.1 Penaeus japonicus
ATAATATTAATAATGATGATAATAATAATAATAGCAATAACTTTAATAATAATAATAATAATAATAATAATAATAATAATAATAATAGCAATAGCATTATTAATAATAATAATCAATATCAGGACTTGAAACTCAAAATACTTATATATACACATATAAATTATTTTTGTGATTCTACCATTTTTCAATCTTTTTATTCTGAATTAAAGCTCAAATGGTCATCCTATTTATTGTTAAATTGACCCTACAAGATTATAAAAATATTTCTTTAAGACTGCATCGGCAATTGAAAAATTACATATACAATGCATTTTTTAAACATCACCAATAATTCTCGTTTTGTTTTCGATGGGTAGCTGCACATGAAAAGGTATTTACTTTCAATTAACAACCTTGACAAGAATAAGAATATGATGGAGAGAGGTAAGACAATGTTAGTCTAATACATTTCTATAGAGAAAAATCATGCACACTGATAAAAAAAAAAAAAAAAAAATAAAAAAAAATAATGATAAACTCAATAACAAAAATTTAACTTTCTAATTCAAACTTAAAATCATCCCCTCATCCATACCCACCTAAAAATTATATATATACAATTTTTATATGTGTACATATATAAACACAATCCCCCCCCCCCCGCTCTCTCTCTCTCTCTCTTCCCTTCTGCTCGCTCGCTCGCTCTCTCTCTCTCTCTCTCTCACTCCCCCCCCTCCTCCCCATTCGTACTTCTCTCTCTCTCTCTCTTTCTCTATCCCCCCCTCCCTGCGCTTGCTCTCTCTCTCTCTCTCTCTCTCTCTCTCTCTCTCTCTCTCTCTCTCTCTCTCTCTCTCTCTCTCTCTCTCTCTCTCTCTCTCTCTCTCTCTCTCTCTCTCTCCGCACACAGACACACACACGCAAATATGCACATGCACATGCACACACCACACATGCACACACCACACACGCACATGCACAAACACACTGTAAAACAAATCTGTGAAATACTACTGAAATAGGTTGACAATCTAAATCTAATAAAAGTTGCAAAGTTTTGTTAGTAATACGTTATTAAAAGTAATTAAAATAATTTATCACCTGATCCATTTTTTAGGAAATTCTTTTTCGGTATAAACTTGACTTGGGGCTGGCTGTTCACAAATACCTCCAGAAAACCTTTAGTCTCTGTCTCTGTCTCTCTTTATCTCTCTCAAAAAAGAGCAAAAAGCAACCTAACATATCTAATAATTTCTAAAAATATCAAGAATTAACCCAATGTTCAACCATCAAAGACCAAATGAGATCACAAACTACACTCCTATCCTCTGTCTGAATATATAAAAATACAAGCTATTCAACCTTGTATTCAATTTCATACTGGGTTTCTATACATTAAGTATGAATATACTATCAACTACTACTGAATATATGCATTTCTAATAACTTCTATTTTTCATCATGTAATACAAGCACTATATACAAAGAAAATACAAATAATAAAAGCTTTATATAAACTACTACACAGACAGGACATATATGAGACAAAGCCTCGCAAATCCATTAAAAAAATGGTTAGTAATTCACTACAAAAATTAATAGATGTAAATGAAACCAAACCTTGTTAATTTTTTAATAGGACCCATTGTACAATCTACTGGGTCACAGGAATTAAACTGTGAATTTCATTCCTTACAATTTTTAACATTATCAAATAAACCATCCATCTGATCATTAGCATTTCAGTTCTGATTGATATGATGAATTTCATTGTATATCCATTAAAAGTCCACTCAACCAAACATTCCTCTAGTATAGCATCCTATGGCAATAAAAAAAAATAAAGAAAAAGTTTTAAACAATTTAATAATTTCCTTGCCACAGAGCTTTCTCTCCACAAACTCAAAAAATCATCAATCTAAGGTAAATGGTTTACATATTAACCCAATGACGACGGTGCGTCACACCCGTGTGAACACAGCCAAAAACTCCCGTTCCGGGGCGTCATCCTATTGTGACGATTTCATTGCAATATTGCAATCGCCCGGCATATGGGACTTCGCGTAGAAAGTGCACCCGTCGGGAAAGGGTTAAGTGAACTTCTAAGATATACTCCTTAAAAAATACTAAATACTTGTCATTTTTGCTACAGTACATATTCCATTAAGGAAAGATATAAAGGCAATTGAAGTTTGATTAACAAATATCCTAATTTACTATACAAAAGTGTAGGACATAATCTTTGGCATATAATTCTCAGTTCTCCAGTTATGACTTAAAATCCTTTTTTTTTTTAAATAAAATAATTTTCTTATATAATATCCAAAATATTGTGTGAATGGGTGGTATTATGAAACATACATTGTTTGTGTAAACAAATCCTAAAGCAATTCTCCCTTCATGATAACATTCTAATGTTTGTAGTTTTGTACCAATAGGATATATTTACCATTAAAAATATCTATAATGATCATGAGGTAGAATTGTTAATACAAAAATAATTGTACCCGATTGAAGATAAATCAATTTCCTGCCCTTCATTCTTAAATTAACAAGGTTTGATCTTAATAGTGTAACAAAAAATAACTTCACAATCAAAGGCCATATTTGCAACTCACTTCAGTACTTTGGCTTCAGATCTGAACCTTATCACATTTCAGTTTCAACTGCTGATAACCATTTAACCAAGAGCAATATTTCCCCAAAAAGCAAAAATAACAAATCAAGTCTAAAACACATCTATCTGCCAATAAAGAAACAATGATGGAATATTTCTTGAATGCTGCACAATGGAAGTTCTTAACCGTTATTCCTTATTTAGAAATATACAGTGTAAAGAAACTTCCTATAGCAGGTGATTTTCTCTTTAAAAAATATCAATACATGTAATATGCAATGTATTAACCAGATAAACACATTAGCTGTGAATCTCAAACACAGTCATCCATCTTCAACTGCTGTATACCTCTGGACACAGTCTCCAGCTCTCTTGGCTTAGATGAAAGAGTCAACCCATCATTTATTGAAGCAGATAAGTTTTCCATACTTCGAGATCTGACCAACGTAGGTCCATTACTACCAGTGCTGCTACAACTGCCATTATGGCTTCTATTATTCCCACGACTTTTACTAGTCCCACTACTTAAACTTGTTGTTCGCAGGCGGTACGAGCCATTGTTATAAACTGGTGTTTCACTGGTACTAGGCACAGGCATGTTATTATCATATGGGTGTGTACGCAACCTTCGTCTGCGAGTTAAACTACATTTGTATACTCTTTTAGAAGTTGGCTCTCTAATCCCATGACAAGGTAATTCATAACCAGCTTTAAAACTGGTTATGAAGGTTGAATTCATGGTAAGCACTTGAAATCCTCCAAGATTTGTGTTTTCCTTTTCAGTAGAGTTTGAAGATCCAGGACTTTTTGGACTCTTCTGAGGATCCCAGCGGGCACTAGATGGCCCTGGCTGATCTACATTTAGTTTTTCCATACCGTCTCTCAAACACTCTTGCAAATATTCCTTACGGCTTTCTGTAACAGTGCTTAACATACCTGTGATAGAAACGTTCAATTTTTAGGATAATGGATAGAAAATAATTAAATATAGATGAAAAATAGAGCAAAAACAAAAATGCATGCTTATACATCTAAGCTATAATCTATGAAGTGCCTATGTTTTTATGATATATCAATAACATTGGTCATATATATCATTTAAAAAGATGTCTGTGGAAAAAAGAAAAGATAAAAGTTATACCTACCCAGTTCATCAAGACTTTTGTTAACAGAAAGGATGTCATAACGATCATCAAGCCCTTGCCCATTCATGTTCAATCCTGAAATAAAGGAGGCACAGTTGGTTAGCTTTAAATTCATATCAGATGCTATTTTCTCTTTATTTTGGAAAACCCATTTTTTGGGATAAAACAGAGAGATTTGTAGATACTTAATCATTGAAAACTTAATGCTTGAAAGTAAAAGTAACTCTTTAGATCTCTTTAGCATTCCATATTAGATTTCTCACTTTGTCAGTGCAAGTTCTTCCAAAGCCTATTCATCTTTAGAATCCTTTTTTCATCCTATTTCAAGGGTGTGGCAGCTATTATGGGCTTAATCTCTTTCAACATATCTCACCAGTTTCTGTGGAGCCACTGGCAATCAGTTGAAGACGAGAGAATGCCAAAATTGTATAAAAATTCAACCTTTTAAAAGTACGAAATCCAGCTATTTTAGATTAGACTATCCCCATAAATTTCTGGCCTAGCCTTGCCTGAGCAACTTAAGATACATTAAATTTCCAATTCAGAAGGGGACTTTCTCTTTTAACTGATGCTTAATCTACATACACATCCTCATAATCCTATTACTCTGCAAAGATGCAACCTCTTACTTCATGAATACTAAGTTGTTTAATTGAGAATAATAAGCCTTTGGATACTTCTCATAATGGTATAAAGTTCTGGACTTTGTACTTTGTACTTTTGACATCTGAAAGAATATTCAAAGTTAGTCAATTATAATAAATGTTGTAATTTATACAAAAAAAAAAAGATTAGTCTATATTCTAATTTCTTAAATAAAAATATATCTGCAACACAAACTAGAATACTAATTTTGCTAATTTGTTTACATTCAGATAGCATTACATTGAATACCTGCACCCAAAACTACTGAATCCATATCACAAATTTAGAAAGCTAAAGAGTTGAAGTTATTAGCAGAGGGGCAAGGAAAATTCTCCTGACTCACAGCCACTCAGACTTGGCCAAAAACCCTTTTCCCTTAACTCCAGAGGTATATATAGCCTTTCACACTACTCACCATTTGGTACTCAAAGGCTAGATCTAGTTATGGACACAAATATTGTGGGGTATGAGATAGGCTTGCTATAGGTCCTCCTGTATTGTGTCGGTTCTATTCTCACATCCCTACGCTACCCCTCCTGACTCGCCTTTCTTACTTTTCTATGCCTCCTGGTAACTCTTCTAAACTTTGTCACACTGCTGCCTAGCAACCACACCCA
>NW_028234410.1:1116754-1129254 GCF_977035675.1 Penaeus japonicus
CCCCGCCACATTCAACCCTTTGGTGCGGAGTCTCTTTTTCTTTCTTTCTTTTTATCTATTGTTCTCTCTCTCTCTCTCTCTTTCTCTCTCTCTCTCTCTCTCTCTCTCTCTTCTCTCTTTTCTCTTCTTTCTTCTCTCTTCTCTCTCTCTCTCTCTCTCTCTCTTCTCTCTTCTCTCTATCTCTCTCTCTCTCTCTCTCTCTCTCTCTCTCTCTCTCTCTCTCTCTCTCTCTCTCTCTCTCTCTCTCTCTCTCTCTCTCTCTCTCTCTCTCTCTCTCTCTCTCTCTCTCTCTCTCTCTCTCTCTCTCACTCTCTCTCTCTCTCTCTAACTGCTCATATACTGCTATATTAATCATGAGCATGGAAAGATTTATACAGTGACCGGGATAAAATGGTTAATCGAATCTCTATAAGATGTGAGAACATCTGTGGTAGGGCAAATGCTTCTGTCGTAATAAACACACCAGGTTAGATCTGTGTATTGACAGACGCTGGCTTCTGCATGGACAGAAATGGACATTCTTGAAACATGTGTTATCTATGCAAACAATGACCGACCAAAGAAAAAATCAAAGAGGTAGCTATCTGAAACACAAAGTTCCATACCCATGGGGACAAAATATCGCTGGGTTTCATGTTCTTAAAAATGGAACCTAATAGCAAAACAAAAGGAGCCCTGGAACTCAAACTCGGCCGCAGCAGTTTGTATATATGATATAAGAATGAGGGGATTCTTACACAAATAACCGCAGGAGTAGCAGAAGTTCTGGAAAAAAAACTCGGAAAAGGACGATGTACCAATGTAATTGGTATTGATGTCCCAGGGGAAATGCTCATACTTTACGAATGGCAGGAAAGGCAAAATGCAGGAAAAAACGAGTAGTTAATCCCCTTAAAACTCTGCTTTGTTCCTTCAGTGCCAACAGTGGCGTTGAAGGAACAGGCTCCAATTGCAACTTATTTAATTTGTTTTTATCTGATCAGTTATATTTATGTTCGACTAGGTAATTGATCTCTCCCCCCCCACTAACTATCTGCCTGCTCTCTCTCTATCTCTCACTTGAATAGAAATGTCTGTCTGTCTGCATGTTTGTCTGTTTCTTTGTCTATCTCTTTGCCTATCTATCTGTCCCTCCCTTTCTTTCTTTCTGTCTGTCTCTCTCTTATGTGTGCGTGCATGTATGTGTGTGTTTATGTGTGTGTCTGAATATATGTGTGTGTGACAGAGAGGTTCTCATTCTTCCTGTTTTTGATTGCCAAAACCATTGTTGGATAGTTGTCAGGAGGGGGCGTAATGCCGGCAACATATGATGTGAAGCTTCGGGTAAGATGAGATTCATATTTTTCGAATTTTAGTATTTTGTATAATAATTATGGGATATCAAGATTCGTTCCCATCCCTCGACATGAAACGTGAGGGGTCCTTCACGACCCTGGCCTTGAGAGAAAAAGAGTGTGGTATTGCTCTCGCTTGCTTATTCAAGAGTATCTACTTATACTGGTAGGAGTAATGAAACCAGCATAAGGTTTGCTTGGTTTATTGACGAAATAGAACAGTCTGGTAGTATGGTGGCTGAGGGGTCTCCCCCTCCCCTCCCGGAGGCGAGAGTGCGATAAAGATGTCTCTTCTACGGCAGTAGCTGGCGGGCTAGAAGGGTAAAGCGCAACGGTCTTTGTCTGGAGGCGAGTGCTGGTCTGCTGGACGAATCGTGTCCACGTGGAATGACCATGTAGTGATTCGGAATCTTGGATTCGTTATCTTGGAAGCCTCTAACAAAGAGAGAGAGAGAGAGAGAGAGAGAGAGAGAGGGAGAGAGACTTTTGACTTTGACTTTGACGAGTTTATTGAGACAAGTGATTACGTACATCTCAAAAGGATGAGGTAACATAGGTTATCCTCACCTCAATCTTAGTCCCTCTTTGGGCTCACATATATTTTACAAAACCTTACAGCTATGTCAACATGTTGAAATATATACAGAACAAAAGACGGGTCAATCACAAGCATACACAGTTAAATGTTTACATATCAGGAGAACGATATAACAGTATGGATTATCACCCTCAGCATGCTAAGTCCTCTCCCGAGGTCACATGATTACATACTTGAAATATGTGGCGCACATATATGTTAATAAAACATATATATGTTCCTGGAGGAAAGAATTTATCAGAAAGTCAAGAAGTATGTTTGTATTTAACAGGATGATGTATTATAAATGATATTCATCCACATCTCAATAAAATCCTACTTGGGCTATCATAGTCTCGGCAGAAGGGAAGTCACAATCGGGTATACACTGTTGTCAACTACAATTATGTGGTCGATGCGAAGTGTTTGTACTTCTTTAAAATTTGTATTACCTGGCCATTTCTAAACATCCATACAGCTTGTTCGGGGAGTCCAGCTATCTCTGAGTTTCTGTAAATCTGAAGCATGGGACACTGTAAGATATAGTATACTAAGGTGTGTGACCTTGGTGACCTACACACCCTGCATTCTTTTTCCTGTTCAATTGTCGGGACACCTAACTCCCAATAGTATTTATACCCTAACCTAATTCTCATGTGCACAGAGTCTTTCCACTTGCTCTTGCCCCTCCCATAAGTGAAGTCTGTGTTCATCGCTAGATGCATATAGTGTTGCTAGGTTTCGCTGGTCTCAATCAATTCGCCTTTCTTAATCTCATCATAGTCTGACTGCATCCTCTTGATATTGCTCCTTGCCTGCTTAAGAGTCCGAGCACTTTGTATGTCCACCTCACATTTTTTAGCTGCCTCTTTTGCTACCTCATCCACAGCCTCATTAAGGGTGATATTAACATGCGATGGGATCCAGACAAATGTAATCACACGTCCCTGGCCAAGCAGCTTATGAGCAATTAATCGGCACTCATTAACAATGTGCTCAAACACAGGGTCCCTGCTGTTAAGAGAATCCAGTGCTCCCCTACTAGCCATAAAAAAGAATGCATCTTTATTAATAATTTCAATCTTTTTAGTGCCGCCAATATTGCCCATAACTCAGCCTGTGTCGATGATATATGATTACTCAGTCTTATCCCACTGCTTGTGGTGACCACGCCATTTGCAGTGAACTGTCTGATAATAAACCCACATCCTGCTCTGCCATCTTTCAAAACTGACCCATCGCAGTAGACGTGCAATATCAAGGTGTCTTAGACTCTTTATTTTATGACCATATCTTGATTTAAGTTGACCTGGTTCATATAGCCTCTTACTCATACAGAGTGGATCGACATCTACATTAATCGTCTGATCCTCCCATGGTGGCACTTTGGGGGATGTTTGAAACGATTGGCAAAAGTCCTGCAAGTCATAATATTCTATATAATTTTTCAGCTCCTTCATATATCCTCGTTTGCCCTGTCTATAAAAAGTCCTAATGTTGTCAAAACCGCTGACCATATCTCTCACTAATTTCTTTCCACTATTCCCTCTCATGAGCCTGACGGCTGCTATGACAATCTCGCTTACTCTCTGTGCAATGCTTTGCAATCCTGTCTCTGTTCTCATTATGTCTATCCTAGCATTCTTTTGACACCCGAGGATAATATGCATAGCTTCATTCTGCATGGTTTCAAGCCTTCGGAGCCTCCCCTGACAAGCTATAGAAAGTGCTGGTGCTGCATAATTCACCAGAGCTCTTATTGTACTAATGTAGACTAGCCTCAGCAGAGGCACCCCGGCTCCTATCCCTCGACAAGCAAGTGCCCTGTCGAGCCTTTCGCTGTGTTAGTACGTGATTTACTTCAGCATCCTTGCTTGAAGCAGTGAAGCCAATGTACATTCCCAGATATTTATATGTTGACACCTTCTCCACTGTTTTGTTGTTTAGGGTAAGTGGCACGTTGCCTCTTTGTTTACTCTGAAATTTGGTCTTTTCTTCATTTATAACCAGCCCCAATGTTTGAGCAAGACTAGTAAATCTGTCCAGCGCTGTTTGTAAATGGCGATGAGTGGTCCCTTGTATCAATATATCATCTGCATATATGATTGGCTGAACGCCCTTAGGGTATTCCTCTGAAGCTATCCTGTTCATTAGTACATTAAAGAGCATTGGGCTTAAAACACCCCCCTGTGGAGTACCTAGCTCAAAACGTTTCTCCTCTGAAAAACAGCCTTGAAACCATACGCAAGCTTTCCTATCTGTCAGATAGTCACCAATCCATCTCAGCAACTTTCCTGTTACACCCAATCTTGTCAATTCATACAGAATGACCTCCCCATTAGCTTTATCAAAGGCTCCCTGTAAATCTATAAAGACTTCTGCATCATTGGATAAACACTGAATTACACAGTCTGATGTTCCCTTTCCCTTCATAAAGCCGTACAAATTACAAGACAGTTTATCTTCAATCATGTACATTAGTCTATTTAATAATATTCGCTCCATCATTTTACATATACAGGAAGTCAGAGATACAGGTCTGTAACCGCCAGCTGATTTTGGAATAAGTATTATAATAGCTTTCTTCCAGGCCTTCGGTAATCTACCCTCCGCGTAGCTCATGTTAAATAGGTCAATGAGAGGGCTGTTCGTCATGCTTGGTAATAAGTTGAGAATATCATATGTCACTCCATCTTCTCCTGGTGAAGTGCTTTTACCTCTTTTAACAGCATTTAGAAGTTCGTGTGTAGTTATTGGCTGACAAGATACTGCAGTGATGTTTGCGGATGAAACAACCTGTCCTTTTCTTTCGGCTTCCCATGCAAACAAAGCGTCACGAGTGCTCTGTGGTAATGAAACCAGAGAAGATGCCTTTGCCCATTTCTCAATATGTTTGTTTGCCTCCTCCTCTGGGTGTGGGTGACCGATGAGGTTATTTGTTTTTCCCCTTACCTTGTTTACATGGTACCATATGTCTTTGAGACTTTAACTTTCCTCAATATTTTGCGCGAACTCTGACCAATACTTTTCTCTTACTTCCCTTCTTTTCTCCCCACACATCTTTGATATGTTAAGTAGTATGTCCTTATCTTCTTCCCGCCTGCCTCTCTTAGCCCATTCCCTGTGTGCCATCCTTAACATTTGTGTCCACCCTTTAAGTGTCTTATCACTGCAGTATCTGTTTTTCCGTGCTCCGTGTTTCTTCTCCTTTCTGTGTGACTTAGCCTTTGTAGGTAAACATCTTTCTATCGCACTTAACAAATCCTCGCTGAACCTATCTAAACTTAGGGGTGTGTAATCTCTGTACCAGCCCTCCATATTGTAAATAAACAATTCTCTGTCGCTTGTGTCTAAGACAATCCTCTTTCTTTTGAATTTAACTTGTTTTTTACCTAAAGCTAACTTTATATACAAAGCGAAATGATCACTAAGTAGTTCACTTACTACTTCACATTCTCCTTGAATTCCCTGACCGCCAAGCAGACAGGCGTAATCAAGTCGTCCACCCTTGATGTGTGTCGCCTCTTTACTACTCAGCAAGCATGCATCAGACCTATCTTTGAGAAATTGATAAAATCTGATACCATTATCATTGATTTTACCCATCTCCTCTAATTGTGGGTGCCTAGCATTAAAGTCCCCCACCACCAGAGTCGAGTCAGAGTACATGCAATCTGGTAGGTATCTGAGATCAAAGCATCTCCCAGAGATGTATACATTTGCAATATATACTTCACCTTCTTGTAAATACAGCTTCACATATACACTTTCAATAACTTTACTTCTACACGGTATCTCTAGCAGTTCAGAAGGTATTGCACTTTTTACCTAAGTAGACACTCCCCATGTTCGGTCTCCGGAATTAAGATGATATGCTCTATAACCATTGAGTTTAAGAGTGTCACCTTTTGTGTCCCTAGTTTCCTGGAGACAAATTACGTCTATGTCATTTTTCAACACGAAATAGTGGACGTCTGTTACTCTAGTAAGTAAACTACTCACATTCCACAACATTATCTTAATACTACCACACTCCATCAGACCTTTATGGTTTCCTTATATTTGGCAAACAGTTCCTGGATGTTTGCCCACTCTTCCTGAACTAACTCCCACTTTCTAAGAAGTTTATCCTTTTCAGCGTCTTTGCATTTAAGTAACAATGACCTGATGATCGTTGATGTTGTTCCTTCCACTACACTTGGTATTATTTTTCTTTCTTTGCCCTTGATCGTAATTTTACTTTCTGTGTTTTTCTCAGCCCCTAAAAACACTCTTGTCTTTCTTTGGGATTTCTTGCGCGGGAGTTTCTTCCTCAGCCTCCACTCCCTTTTAGATGTCTGTTACAGCACTATCCATCACTATCGCAATATTTTTTTCAACTGCATCCATCCTCTGCATTAATGTATGCAACATTCCAGCAATTGCAGATATCTCTTTTACCGGAGAATCTGCATCACTGTCCCTCGTCGTTTCCTGGGCTGCAGTGTCTTCTGTCGTCTGGCTGTTGTTTTGTTCGTTCATGACATTCCGGTCATCTTCCTGGAGTTGCAGTCCTCGCGGTTGGCCTTGCAACCAAGCATTGGGGGGCGGTACAGGAATACTCTCCTGCACAGGTCGTCTGGTGGTCAGTCCTCTTACCTTTTCCTCGGTTTCTTTAGGGGAAGCCGAGGAATTAAGTTCCACGTTTGGCCTCGCCTTGCATGACAGAGCGCCAGCATTGTGCGAGCCTCCGCAATTGCAGCAGCAAGGTTCCACCCTCTCTCCTTTTTCTATTTTTTTTTCTGCAAATCCTGGAGTTATGCTTCCTGCCGCAGAATCTGCACCTGGCGTCCTGCTGACAGGTCCACGACTTGTGTCCCCATCTGCTACACTTGAGGCACAGGACTGGCGGCTACACATACGGCGCCATCCTCCTGTACCCCGCCCCAGATATGAAGATCTTCGGGACTTCTCCTTTCATGAGGGCAAGCAGCTGACATCGCTCCTCGCCTCGTGGCGCGTGCCTTTTCACCCAAACAATCCTCTCGTCGCAGAGCAGAAAGTCTGGATCTAATTCTAAGGGGTACTGAAATATAATGACCTTCGTCATCTTTTCCCCTTTCTGAGGGACAACCAGCACTGTCTCCTTATATCCCTGAGATGTCAGGAACTGCTCCGCTTCCTCGTTCTTTACCGTAAGATACGGTCTTCCTTTCGCTACCTTTAGCAGCGGCTCAAAATGGCAATGTTCTTTTCCAAGTTCCATTGCCCACTCTAACTTTTCCATGAAGGACATTTCACAGAATTCTGGGAATAACAGCCTTCTCCTGCCCTTCCTACTGTCACTAACCTCATCCACGTGAGCTGCCTTGTTGACTTCCATATCGTCGTCCTTCAGTTTTTTGTCCTTTCTTTCAAATTCGCTTTCCGAGTCACTGGAGTTGTCACTCTTGCTGTCTTTTCTGGATCGCTTCATGCCCGTTCCCTCATTATTCATTGGAGTTCCGTTAGTGCAGTCCATTTTGTCAGTTGCCGGATCAGAATCCAGGGACACCGATGTGTAAACGGGAGCCATGTTGACAGCTGGCGACCTGAGGTCAGTCCGCAAAGCGATTTAGAGTTTCGCTGTGGTCGCCAGCGAATACGCTAGGGTAATATGCAATATAATCACATAGCCTTGAAAATGATAATACATACGCAAGAGATGCGTAAAATTTGCTGGAGGGCCCAAGTCACCTCACCCGCTCCCTGTCCAAGGACCAAGTGGGAGGAAAGGGGGGGGGGGCGTAAACACAGGATTCTAGGAATCTTTCACGATTGAGGACAGCATTAGAAACACGTCCTACTTCTACGAGTGATACAACACGACTGAGAGAGAGAGAGAGAGAGAGAGAGAGAGAGAGAGAGAGAGAGAGAGAGAGAGAGAGAGAGAGAGAGAGAGAGAGAGAGAGAGAGAAGAATGCATAACTTTGACACATTTCATTGCATTTTAAGTTGCATAACACACGAATGCGAATTAGCCGAAAGCATACTGTACTGACTAAAATACTTAAGGCCTCCATGACTTTTAGCACTTTGAAAAAACTATCATAATTTTATCACACTCGGAAGATGAAAATGAAAATACTATTGCAAGCCCGAGTCAGCCTGTAATATACGAAATCTGTTATATCGAGGTCCAAAAAATATTGCTGATATCGCTCCCGATACCTCCCAAATTGGCCGATATCATAGATACCGTTACCGATAGTTTATCCGATCTCTCATACTAGATAATACATATGAACAGTTATCAAACAACCTTACATCCACCTTTTCACTGACTCCTTTCCTCTCTCCGTGGACACCGGCGAAAAGATAAATATTTTACGTGTTTAGTTTAGAGACGGGGATGTATGTTAGGTGTAGTGACACATTGGACATTAGAAAAAAATGGACTTTAAGTAAGACGGTGATAAATATTTTCCGTTTTTAGTTTAGATATAAGTGTATATGTCAGGGTAAGGAGACATAAGACATCAGACATGTTGATTTTTGGATCCTTGATAAATATTTTCGTTTTTAGCTTAAAGGTGGGGTATATGTAGTGAAACATCAGATATGTAGTAATCTTGATTTTTGAACCTTTAAAGATGGGGGTATATGCTAGGTAGAGATAAACATTAGACATCTAGCAATTTTTATTTTTGGACTGTTATCATTAATGGTGATAAATATTTTCCATTTTTAGTTCAGAGATGTGAATATATGTTAGATGAAGGGAAATGTTAGACATCTAGAAATGTTGAATTTTGGACCTTCGAAAAATAAAGACTGGGTAGGATGATGATCAGGGATGTGCTTTATCGACAAAAATACCGGTATGCCAGACACCGGTTTTCTGAAATAATACCGATACGGCTTATATCAGTACATGCCACGATATCAGTACTACCGGTATTTCCTCAAAATACTGGTATTAACGGCCACGCTATTTATTTTTTAAGCAAGTGACGCCGCGCACTACCGCCACTACGTCGCAATGTCTATCATCATGTCTGGTGGTTCCCCCTTACGAGCATCCATCCTTGCGTCATTCCTCAACGTACCTCCTCTGCTTCCCAACTTCCGTCTCTTGTCACCCATCCAACCTTCATCTCTTCGTCATCCACCCTCTTCCTCTCCTTCTCCACAACGTGTCCTTCCCATTTATCCCCTCATCACTCACTATCTACCTCGCCTTTCCCGCGTCTCCACAACCTTGTCCTCATTCATCCCCTCATCATCCACCATCTCCATCACCACCACCCATTGCGCATTCCACTGCTGTTTCAACCCTCATTTTGTTTCATTGCGAGGAAGACCTGGAAGAGGAGTATCCAGGGTACCCTTGTCTTTCACCATCGCGCCAGTGTTGCCATCTTTTTTTATGTGGATGAGTATCAATAAAAAGATCTGTAGAAATCTGTAGATGTTCCCAAAGTACTTCCATTACGCCTACATATGGTCTTAAAGATTTATGTATGATTTAATATTTGTAATACTTTTGAAGGATATTACCACTTATTTTATTATTATTCCTGATTAAATTTTATATTATACATAGAATGTATGTGCAGTACTTCAGGATATAATATTTATGAAGAACCGTTAGTAGCCAGGATTGTCACTCTGACGACCCGGGATCGAGTCTCGGTCAGGGAGGTAAAATTTGTATTTCTATATTAAATGCGTTACTGCATTCTACCATCTTTCTCGCAAACTTAATATGTCACATGAATAGGATTCTGTAAGAACAGTAATAAAAAAAAAAGTTCCCCATCATTCTACGCTCCCCAAAGATAACCAAAGAAAAACAGCAGAAATGGTTAAATAACATATATGAAAAGAGTAGGACTAGACCTTTACAGTAGAGGAGTTACTATACTGTAATAAAATAAAAAAAATAGTAAAAACATGCAAACATTCTGCAATCCATTTAAGCAGCTACTTTATGATAAGATGAGGTGTAGTGTAATACCAGTATCGTACTATAATTCACACAATTCTTAATGCTCACACTCAATATGTATAGAGTTCTCATTTAACTAAAAAATAACTGTATAATGTACTGTTCTTCAGACATACAAACGAAACATATTTAATCTGGTACTACACTACCTCACTCTTTCAATATTAATTTCCAGTTATTATGCTTCCCAATCAAAGACCTTATAACCTGGAAATCACAGGTAGATACCTGTCTGAACAGCTGCTTAGTTTGGAGCAAACCTATCAATTCTGTGGATTAAGCAATTTTTTTTCAGTGAAATCTGACAATCAGATATGTAGCACAAAATCTGTAGATTTCATGATTAATCTGTAGATGTGGCAACACTAACAAGATAGCGTTGCCCACATTCAGGTTCAAAGAACAATGCTCATTATTGAGATTTTCTGTTGCTGTGTAAAACACATTAAACTTCCGTCTGTTTTGGTATGTAGCACGTAATGTTCATGTTTAGATTTATGGGTTAATCTAATCATATTCACTGATGCCGTTTCCCAGATATGAAGTGCTTTGTGTCCCTCGTTTCGCCCACCAGTAGCTAAAAGTGAAGTCAGTAGTCCTTTATACTTATATATCTGATTAGTTGTTATATTCGTGGGTTTGGTGTTGTAAACGAAAAAAATACCGGTATAGCGGTATACCGATGCGCAAAAAGTTATTGGAAATACCGGTAATACCGAACCTGAAAATCCTGTATTCCGGTATACCGATATCCGGTGCAAAAGCAATATTACTAGATGTCTAATACCACCATCTTTAAACTCAAAACGGAAAATATTTATCACCGTCCCACCCAAAGTCCATTGCTAGATGTCTCCGAACTAACCGGAAAACATCTACCAAAGTACACTTTTTTGAAAGGTCCAAAGATCAACAATATTAGATGTCTAGTGTTTCCCTCAGCTAACGTATATCTCTGAACTAAAAATGGAAAATATTTATCACCGTCTTGCTGTTCTTACAGACTCCTATTCATGTAACGTGTTGTGCTTTATCACACTGTACTGCAATCTACAAATTGGTGCTGTATTTACTCACCATTTACTATTGCTAAATACAGCGGTACTAATGATAACAGTATATTGGTAATATCCTTTAAAGTATTACCAGTATTACATTATACATAATTTTAAATTAAAGAATCTTTATGACGATATGTTGGTACAGATTTATACATATAACAAACAAACAAACAAACAAAAAATAGATGGCAACACTGGCTGGGTGGTGAAAGAGCAGTGTACTCAGGGTATTCCTCTTCTAGGTCTTCCTGGTGTTTATACCCATGGGCGCGAACTAAATTATACAAGAACACCTGATGCTATTCTACAATCTACAGTGTGTGACCAGCTCTATAAACGATATAAATAGATTAACATTTAAGATCGATGCACTATGACCTTCAGCATGGTGGCTTTTACCGGATTATCACGCCCAACAACCTTCGTTTTAGATGAATTACTGAATTTGCTGGATCAATAATTTGGGTAAACCCACACTTCATGATCAAGACTAGAGGCGTGACTAAAATAACCATGCCCGAGATTTCCGTGGAAAATTACAATATGAGATTATCCGATGTCTTAGATGTAATATAAACAGATGTTATAAACACAAACATGTTGCACGCATCTCATTAGAGTCCGAATCTTGTGTCAGTGTTAAATTTAAAAGAATTAACATCCACTCACAAAGAAAACCAGACTAGGGACAAACACTATCTCTAGTTTGATCAAGCTATTGTCATCGATAAACCCTTTATTTTCGTCGTTGGTAGTAATAGCGGCATATTTATTTATATGTGAGTATTCATAAGAAAGGAGAACAATGAAATGATGGATATTGATGGAAACCAATTATGAACAATGCTATAATAGTACCATGTATATATGCTAATAATACAATAGTATTAATTGTATGAAATATTCCTGATTGTAAATATTTGACTAGATTTAGTCTTATAGATTTACGATAATATTTACCTATAATATAGACGCAATACCATGAAATACTATATCTACATCCTTTCTAATTGTAATAAATTTGATTAGAATTATTCTTGACTTATAATTACCGTATTATTTACCAATAGCATTCATGATAACGATTCTAAGAATAATAATGATAATGGAAATTCAGGAAATTACAATAAACATATAATGTGAATATTTAGTAATATACCAACATATATATATATGTAAAATAATCAGTTTGAATACTGGAACAAAGCTCACAAGAAAATGGATGAATTTCGTAATTACAATTAATAGCAACTGCCTGATTCCAATTAAATCAGCTCTACAATCTACAAATGTAAAATTCTGTTTGTACATATTATACAAGGGAAAATAAAATGTATATAAAAATCAATTTCGACCAATCACGTTTGTTTTAGTGGTAAATAATAATAGTAATTATTAGAATCGATAATAAATATTGATTATATATCTCGTTAAGCGATTAGGCCACATTAACATCACGAAGCGTACATAACGATCGTTTGTCAGTTAACAGTCTCGTTACGCGTTAAGCTAATTGGCATGGCCGTTATATCCGTACCAAAGTGGATGAAGTGTTAGGC
>NW_028234410.1:1134254-1139254 GCF_977035675.1 Penaeus japonicus
TATATATATATATATTATATATATATATATATATATATATATATATATGATATGCATATATATATATTTTATGATGTATATGATATATATGATATATATATAGGATATATATAATACATATATTATATATGTGATAATATATGTGATATATATGATAAATGTTATATATGATATATATCATATATCATATACATATATATATATATGATATATCTATGATATATATGATATATTTATATATAATATATATATACGATATATAAATATATGATATATGATATATATTTGATATATATATGATGTATATACATGATATATATACGATATATTATATACATATGATATATGCGATATATATCATATACATATGATTATATTATATATATGATATATATCATATATATCCACTATATTATATATATGATATATGTGATATATATCATATACATATGATATATATCATATATATGATATATATCATATATCCACTATATTATATATATAATGTATATGTGATGTATATAATGTATATATGTGATATATATCATATATGTGATATATATCCTATATATATGATGTATATTATATTTATACAATATATGATGATCTATAATAAATGATCTATAACAAATAGTATAAAATAAATCATCTATGATAAATAATCTATAATAAAAGATCTATAACCAATGATGTATGAGAAATGATATATAATAAATGAGAAAAGATTAAATATGTATAATAAATTATATATAAAATATGATATATAGGTAAGTGATATATAGTAAATAATATATATAATAAATGATATATGGTAAATTACTTATAGTAAATGATAAATAAATGATACAAAATGAATAATGCATAAATTATCTATGATGAATTATCTATAAGAGATTATCTATAATAGATTATCAATAATGAATGATCTATAATAAATGATCTATAATAAATGATATATAGTAAATGATCTATCGTAAATGATCTATAAAAAAATTATCTATAACAGATGATCTATGATGAATGATCTATAATAGATACTCTGTAATAAATGATCTACATTAAATGATATCAAATAGATTATCTATAAGAAATACTCTATAATAAATGATTTATAATAAATAATCTATAATATATAATATGAAATAAATAATCCATAATAAATAACCTATGATAAATAATCTATAATAAATGTTTAATAAGTAATGACCTATAATAAATGATCTGTAATAAATAACATATAATGAATGATCATAAATAAGTGATTTATAACAAATAATCTATAACACATAATCTAAAATATATAATCTATAAAAAAATAGTACATAAAATTAATCTATAACAAATAATCTATAATAGATACTCTATAATATATAATTTATAACAACTCATTAATGAGTAATTTATTATTAATGATTTATTATATATATAATAATCTACAATAAATAATCTATAATAAATAACATAATAATATGTAATCAATTATATATTAGATAAATAACATTAACTAAATCTCACTCTAAAGTAATTAACTCAAAGGTCATTCAACTATTAAATGTTATGTCACGTATGTTATAGCAGACAGGGGTATGGGAGGAGGGGTGGGGGGAGAGGTCGGAGGTGGAAGTATAGGGGTGAGGGTGAGGGGAGGGGAGGGGAAGGGAAGGGAAGGGAAGGGAAGGGAAGGGAAGGGAAGGGAAGGGAAGGGAAGGGAAAGGAAAGGGTAGGAGGTGTGAGGGGGACGTGGTTGTTTTGACCGGTGGTAGGGGGCAGAGGGGACCCATGGGGGGTGATCTGTTCAGTCCTAACTTATTAGAGAAATAATATCATTAATCAAATCTCACGCTCTCTCAAAGGTCATTCACCTGTTACCTGTTATAACACGTATGCTATAGGAGTCTGGGGTATGGGAGGAGGGGTGGTGGGGGGGGGGGTTGGGTAGGGGGTGAGAGGTCGAAGGTGAATGGAAAGAGGTGGAGGTGAAGGGAAGGGTAAAGGAGGGGAAGGGAGGGGTTCAGGAAATGAACATGTGAGGGGGGAGGGGGGAAGTGGGCGTGGTTGTTTTGACCGTTGGTAGAGGGGGGGGGGAAGTGTGCACTTCAGTCCATATGCGTACTACCCATATAATTTATATAATCAATAATATGTCATTTATTATGTATCATTTAGTATATATCATTTATTATTTATCATATATGATACATGTTATTTTTTGTATATTATTTATTATAGAACATTTTATATCTATTATAGATTATTAATCATAGATCTTTTAGTGTTGATAATTTATTGTAGATTATTTATTTTAGATAATTATAGATAATTCATTATAAATAATTAATTACATATTATTTATTATAAATCATATATCATAGTTCATTCACAAGAGATAATTTATTATAGATAATTTATTAAAGATCATTCATTAAAGATCATTTACTATAGATCTTTACTATAGGTCATTTACTATATATCATTTACTATATATCATTTATTATATATCAATTTTTATATATAATTTATTACGCATCATTTATCATATATTATTCATTATATATCCTCTATATATCATCTATTAGATATGATTCGTTATATATCATTTATTATATAATATGAATTGTATATTATTTATTACATATTTATTTTTGATTATCTATTATAGAGCATTTAGATTGTTTGTTATATTTTATTATTATGAATTGTTTATCATAGAATATTTATTATATAATTTTTATCATATATTATTTATTATCGATTACTTATAATTGATTATATGATGTAAATTATTCATTATAGACTATCTATTATAGATTATAGATTATTTATTGTAGATCATTACTTATAGATAATTCATTATTAATTGTTAATTTATTATAGGTATATTGTAGATTATTTATTATAGATTATTTATTATAGTTTATTTATCATAGATTATTTATCAAAAATCATTCATTATAGATTATATATTATAGATTATCTATTATAAGTCATTTATTATAGATCATTTATTATAGATTACATATTATAGATTATTCATTATAGATCATTTATTAAGGATCATTTACTATAGATTATTTACTACATATGATTTATTATATATCATTTAGTATATCCTTTATTATATATTATTTATTTTATATCATTTATTACTTATTATAGATCATCTATTATAGATGATTTATTTTTGATTATTTGTTATGGGTCATTTATCATAGATAATCTATTATAGATCATTTATAACAGATCGTTTATTATAGATCTTTTATCATAGATAATTCATTATAAATCATTTATAGATCTTTTACTATAGATCATTATTTATAGATAATTTATTATAGATTATTTATTATGGATAATTTATTATATATCATTTACTATATATCATTTAGTATAAACCCTTTACTATATATCCTTTACAATATATACTTTAATGTATGTCATTTACTGTATATAATTCATTATATATATTATATATAATTTATAAGAAATAATTTATATATAATTTATTATATATTATTCATCACATATTTATTACATATAATTTGATTTATATAACTTATTATATATGATTTATTATATCTTATTTTTTAAATATCATCTATTATATATCATTTAATTTATATAATTTATTGTATATAACATATTACATATTACTTATTTTATATCATTTATCAAATATCATTATATATCATTTATATGATACCTTCGGCATATATTACATATCATCATGTATTATTATTACATACTACTAGTATATATGATTTATTACATATTGAATATCATAGATGGTGTACTATAGATTATTTATTATAGATATTTTTTTTTTCATAGATTGTTTATTATAGATTTTTTATTATAGATTATTTACTATGGAATTCTTATTATGAATTATATATAACAGACTATTTACTATAGATTATTTATCATAGATTATTTGTTATAGAACATTTATTATAGATCATTAATTATAAATAATTTATCATCGATCATCAATTGTAGATAATTTATCATAGATTGTTTATGTCCTTTTTATTGATTATTTATTATAGATTATACATGATAGGTTATTTATTCATTATAGGATATTAATTTATTATAAGTTATTTATTTATTATAGGTTATTTATTTATTATAGGCTATTTGTTTATTATAGGTTATTTATCTATTATAGGATATCTATAATAGGTTATTTATTTATCATAGGTAATTTATTTATTTTAGGTTATTCAATCATTATAGGTTATCTATTTATTTTAGGTTATTTTAGATATTTTAGGTTATTATAAGTTAGGTTAGGTTAGTTTCGGTTAGGTTTCGGTTAGGTTTAGGTTAGGTTAGGTTAAGTTTAGGTTAGGTGGGTTGGGTTAGGTTAGGTTAGGTTTAGATTAGGTTACGTAGGTTAGGTTTGGTTTGGTGAGGTTAGGGTTAGGTTAGGTTAGGTTAGGTTTAGGTTAAGTTCGGTTAGGTATAAAGAAATAACGTTGATTTCACCGTTTAAATTTTGGACTTTTGCAAAAAGTGGACTTGATGAGAATCATGATAAATGCCCTTGGAATTAGACAGCTGACGCGGTTAATTTTTGGACATTTGAAAAAAAAGGACTTATTTGAACGAAGATAAATAGTTTAGCTCTCGACATTGGTATAATTTATATATATATATATATATATATATATATATATATATACACAAATTTTGAGTCATGTATAAGAAAAAAAAAAAAATAGATATATCAATTTGTTAATCTACTTATCTTTGGAAAAAAAAACGGACATCTCATCGTGTTAATTTTTAGACTATTGAAAATATATGGACTTGGAGTAACACTATGATTCTCTCTGGATTCTAGTTGTAGAGATAGACACATATATAAACCTGCTGCAAAAAACGGACATTGATTTTTGGACCTTTGCAAAAAACGGACATCTCTGTTAATTTTTTGACTATTGAAAAAAATATGGACTTGTAGTAAAACTATGATAGATGCTCTCTGGATTCTAGTT
>NW_028234410.1:1146754-1151754 GCF_977035675.1 Penaeus japonicus
TTGCAAAAAATGGACATCTCACTGAGTTAATCTATCATAGTTTTACAAGTCCTTTTTTTTTAATAGTCCAAAAATTAACTGTGAGATGCCCGTTTTTTTACAAAGGTCCAAAAATTATCAATTTGAAATGTCCGTTTTTTACAAAGGTTTAAACATTACTCAACAGGTATATTATATATATATATATATATATATATATATATATATATATATATATATATATATGTGTGTGTGTGTGTGTGTGTCTGTGTGTGTGTGTGTGTGTCTACCTCTAGAACTAGAATCCAGAGAGTATCTATCATAGCTTTACTACAAGTCCTTTTTTTCAATAGTCCAAAAATTAACACTGTAAGATGTCCGTTTTTGCAAAGGTCAAAAAATTAATGAGTTGAAATGTCCGTTTTTTGCAAAGGTTTAAAAATTACTCAAAAGTAATATATATGTGTGTGTTTCTACCTCTACAACTGGAATCCAGAGAGTATCTATCATAGTTTTACTTAAAGTCCATATTTTATTCAATAGTCCAAAAATGAACACAGTGAGATGTCCATTTTTTGCAAAGGTCCAAAAATTAACTAGTTGAAATGTTTGTTTTTTGCAAAGGTTTAAATATTACTCAACAGGTATATATGTATATGTGTGTTTATGTCTATCTCTACAACTAGGATTCAGAGTATCTATCATAGTTTTACAAGTCCTTTTTTTTAATAGTCCAAAAATTAACTGTGAGATGTCCGTTTTTTTACAAAGGTCCAAAAATTATCAATTTGAAATGTCCGTTTTTTACAAAGGTTTAAACATTACTCAACAGGTATATATATATATGTGTGTGTGTGTGTGTGTGTGTCTCTACCTCTAGAACTAGAATCCAGAGAGTATCTATCATAGCTTTACTACAAGTCCTTTTTTTTTCAATAGTCCAAAAATTAACACTGTAAGATGTCCGTTCTTTGCAAAGGTCAAAAAATTAATGAGTTGAAATGTCCGTTTTTTGCAAAGGTTTAAACATTACTCAAAAGTAATATATATATGTATTTCTACCTCTACAACTGGAATCCAGAGAGTATCTATCAGTTTTACTTAAAGTCCATATTTTATTCAATAGTCCAAAAATTAACACAGTGAGATGTCCATTTTTTGCAAAGGTCCAAAAATTAACTAGTTGAAATGTTCGTTTTTTGCAAAGGTATAAACATTACTCAACAGGTATATATGTATGTGTGTCTATCTCTACAACTAGAATCCAGAGAGTATCTACTATAGTTTTACAAGCCCTTTCTTTTCAATAGTCCAAAAATTAACTGTGAGATGTCCGTTTTTTTACAAAGGTCCAAAAATTATCAATTTGAAATGTCCGTTTTTTACAAGGGTTTAAACATTACTCAACAGGTATATATATATATATATATATATATATATATATATATATATATATACATATATATATGTGTGTGTGTGTGTGTGTGTGTGTCTACCTCTACAACTAGAATCCGGAGAGTATCTATCGTAGTTTTACTACAAGTCCGTATTTTTTTCAATAGTCCAAAAGTTAAGACGGTGAGATGTCCATTTTTTCCAAAGGTCCAAAAATTCACTAGTTGAAATGTCCGTTTTTTGCAAAGGTTTAAATATTACTCAACAGGTATATATGTATATGTGTGTTTATGTCTATCTCTACAACTAGGATTCAGAGTATCTATCATAGTTTTACAAGTCCTTTTTTTTTAATAGTCCAAAAATTAACTGTGAGATGCCCGTTTTTTTACAAAGGTCCAAAAATTATCAATTTGAAATGTCCGTTTTTTACAAAGGTTTAAACATTATTCAACAGGTATATTATATATATATATATATATATATATATATATATATATATATATATATATATATATATATATATGTGTGTGTGTGTGTGTGTGTGTGTGTGTGTGTCTACCTCTAGAACTAGAATCCAGAGAGTATCTATCATAGCTTTACTACAAGTCCTTTTTTTCAATAGTCCAAAAATTAACACTGTAAGATGTCCGTTTTTGCAAAGGTAAAAAAATTAATGAGTTGAAATGTCCGTTTTTTGCAAAGGTTTAACATTACTCAAAAGTAATATATATATGTGTGTTTCTACCTCTACAACTGGAATCCAAAGAGTATCTATCATAGTTTTACTTAAAGTCCATATTTTATTCAATAGTCCAAAAATGAACACAGTGAGATGTCCATTTTTTGCAAAGGTCCAAAAATTAACTAATTGAAATGTTTGTTTTTTGCAAAGGTATAAACATTACTCAACAGGTATATATGTATGTGTGTCTATCTCTACAACTAGAATCCAGAGAGTATCTACTATAGTTTTACAAGCCCTTTTTTTTCAATAGTCCAAAAATTAACTGTGAGATGTCCGTTTTTTTACAAAGGTCCAAAAATTATCAATTTGAAATGTCCGTTTTTTACAAGGGTTTAAACATTACTCAACAGGTATATATATATATATATATATATATATATATATATATATATATATATATATATGTGTGTGTGTGTGTGTGTGTGTGTCTACCTCTACAACTAGAATCCGGAGAGTATCTATCGTAGTTTTACTACAAGTCCGTATTTTTTTCAATAGTCCAAAAGTTAACACGGTGAGATGTCCATTTTTTGCAAAGGTCCAAAAATTCACTAGTTGAAATGTCCGTTTTTTGCAAAGGTTTAAATATTACTCAACAGGTATATATGTATATGTGTGTTTATGTCTATCTCTACAACTAGGATTCAGAGTATCTATCATAGTTTTACAAGTCCTTTTTTTTTAATAGTCCAAAAATTAACTATGAGATGCCCGTTTTTTTTACAAAGGTCCAAAAATTATCAATTTGAAATGTCCGTTTTTTACAAAGGTTTAAACATTACTCAACAGGTATATTATATATATATATATATATATATATATATATATATATATATATATATATATATATATGTGTGTGTGTGTGTGTGTGTGTGTGTCTGTGTGTGTGTGTGTGTCTACCTCTAGAACTAGAATCCAGAGAGTATCTATCATAGCTTTACTACAAGTCCTTTTTTTCAATAGTCCAAAAGTTAACACTGTAAGATGTCCGTTTTTGCAAAGGTCAAAAAATTAATGAGTTGAAATGTCCGTTTTTTGCAAAGGTTTAAACATTACTCAAAAGTAATATATATATGTGTGTTTCTACCTCTACAACTGGAATCCAGAGAGTATCTATCATAGTTTTACTTAAAGTCCATATTTTATTCAATAGTCCAAAAATTAACACAGTGAGATGTCCATTTTTTGCAAAGGTCCAAAAATTAACTAGTTGAAATGTTTGTTTTTTGCAAAGGTATAAACATTACTCAACAGGTATATATGTATGTGTGTCTATCTCTACAACTAGAATCCAGAGAGTATCTACTATAGTTTTACAAGCCCTTTTTTTTCAATAGTCCAAAAATTAACTGTGAGATGTCCGTTTTTTTACAAAGGTCCAAAAATTATCAATTTGAAATGTCCGTTTTTTACAAGGGTTTAAACATTACTCAACAGGTATATATATATATATATATATATATATATATATATATATATATATA
Organism: Penaeus japonicus; assembly: GCF_977035675.1. Taxonomy (NCBI): domain Eukaryota; kingdom Metazoa; phylum Arthropoda; class Malacostraca; order Decapoda; family Penaeidae; genus Penaeus; species Penaeus japonicus. Next base: position 1,150,361 of record NW_028234410.1, read on the forward strand.
TATGTGTGTGTGTGTGTGTGTGTGTCTACCTCTACAACTAGAATCCGGAGAGTATCTATCGTAGTTTTACTACAAGTCCGTATTTTTTTCAATAGTCCAAAAGTTAACACGGTGAGATGTCCATTTTTTCCAAAGGTCCAAAAATTCACTAGTTGAAATGTCCGTTTTTTGCAAAGGTTTAAATATTACTCAACAGGTATATATGTATATGTGTGTTTATGTCTATCTCTACAACTAGGATTCAGAGTATCTATCATAGTTTTACAAGTCCTTTATTTTTAATAGTCCAAAAATTAACTGTGAGATGCCCGTTTTTTTACAAAGGTCCAAAAATTATCAATTTGAAATGTCCGTTTTTTACAAAGGTTTAAACATTACTCAACAGGTATATTATATATATATATATATATATATATATATATATATATATATATATATATATATATATATATATATATATATATATATATGTGTGTGTGTGTGTGTGTGTGTGTGTGTGTGTCTACCTCTAGAACTAGAATCCAGAGAGTATCTATCATAGCTTTACTACAAGTCCTTTTTTTCAATAGTCCAAAAATTAACACTGTAAGATGTCCGTTTTTTGCAAAGGTAAAAAAATTAATGAGTTGAAATGTCCGTTTTTTGCAAAGGTTTAAACATTACTCAAAAGTAATATATATATGTGTGTTTCTACCTCTACAACTGGAATCCAGAGAGTATCTATCATAGTTTTACTTAAAGTCCATATTTTATTCAATAGTCCAAAAATTAACACAGTGAGATGTCCATTTTTTGCAAAGGTCCAAAAATTAACTAGTTGAAATGTTTGTTTTTTGCAAAGGTATAAACATTACTCAACAGGTATATATGTATGTGTGTCTATCTCTACAACTAGAATCCAGAGAGTATCTACTATAGTTTTACAAGCCCTTTTTTTTCAATAGTCCAAAAATTAACTGTGAGATGTCCGTTTTTTTACAAAGGTCCAAAAATTATCAATTTGAAATGTCCGTTTTTTACAAGGGTTTAAACATTACTCAACAGGTATATATATATATATATATATATATATATATATATATATATATATGTGTGTGTGTGTGTGTGTGTGTCTACCTCTACAACTAGAATCCGGAGAGTATCTATCGTAGTTTTACTACAAGTCCGTATTTTTTTCAATAGTCCAAAAGTTAACACGGTGAGATGTCCATTTTTTCCAAAGGTCCAAAAATTCACTAGTTGAAATGTCCGTTTTTTGCAAAGGTTTAAATATTACTCAACAGGTATATATGTATATGTGTGTTTATGTCTATCTCTACAACTAGGATTCAGAGTATCTATCATAGTTTTACAAGTCCTTTTTTTTTAATAGTCCAAAAATTAACTGTCAGCTG
>NW_028234410.1:1155001-1157501 GCF_977035675.1 Penaeus japonicus
GGGAAGGGGGTCGGATGTGAAGGGGGAAGGGGAGGGGGAGGGAAGGGGGAGGGGACGGGGTCGGATGTGAAGGGTGAGGGGGGGGAGGGGGAGGGAAGGGGGTCGGATGTGAAGGGGGATGGGGGAGGGGGAGGGGAGGGAAGGGGGTCGGATGTGAAGGGGGAAGGGGGAGGGGAGGGGAAGGGGACGGGGTCGGATGTGAAGGGGGAAGGGGGAGGGGAGGGGAAGGGGGTCGGATGTGAAGGGGGAAGGGAGGGGAAGGGGGAAGGGGAGGGGGAGGGGACGGGGTCGGATGTGAAGGGGGAGGGGACGGGGTCGGATGTGAAGGGGGAAGGGGGAGGGGAGGGGAAGGGGGTCGGATGTGAAGGGGGAAGGGGCGGGGGAGGGGGGGAGGGGGAGGGAAGGGGGTCGGATGTGAAGGAGGATGGGGGAGGGGGAGGGGAGGGAAGGGGGTCGGATGTGAAGGGGGAAGGGGGAGGGGAGGGAAGGGGGAAGGGCGGGGGAGTACATTCACCCCCATTAATTCGACACAACACAGCCACAACTCTAGACCCTTCACCTGATGTGATCACACGGAATTTGCATACGGGACACTCCTCGGGGTGTACCGGCAGAGACCAGTGCATCGTGAACGCGAGTTTTGATGTTATATACAACCCAAAAACACAAAACCCTACAAAACAAACCGCCTATAATGTTTTTTTTTGTTTTTTTTCAATTCGTACTGACAGTCCGAGATCTCCAGCAACTTTCCTTCTGCGTTGCGTGTGCCGCGCTGCGGGTGCGCCCTTCGGGCTAGCTGACATCTCGTCTGGAGTGGTGGAGGGGGGTGGTCTTTTATTTTAATTTAATAAATATAAATTAAAATCGAGGGTAACAACTGAGCGCTGGGAAACAGGAGAAGGTGGCCGAGGGAGTGTGGGGGGGGAAAATGGGGTGTGGTGTGGGGGGAAGAAACGGAGGCAAGGGGGAAGTCGGGGGAGATGAGAAACATGGGGGGGACCAAATCGAGGTAGCGAGCCGGCGAGGAGCCGGCATGCGGCGGGTAGGATATGCGTAGGGGGGGATGAGCAAAAAAAGGGCAGAGAAAAAAACAAAAAACAGACAAAGAAAGAAAGAGGAAAGAAGAAAAAAGGAAAAACAGCGAAAAAAAAAAAAAAAAAGAAAATAAAAAAAGATAAGAAAAAAACAACATAATCGGACCCTCAAACTTTTTTGATTAATGTCCGATAATTAGTTGTGGTAACTAGAGTTAAACTGACAATGCTGGAAAAATGCTAGAGGTATGGCTCTAAATTCATTTATGAAAGTATAGGATAGGATGAGGATTCGTAACACCGACAGACTGAAATATATTATAATTTCTGCATCTTTCCCGTCAATGCAATGTCCCTCCCAACAACAGTCCCTCAACTTCAACTGATTCAACTAAATTCCCTCCCGTCAATTCTCCCCCCCCCCTTCAAAACTTTATCCAATACCCTCCCTCAACTCCACATACTTTCCCTCAACTCAACTAAACTCTAATTCCCTCCCCCTCAACTTCCCGCTCATCACTTAACTGCTCAACTTCCCTCCTTAAGTCCCTCACTCCCCCCCCCCCTTTTTTCTTTTCTTTTTTTCCTTCCCTCAACTTCAACTTTCTGAACAAAACTACTTACTACTCTAACTCCCCCCCCCCCCCCCCTTCTTTTTCTCCCCCATATCCATCTTTTACCTTCTCTCTTTCGTCCCTCAGTCGGCCGTCTTCTCTCACCCGTTAGCTTCTTTCTCTTTGTCCTTCTTTCCCTCAATAAGCTTCCTAATCCACCCCCCTTTCTCTCTTTCTCTTTCGCCATCTACATACTTTTCCCTATCCTTCCCCCCTTCGGTCCTCCTTTTCGCTCTCTCTCTACCCCCCTGTTTTTTTTTTTTTTTTTTTTTTTTCGCTCTCCCCGGCGCTCTCCCGCTCTTTTCCTTCGACGATTAGCGATGACGCCTGGAATCGGCTTGAGGCTGAATCAAAATGTTATGATATCGAGCGACTCTTAGACGCCAATGTTTATGATACATGCGCATGAGGTTAGAGAGAAGGCGGAGAAGGTGGGATTGGGGGGAGGTTTAGAAAGAAGGGGGGGGGGAGATGGAGGAATGTGGGGAGGAGGGGGAGGATGAAGGAGGAGGAGGGAGGATGAAGCAGGAGAAGGGAGTAAGAGGAGGGGGATGAAGTGGAGGAAGAATAGAGGGGCAGGAGGGAGGAGAAGGAAGAGAAGGGGAGGAAGGAGGAAGAAGAGAAGGTGGGGAAAGAAGAGACGAAGGAGTAAGGAGAAAGAGGAGTAGGAGGAAGAAGAGAAAAAGGGAGGGAGAAGGGGAAGAGGAGTAGGGGTAAGAGGAAGAGGAGGGGTAGGAGAGAGGGTAGGATAGATAGAGAGAAAAAGGAGAAAAGGTATGGGAGGGGAAGGGGAAGGGGAAGGGGAAGGGGAAGAGTGAATGCTGGAGGAAGAGGGGGTAGAAGAAAAAG
>NW_028234410.1:1162501-1165001 GCF_977035675.1 Penaeus japonicus
GCTGTTCGCACATTGTGTCATTGTATTACGTGTTAACGGCTAACGGCGCGGGTGTGCGTGCATCCGTGCTCATGCCCTTACCCGTCCGCATACCATACATACCCATGTCCACGCGCGCACACATGCTCAGACATTCACACAGAGGCCGTACATATCTTAACCAAGCTATTTCTTCTTCTTCTTCTTCTTCTCAGTTTGTAAGGGTCCGTAGTTGAACATAAACCTTCCCCAATTCTTTCCATCGTTGCCGATCCAGCGCTATTCTGTGCCAGTCCTTCTCGGCTGCCTTGTATGATGTGGTTGAGCCTTGATATTCCGCTGACTCAACAGGAACGGCCGGTAATCTTTGATGGTTCAAATTCATGGCGCAATGCGAATTGGCGGGTGATCAATTCTTCGTCTGGCGTCTCAGAAGAAGCTCTCCGACTTCGTTGAACGTACTTGGTATAGCCTCCTTCCTCATTGACCGCACGCAAGCCTCTGCACCGCGGCAACTAAGCTATGTACTAGTACATAAACCTAAAACTACCTTTATAGTAATATAAAGACAAATAATTCTACATAAAAAAATGTAGATACTTATAAAGAAAAGGGCAACAAAAAGTAAAGAAGAAAAACAAACCAACTATATCAGCAATATTAAGACCCAAGAAGGCTCTTCTAACCTGCTGCCAGGGACCTCACCTCCAACCCAATCAAACACACTGATAGAATGCTTAAGAAGCCGTAAAGACAACAAGCAAACAAGCCCGGGGTATCGCCCCCCTCCCCCAAGTCTCTCTATCTCCAACTTGTTTCTGCTTCCCCACCTGGCCCTTCCTCTATCCCAGCCTAAGCTTCTCTCCCTCTTCGCTAGCTGTCAACCCTGATGTCTGTCTTAGACTCCACTCTCGAGAGTGATGGCGCCGTCGGTCGGTGTCTGGAGTGACCTCACCAGGAAACACGCCCGCCTGGCAAGACGTCCAACCAGCCACTCGTTACCGAGTATATATTACCACATCCACGTGTACCGTCATCTCCCAGTAAAGAAATCAAGAAGTAACAGAATTTTGTTAAACACATTTTTGTGAAAACATCACACACACGCGTGCTCGCGCACACACACACAATGAGCAAGAGAGAGAGAGAATAAGCGAGACAGAGAAAGAGAGAGAGAAAGAGAATGAGTGAGTGAGAGAGAAAGAATGAGTAAGTGAGAGGGGCACATATATATATATATATATATATATATATATATATATATATATATATATATATATATACATAGAGAGAGAGAGAAAGAAAGAGAGGCACATAGAGAGAGAGAGAGAATGAGTGAGTGAGTGAGTGAGAGAGAGAGAGAGAGAGAGAGAGAGAGAGAGAAAGGGAGGGAGGGAGAGAGAGAAAGAGAAAGAGAGAGAGAGAGAGAGACAGAGAGAGTGAGAGAGACAGAGAGAGAGAGAGAGAAAAAAAGAGAGAGACAGAGAGAGAGAGAGAGAAAGAGAGAGAGAGAGAGACAGAGAAAGAGAGAGAGAGAGAGAGAGAGAAAAAAAATAAAGGAGAGAGGGAGAGAGAGAGAGAGAGAGAGAATGAAGGAGAGAGGGAGAGAGAAAGAGAGAGAGAGAGAGACAGACACAGATAGAGAGAGAGAGAGAGAGAAAGAGAAAGAATGAAGAAGAGAGGGAGGGAGAAAGAGAAAGAGAGGGGGGGCGAATGAGAGAGAATGAGCTAGAGAGTAAAGAATGAGAGAGAGAGAGAGAAGGAGAGAGAAAGAGAGATAGAGAGAGAGGGAGAGGATGAGAGAGAGATAAAGAATGAAGAGAAAGATAGATAGAGATAGAAGGAGGGAGGAGATAGAGAGAGAGGGGGGAGAGGGAGAGGGAGAGGGAGAGAGAGAGAGAGAGAGAGAGAGAGAGAGAGAGAGAGAGAGGCGGAGAGAGAGAGAGAATGAGAAAGATAGGTGAACAGATAGAGAGCGAATGAAAGAGAGAGCGAGATAAATTAAGAGAGAGAGAGAGAGAGAGAGAATACTGTGGTAAATTGTACTTACAGGAGCTTGATCTTGATCTTGATCTTGATCTTGATCCTGAGCTTGATCTTGAGCTTGATCCTGATCCTGAGCTTGAGCTTGAGCTTGAGCTTGAGCTTGATCCTGATCCTGATCCTGATCCTGATCCTGAGCTTGAGCTTGATCCTGATCCTTGATCCTGATCCTGAGCTTGAGCTTGAGCTTGATCCTGAGCTTGAGCTTGAGCTTGAGCTTGAGCTTGATCCTGATCCTGAGCTTGATCCTGATCCTGAGCTTGAGCTTGAGCTTGAGCTTGAGCTTGAGCTTGATCTTGAGCTTGAGCTTGAGCTTGAGCTTCAGCATGCGTCTTCTCTTCTGCTGCAGAGTCTGAATGCTCACACTCAGCTGAAAAAAAAATGAGCAAAGGGCTCTGTTATAAAGAATTTAAACTCGCTATGAGATGCCACAAACAATCAATGTCCTTGCATTACTTAATGATATTTAATTCACTAA
>NW_028234410.1:1170001-1172501 GCF_977035675.1 Penaeus japonicus
CTATTTTATGACGTGTGAAAAGGATTAATTCATGATTTTATATGAAATGTTATTTAATAGATTTAACTTTTTTATTACTCATGGAATTAGGAGGAGCAAAACTATCATTATTGTTATTATTATGGTTATTATTATCATTATTATAATAATCATTATCATTATAACTATTACTATTAATACTACTACTACTATTGTTATTATCATTACCATTATTATTATCATTGTTATTATTATTATTATTATTATCATTGTCATTATCATTATTATCATTATAATTGATATCATTATCATTATCATCGTTACCATTGCTGTTATCATTTGCATCATCATTAATGTTATCATTAGCACTATCAAAAATTTTATCATTGTTACTATTATTATTATCATTATCATAATAGCTATTATCATTATCATCATCATTATCCTTATTATCATTATTTTCATTCGTGTCATTTTATTATTATCATTATTATTATTGTTATTATGATTATCATTATTATTATTATTATTATTATTATTATTAATATTATCCTTATTATTATTGTTATTTTTATTGTTATTATCATTATCATCATTATCATTACCATTATTACAATTATCATTATTCTCATTGGAATCATTGTTATTATGATTATCATTATCATCATTATCATTATCGTAACTATCATAATCATCATTCTATTACTATCATTACTATCATTATTATCATTATCCTTATTATTATTGTTATTTTATTATCATCCTTATTATGAGTAGTATCATGATCAGTATTTTTATCTAACAATTATTGTATTAATTGCTATTATCATTATTATTATTATTTTCATTATTACTTTTATCATCATTATCATCATTCTCCTTGCTATTTTTATGATCATGAGTATTATGATTATCATCATTATTATCATCACAATAGTCATTATCATTATCATTGCTACCATTAACACCATAACTACTACTAGTAACTAGTGCTATTACATTGCAACTATCAATATTATTATTTCTATTTCTATCGTCATTCTTATCCTATTAATCATCATTGATATTACTATCATTACCTTTGGTATTACTACCTTTATTATCGCTATTACTAATGCAGACAGAAAGGCTAGTATTTGTGATCATACAGACACAAACAAAAGGGAGAAAACAAATAGAAAAAGAGTGAAGTAGACTGATAGATAGACAAGAAGGATATATACATATCTAAACAAACAATATAGGAAAATGATGCCTCTCACACACACATATATATATATATATATATATATATATATATATATATATATATATATATATATATATATAGCTACACACACGTTTAGTGACTTAAATTGCATTTTTTATGATAATCGAAGGCTAATATTCAACAACTTAGTTTGTTCCTAATTAACATAATTCAGCATAGAGTTTACTGTATGACAAATGAAACGCTTTAGATGAAACCAATATCATAATAACACTGGCGTTGATGATGAATATAATGCCAACCTAACCATTAAATGACCATTGTAAAGCCACGTCCACACGGTCGAGCAGTGCCCGTCGCGCACGAAGGCTTTGGCCTTGTACGAGCAGTTTCAGCGGGCAAACCATCAAACTGTCCGCTCCTGGCGCCAATGGAGGGCAGTGGATCGAGGTCTTCCGTCACTGCCAAACGCATGAGGTAAGGTGCAGGCAGATCCACTGACTACCACGTTATTAGTACACCATGTCCACACCGAGTACTAGTGCATATTGGTCACGACAAGAATAGTGCAATCTTCTTTCGAACTATGGCGTGAACCAAGGTGATCGTACCGTAATGAACCACTCGCTCAAAACAACAGCTGGCGTCCGACTGTCCTCCAACCACCACAGACAGCTGTGTGGACACCTACGTGGGCATAGTCTGCAGACTTTGCCCTGCCAGGCACAGCTCGACCGTGTGGACGTGGCTTAAGAGAAATAATGATAAGGATGATAATGATAAGTTCGACAAAATTAATGATAATGATAGTGTAAATTTGATGTTAGCACTGATCGATATGTGTGAGTTGTGGTGAATATTAACAAAGTTGTTGATGATAGCAATAGTGAGGATAATGATACAAAGAAGAATGGTAATGATGATGACTATATACAATAAGAGAAAGAAAGATAATGATAACAGGGAAATTAAAAGATAATAATAATAATAATCATAACACTAATGAATTGAAGAAAATGATGATAATAAAAATATTAATAGAAATGCCAATACTTCTACAACGATTTGAATAACTATTTATGATAATTATATCAATAATGATTATATTAACAACAACAATGTTATCAATGATTAATAATAATAACAATACTAATGATAGTATTGATAATGATCAAAATTAGAATGATGACAATGATGATGATAATAGAATTGATAATAGTCATAGTAGTGATGATGATAATGATATTGCTGATGTTGATAGTAATGATAATGATGATAATATTATCGATGATGATAATGATAACATTAATA
>NW_028234410.1:1200001-1207501 GCF_977035675.1 Penaeus japonicus
CATCCACAATGAAGATAACATGAAGAGGAAGGAAACCTGTGCTTATGCCTGTGAGTGCCACTATAAAAGGCATCCCTACTGGCGCAGGGGCACTTTGTAGACAGTACTTTAGAGCAAGAGGTTGACAACTTGCTGTGTGTCATTGCTCTATAAAGATAGTGCTTACTAGAGACTGCGGATGGGTGCCATTTAAAACTCTGAAGAAAATGGTGCCATCTAGGTTTTGGATGTTAGGTGAAAACCATTTTGCTTAATATAATGGATTTATAGTAATTATGACTGCAATTATCATTATCACTCATTATTCACAGCACAATAAAATAACAGTGATCCAAAATCCCTGAATGTCATGCACTTCATGACACCCACCGTCAGGCCAGACCTCTTGCATCATGTATGTCATGACATCTGTCCGCACTGGGTTAATGAATTCATGTTCTCTGTTAGAAATTTGTGTACCCAAATTTTACAAGATTTCTCTTTATCTAGTATAGAGGTGTGAAGTTTAGAAGTAACTTGTTTTTATTTTTGTCAACTTTTGTATGCTGTTCAATGGTTCAACAGTAAACCAGGTTGAAAGCTGGTCTTATGCCACACATTATTTTTTCAGGAGCTGCCACTGCCAATCCTGACTCCCCATTTGCTGAGCTGCAGCAACAGTCTCCTGCTGAAAGGCTACAGTTTCCACAAAATATCCATAAGCAGACCAGTAAAAGCACAAAGGAAGGTGAGCATAACACAGAATCCTTAGTTTGATATTTCAGTCATGAAGGCTGATGTTGGTTTAGCACAAATGATAGACTTTTAGAGTGTAATTTTCAAAATATCTTGCTGAAGTGCAGACTTAATAGAATATTTAGAAAGTCTTTGATTATATATTTTTTCAAGCATTGATATGCACTCTGTGCAAGACCACTTTCACTGCAATGAGGAACTTGCATACTTAACTTGAGTAGGAATTTATTCAACCCTTTCATTAAGCTTTAGTGTAGTGATATTGAACACAATAGTATATGAAGTTTAATAGATGGCATTTTTGCCATTCACCCGTGTGCAATGACAAGGTATATAATGTAAGAGATTTTTTGAGAAGATGATTTACTCTCGTATTTTCTGTTTCAGAATTGATAGAAGTGACAGAGAAGGTGCTCATCCGAGAAGTTCTTTTCATATTCCAAGGAATTGAAGGAAAGATCATTAAGATGGATGTTAACAAAGATGGCTTTAGATTAGATCCAAAGGTAAGAGATTAATGATTTTTCTTTAACTATGGTTCATTGTTTATTCTTTAATCTTAGAGTTTTACACAAGGGAACTGATGATCTACATCATCTCTGTAGCTATATGTGACACTGATCAACCAGTGATGTTATGAGATGAAATATTGTGCAATCCAAGCTGTAGCATTGATTATGACACTATCTGTACAGGTGCGGTTATCACTCAGCCAGAAGGAACTCATTATGAAGCTGACAGAAGTTGGTTGGTTATACAATCAAGTCAAAAACTTCTGTGAATGGGGTGGAAGAGGAACAGGAAGCGAACGCACAGCGGACAGAACAGCCGCAGGTTTAGTGAATCAGTCACTAGTAATGGCATTAAGAGAGGAGCTCAATGAGTATTGCAGACTAATCGCAGTACTTGAGGCCCAGGTATGAATTCCTGATACTTTGGTGTGTTTAAGTAAAGAGATGATGCTGGCTAACATTTGTACTTATTCATTCCATTTGATATATTAGAGTGTTACTTATGCTAATTGTGCTTTGCATAAAGTTCCAATTCTGAAATGATGTACGGCATTATACAGACAACCATTGCATCAGAAGATCATGGAAGTCAATGCTAATTAGAGTGTTTTACGTTTAGATTCAAGAAGGTGGAGATACTCCGATGGGAGAGCCAATGGGGGGTCTCACTCTGCGGCGCTTGGTCCTCTGGACGCTGGAGCCTCGCACTCACCTGAAGGCCCTGGCACTGCTCACCCATGCAGCTAGGGAAGTGTATGGAGGAGCCTGTGTCTCTGCCATTTATCAGGTCAGTAGTGTGTTCTGTCTCATGCAACCTTTTTCTCCTTTCCTGAAGTGAGAAGGGTTGAAATGTAATTTTTTAACAAAAGTAACTTGATACACATCAGATATTAACCTGTAAAGAAAATTATTCTGGAAAATTCTGCTTATATATATGTGTGTTATGTGAAAAAGACAAAATTCTTTCCCCTCCCAAACAGCACATGCACCATGGAGATCCAGGGCATAGAACGGTTGTGCGTCATGTCCTGAACATGGCCTGCACCCCTCTGTACGTTATGCTCACACAGTGGCTTTTAGATGGCACATTAGAGGACCCTCACCACGAGTTCTTCATTGCTTCAGATCACACAGTTTCCGACGACAAACTGTGGCAGGACAAGTACTCGATAAGGTGGGCAGAGTTCGAATGGTGGATACTGGTCTTGTTTACTTTTTTATTCTTATTTTTATTTTTACTGTTATTTACTTTGAAGTACAGTTTTGTCATGGCCAGACTTGTGATTATGATCTGACTGCTGATCATTAGCACTGATTAAATTTTGGATGGAGTTTGTCAGCAAAATTGATTCTATTATCTTTAAAGATAAATGAATTACTGTTTGTTGGTTTGCCTTGAAAATTACATAAACTATATTTGCCTACTATTATACATTACCTTAGTCAGGAAATATAAAAACATTAAAATGGAATTTGATAACATTTAACTGGAGTTTAATGATAAATGATTCTCCTCTCAGGAATGACATGTCAAACCATAACATGACAAAACCTTAACTTTTGTAAGTTGCTTATACTGAGACTTCATCTCTTTGATCTCTGATAGGTGGTGTATGTTGCCTTCATTCATTAGCAAGAGTCAGGCACAGAAGGTGCTTGCATCCGGTAAATCTCTCAATTTCCTTCGTAATGTCTGTCATTTCCGCGCTCCAATAGCAGGACGTGATGCAATCAAGTCTGCTCTTCAACAGACTACTGGTAGGTAACATGTTATTTTTATTTGTTTGATATGTGGTGGTTTAATCTTTTTTCTTCTCTTAACCCATTCATGCCGGGGCAGTTCCGGCTTTGCGCGGTCGCAATACCGGGGTTCTCGAACGCATAAGCCTAATGCCAAGAGATTCTTGGGTGCTCAAGCCGTGAGCCTCGGTTGCCCGCTCGCTCTACCCGAGCGCGCGGTTTCCCCTCATAGCGCGTCCAGGGCGTCTGACGCGAAAACCACAATACGTGTTATCACGTCACCCGGCGTGAATGGGTTAACCTATCATTGAAATTCATAATTTTCAATACTTGCTTTTGTTTCAGTTGAATCGTTGTTCACTCAAGATGAAAACAGTCAGCTCGACAATTTGGTTAGCTTGACATTCAGAGAAACTTCCCGTCATGTCCTAGAGGAGATCCTCACACGGCATAAACTTATGGACCATCTCCGTGCTCTTCGCCGGTACCTCCTGCTTGGCCAGGGAGACTTTATTCACTATCTTATGCAGGTTCTAACGTGAGTAAAGGATTTGGGATACAATTTGATGTTACATGGAAAATGAGGTGGTAATTATTTTGAGTTTGATTTTGTTCCTTGTTAATTCCTGTGATGTGCACTTTCTATATGATCAATTTTTGAAGCTAGTTTATCTTTTCTCTCATTTCCAGTCCAGAGTTGGGTGGACCAGCCACATATCTATATCCACATAACCTGTCTTCCCTCTTGGAGACTGCTGTAGCTGCGAGCAATGCTCAGTACGAGGAACCAGACATCCTGGAGCGCCTAGATGTCAGACTACTCGAGATCTCTCCCGGTGACCTTGGATGGGATGTGTTCAGTTTGGACTATCATGTAGACGGACCAATTGGAACGGTAAAGCTGATGTTTCTGTTCTGGAACGTTTTGAGGATGTCAGATTTAAGTGAATTACATACAATAATTGACAGTATTAAGTTAGCATTTTATGCATATTATTTAATGTAAATTTCTTTCATAGGTGCTGACAGCAGATTGCATGAGACAGTACTTAATGCTGTTCAATGCACTCTGGAAAGACAAACGGATGGAGATGATCCTTTCTGACATCTGGAAAGAGCAGGCAGCTACATCTAAATTGTGTAGAGATTTACCTGGTCAGTCTTCTGCGCAGTAAGATATAGCACAAGGAATATGAATATTCAGAGTAGTGACGTCATCTACACATTAATTTTGCTAAAGTCTACACTATGAATTTTTCATAACTTTTGCAAATCAAACCCATTTCATCTTACAGAACTGGGTGTTGTGCTCCATGGAGTTCAGCTCCTAACAACAGAGATGGTGCATCTAGTCCACCAAATGCAGTACTACATGACCTTTGAGGTTCTTGAGTGCTCTTGGCATGGCCTGATGACTAACCTCAAGTCAGCGCAGAGCCTTGACGATGTTATTGCAGCCCATAATGAGTTCCTCAAGAGAATTGTAGCTGGAGCTCTCCTTGACAGTAAATCAAAGGTTTGTACTGTATTCTACATAATTTTTGGGATTAGCGAGCTGAATTGTCTTTATATTTTTTATGATGTATTTGTTTAAGAAGTTAAAACATGCCACCATTCTTTCAAAAGTGGTCATCCATCTCATATCTGTAAAACTAAATTCCTAATTCTTTCTTCCTTTAATTAATTTTTTTTTTAATTTGTAAGAGTGTATTTACAACTCCCTTTCAATGTTGCATCCTCTTCCCTCACAGCAAGTAAGAACTCACCTGAGAACCTTTTACAATTTGATCCAAAACCTGCGAGGTCTGCAAGAAAGGCTCTCCCTTGCTGTATCAGCAGAGGTGAATGCTAGAAAGAATGCTGAAGCTGAAATAAAGGTACAATTTTAGTCTCATTTTTAGGAGTGCATGTGTGGTTGAGTGACTCCTTTCTTCTCCAACACAAGTACGTTAACCTTTGGAGGGGAAAGTCTATACATTGACTTGTACTGCAAACAGTTTTATTTCCTGAAGGTGCTGGGTATTTCTCCATTCTACGTTACACAAGAAGTAAAAAAAGAAATCTTGAAAAGTATATGAACTAGAATGTACAAAATAAAATTTTGATATGAAGTTTAGCCTATGATCATATGTATTTGTATTTAGTGTCATCAGGGATTAAAAGGATGATTACAATTTCATATTAGTGGTTCATCAAAGAAGAATATTTCTTTGTAAGATCATGCAAGAAAAAATTACAAAGTCAATTGTGTTCCTTTTTTCATGGAGCTTTTTTTTTCCCCTTATATATATATATTTTTTTTAATAGATTTTTTATTGTAATGTTTCTCATAGAGTTCTTGTGTCAACAACATATCTCGGGGATTATTTTTCTGTCACCAGTTGATATTGATATCACCACATGAATTTAAAATGTGTTGTATGTTGTCTTACTTCATCTGTTGTCTCATTATTTGCTTTTTGTCTTTACAGGCCAAGACAGATGCAGGTGACTTCGGTACAACAGCAGAACAGCAGGACCTGGAGAAGCGAAGGAGGAAGGAATTCCTGACCAAAGTGGTTCCCAAATTGAAGTCAGACCTGAGGATTAACACACAGACCTATCAGGTAACGGCAGACTGCATTTTGTTAAATGTGTAATAGGACTGTTGTAATTTCCTTCAATCAAAGTCTCTAGAGTAAATTAGAGTTGCAAATTGCACTTGTAATCAATAGTTGATATCAAGATCCCATGACAGCCAGCCTTCAGATGCTCATTGCAAATTATATTTATTTGAAAATCATAGTGTAATGGTTAACAGCACATCATCACTGGAGCTAGAACTGTATTCTTCCAAAGAACATTTCGACCACATAAGAATCTCAACTCCAGTCAGTGTATAAAGGGGAAATGTGATGATACCTTAGAAACCCATAGTTTTATAGTGGATATTCTCAAAATATTTCCTAAATCAGTAGTAGAATTATTTGTATACATGAAAAGGAAAAGGGCACAGTAGCAAGCATGAATCAACATTTAAACCAAGGCTCAAAATATATTAAGAAATCAATGCTGTTGATTTTAATGGTTATATTTTATTTATGATTTGCTCTGGCATTTTATGATCACAGATAGGTAAGCAACCAAATATGTGATTGATTCCATTAGTATTGAGTGCGCTATTCATCAATTGTTCAATAATGTTAACAAGGAAACTATTTGCATGAATTCGGACCAAAGTTCTCACTTGAAGTAATCCTTTTAACCCATCCACGACGGGGGAATTCTACCGCGCATTCAATGTCCATTCGCTGGGCGTTCGAATACAGGTCGTTTATCAACTGAATTAGGCACTGTGCTGCCCGGCCACTGGGCTTTTGAATGCGCGGTACAGTACTGTACCACCCGTCCTGTGTGGGTTAATACATGGTCTCTATTCTCCAGGATATGGTCCAGTCCTTCTTGCTGATGCTGTCTCAACACGATGACCAGAATCTCCACTTGCTGTGCACTCGCTTGGACTTCAATGAATATTATCACCGGCGTGATCACCGGCTCAATCAACGACTGACCTATCACCACAAGCGGAAAAGCATGGGCACCTCTTTCTGTCAGTGAAGATGATGCCTTCGAATACATCTTGTTGTTGTGAAACTGAATATTTTTATAAGGCTATAAGCGCTTGCTTGCGGAAGAGAGCTGGAGAACGGCTGGCCGCGGTCTTGGTCATTGAGTTTAGAATGCCTGTCTCATCTGTGATTGTAAATGTTGCAGCTTTCTTTTTTTTCCTCTTTTTTTTATGTGCTTAGGAGTGTCATGTAAGATAAGAGATTGCTTTCAGTTTTTGAGGGTTCGAATTTATTAGTGGCTATAACATCACATTTTCAAGTGAAGAGAGGTAGCGGTTAGGAGAAACAGAATTTTTATTAGCTCTCTTTCTCAGTATTTTTTAGCTCAACATTTGTATCATCTCACTAGAACAAGTTTATGCAATATTTTAATATTCTTGTATTACGTACGATGAAACAATATACCTTAGTAAATCAACCACAACAGGTGGACACAGATATTTACAACAGTGATGCACTTTTCAATTTTTAACATCTTTATTATATCACATTCCTGTCTTTAATATTGTTAGTAATGGAGTGGATGACATGCAACTGTGTAAGACAGGATAATTGATGGGTGTTTGACGTGTGGAACGTGTATCGGACACAGTGAAGCAGAATGCCATGTTTTTTTACAAGAGAATGCATGGAAATAGTTTTATTTATATAAATTGTCCTATGGATGCCCAGTGAAGTATATTTGTATGTTAAGATACACTGTGAACTAACCTGCCATATGTATGACTGGATGTGTTTGTCAAATACCTCAGAGTGAGATGTCGGTATGACCTGCCTACTAGAAACGTGACAACAGTGACATGTACAGACTGTGTTAACTGCTGCAGAACAAATACAATTTGTTTATAATATATTATTAGAATGTTTATTTTCCTAGGTTATGTCTTGAGTTTTATATATATAGT
>NW_028234410.1:1217501-1245001 GCF_977035675.1 Penaeus japonicus
CCTACTCGGTTGCTTGAGCGATAGAGGCTCGTTCAGGCAAAAGCCTCGGAGGCTTTTGCCTGAACGTCGACAGGGTTGCTCATTTCAGGCCAACTTTTAAATGGACTCCACAGGCCGGTCGGGTTACTTGCTCAGGCAATCGGGCAGGCGGGTCGAGTGTGTGGGGCCTTATGGGACATGCGGAAAAAGATAGATGGTTACGAATTCTGTTGTACGCAAAGTGGGTTTATTGAAAGATGAGACAAAGGATTAGACAAAAATGAATAAGAAGATATACTATAAGGATGAATTGAAAATGCTGTTTTGGCTTCCACAGGTTGAGCATGGCCGCCATTACGCCAGCCTGGAGGAGGAGCGCTACCGCCTGTCGGTGTTCGAGCAGAACCAACAGTTCATCGACGAACACAACGCCCAGTTCGAGAACGGCGAAGTGACGTTCACTCTCAAGATGAACCAGTTCGGCGACATGGTTAGTTCCTCCGTCCTTCCTCGGTATTCCGATCGTAAAATTAACCAGTCAGGCAATAAGCAATTGCAAAATCAATCCAGACGATGATCAGTTTCGTCTCCACCTTTTGTAAAGACAACAGAAGAGATCGTGGGCGCCATGAACGGCTTCATCTCCACTCCTGGCCGCCGACCCGTAGCTACCTTGAGAGCTGACGAAGAGACTCTCCCGAAGGAGGTGGACTGGCGCACCAAGGGCGCCGTCACCCCCGTCAAGGACCAGAAGCAGTGCGGGTCCTGCTGGGCTTTCTCTACGGTGGGTCATGCTTTGGTCATGTCTTAAACTGGTCTTAAGAATACATGCAATGTGTGACATGAATTCTGCCGCGAAGAATTCCTGATTTCTGTCGTCTAGAATTTCGTAAACAATACCACGAACGGTTTGTCCCCAATGCCGAGACTCTAAACCTCAACGGATTTCCCATAGACCGGCTCTCTGGAGGGCCAGCACTTCCTGAAGGACGGCAAGCTGGTGAGTCTGTCCGAACAGAACCTGGTCGACTGCTCCGGCAAATACGGAAACCTTGGCTGTTTCGGTGGCCTCATGGACAACGCCTTCAGGTACATCAAGGCCAACAAGGGCATCGACACTGAGGAGTCTTACCCTTACGAAGCCAAGGTTAGTGTTCGTGAGGGCGGTTTGTGATCCTGAAATACCTGAGAAGTAGAATCGATGTTTTGGATAATCGTACAAGGTGATTAAGGAAATAGGAGAGAGAGAGAGAGAGAGAGAGAGAGAGAGAGAGAGAGAGAGAGAGAGAGAGAGAGAGAGAGAGAGAGAGAGAGAGAGAGAGAGAGAGAGAGAGAGAGAGAGAGAGAGACAACTATAACCCGCGTTTCCTTTGACATCCAGAACGGCCAATGCCGCTTCAACGCTTCCGACGTCGGCGCCACCGACACCGGCTTCGTGGACGTCGAGCACGGCAGCGAGAGCGCCCTCCAGAAGGCCGTGGCCACAATCGGCCCGATCTCCGTGGCCATCGACGCTTCCAGGCCCACCTTCCACTTCTACCACGATGGTTAGTGTCGCGACGTCACTCCAATGAGTACAGAACAGAGTTACATGTTTATTAGTTTAGTCTTTGAATCATACGAATACTTCTGTTTATTCATGTGGAAAGAATCAAATATGCCAGACACATTAAGAAGGAACTGGCGGTTTTCATGTTCACATATCGTCATAAGCCTTTGATAGAAGGTATTTGCCCGATATTTATTCCATGTTCAGCGGTAAACGAAGTGTAGTGCATCCATCTTTCTAGATCAATGACTCGTAACCTTTTTACTGCCACGCCACAAATAGATATGCGTATGACTCAGAGACCCATTATCAAATATAAAATTCCCTTCCAAACTTAGAGTAAAAAAAGAAGAAGAGGCAGTTTCTCTTCTTTATTAACCATGAATGTTGAATAAAACAGTAGTCCTTTTTACTCCCACGTCTCCTCTCCTCGTTAGGCCTCCCCTACTCCCCCCCACCCCACCCCCCTGGACTCGCGCCCTCAGTTTTAGAACCACTATTCCATAACATTGCCTCCCTCAGGTGTCTACTCTGACAAGAGCTGCTCCTCGATGCACCTCGACCACGGCGTGCTGGCGGTGGGCTACGGCTCGGCGGAGAACGGCGGAGACTACTGGCTGGTGAAGAACTCGTGGAACACCTCCTGGGGGAACAAGGGCTACATCCAGATGTCCCGCAACAACGAGAACAACTGCGGGATCGCCACCCAGGCCTCGTACCCGCTCGTCTGATTGTGCTTTGGCGTCTCGTGAGGATTTCCTTTCAACGCCGCCTCGAGATTTCTCTTTCCTTCTAAAAGCAGAAGCGTAAAAGTTCTTTTCTAATGTTTAATTCTCAATGTTTTTTTTTATATACTGTTTTGAGATTAGTAACCTCGATTGTCTATCCGAGGCTATGAACTATTTGGAATTAAGTAATTGTTAAAATAAAAATAAAATGCAGTAATAAACAAAACTAATTATATGAAGATTTTGGGATTACCCACTCACGATGACAATGTGTGTTGAGAATCTCGTTGATTACATTTCATTGCAAAAGACAGTTACTTGATCAAAGCAGATAGATAGAAAGACAGATAAATGGTAGATATATAATGCCAGACAGTTTGATACATACACATATAGACAAATAGACTGATAGACATACAGATGGATAGATAGATAGATAGATGGATAGTTAAATCTAAAGATAGATATGATGAACAGACAGACAGATGAAATTATATTTGAAGAACACACACACTCACGTACACAAAAACACACACACACATACACACACACACACACACCGAGTTATAATGAATAGAAAATAGCTATACACTTTATGTTACTGTTTTGCTTGACTTAGAGACGGTACCACTGTACCACCTGTATATCAAAATTCCCTGGTGTGAGTGGATTGCCATCTGCAACAGCAAATATTGCATTGTTATATATATATTATAATGGAGCAAAATATGGAGAGAGAGGAGAGTAAAAAAAGGAGGACGTGAAGGGTAGATAGAGATATACTGAAAGAGAGAGAGAGAGAGAGAGAGAGAGAGAGTGAGAGAAAGAAAGAAAGAGAAAGGGAAAAAAGAGAGAAAGAGAGAGAGAGAGAAAAGAGAGAGAGAGAGAGAGAGAGGGAGAGAGAAAGAGAGAGAGAGAGAGAGAGAGAGAGAGAGAGAGAGAGAGAGAGAGAAAGAGAAAGAAAGAGAGAGAGAAAAAGAAAGAAAGAGAGAGCGATGCAAGTAAAGAGAAAAAGCTCGAGACATGAAGACACCACTTCCTTCACCAGGGAAGGGAGGGAGGAGGGAGGGGGGGGTCATGAATCGTTAATGAACCCATGAGTACTAAATACAAGACCATCGTGGGTTTGCAATACCCATTTTTTTCCTTCTTTTATATGTCTTCAATGGTTCCACAAACAATTAATAAACCTACCTGACCTCACCTGTTTACTCCATTCCTTGAATTTTCGGAATGTCATTAACGTTATTACCATTATAATTAAGTAAAGTACAGTAAGAATTGTTTATTCAGCCTAATCATACATACAATCTGGCAAATGCAAATTAATTGTTAATCAAGGCTAAACCTTTCTTTTCTTATGGGTTCTCAGCTATAGTAATTGTTAATGTTCAGGCAAAACAGTTTAAACACATATAATAACAGTAAGTTATTGAACATATCATAACATTTTAACAACACAAATGGTAAAGAGAGAAGCAAATTTGTTACATAATGTTCATACGATCCTAAAATGTTTTTTAAAGTTGGTTTTAAATGTTGCACTATTACTGAATATTTTCAACTGATTAGATAAAAAAAATTCTCAGTTCAGATTTTTACTCTCTCGTGTATTTATTGTGATTTAGATATACGAGAAGCTTATTGGATAAGTTCTGGTTATATGCAAATTTTAAACTTTCTAACTAGTGAATAATATCAGTGAATTTTAATGTGCGTGATTGATTGATTATAATTAGCCCCAGCAATTATCCTTACACTTTGTTTTTGTTTTGTTATCAATGGCTTAAGGTTGTATGTGCATGCTGCCTCCCTGGCTACGTCATAATATTGAAGATGTAGGTATATTAGGCTATATTATAGTTTTGCTGTCATTTAATTCATATTTAACCCTTTTGGCACACCATGAGTGACGTCTTTTGAAGGATTCACGATAAACAAGTTGAAAACAAAACAACGAAGCGAAACACAGGAAAACACACGAATAATCCAAAGGTCTTTTCGTCTCTTAGTTAAATAGCCAATCAAAGCCATGGCACGCAAACAATAATATTTAAATTTTGTTAATGAAATCCCACGATCGATGGCATCAAAAGCCTTCTTCGGCTCTAAAATCATGCCAATCATGTAATCATTATAGTAAAGAGCATGGATGACTTGAGTGAGAATTGAGAGAATAGTGTTTTGTAGAGAGTTATTTTCACTGAATCGGAATTGTTCTTTCGTTAAAATATTCTTTGACAATTGATTTTCTTTGCCTCCTTTAAAAAGGGTATGATTTCCGCTATTTCAATCATCTTATGCATTTGGTAACACCTGCAATATACGAACAACGTTATCAACATGGTACTCATTATGACCCTTTGCCTTGAATATTTCGTGATCGACTGCTGTGTCTGCAACATTTTTTCCCGATAAGAGTCTCGGTCGGGGCGGTTGCAGCTCACACGCTTGCCTCATATAAGGCCCGCTGTGCCCAGGTGCCTTCAGAGTCCGTCAAGGTGAGTTAGCCAACACGTCGGCTGGGAGATCTTTTAGAAACACTGTGGCTTAGATACATTTGCTTTTGTGTGAACACCTCCATTCAGATACCAAATCGAACACTGAATTCCTTTCCAGATGAAGTTCCTGTCAGTGTTGGCTTGTGTTGTGGCCGTCAGCGTGGCCAGTCCCTCCCTTCGCCAGCAATGGCACAACTTCAAGGTATCTGCAATCTCCTTTCACCGTCTTTGTGCAATATTTATGCAATTGCT
Source organism: Penaeus japonicus (assembly GCF_977035675.1). Classification (NCBI taxonomy): domain Eukaryota; kingdom Metazoa; phylum Arthropoda; class Malacostraca; order Decapoda; family Penaeidae; genus Penaeus; species Penaeus japonicus. The sequence goes on from NW_028234410.1 coordinate 1,222,511, forward strand.
TCAAGCTTTTTGTTTTCAAATTACGGGCGAGATTATGATAAACCTATAGTGGTCAAGATCCCAACCCACAGTGACGGTTCTCTCCCGTGTAGGCTGAGCACGGCCGCCATTACGCCAGCGTGGAGGAGGAGCGCTACCGCCTGTCGGTGTTCGAGCAGAACCAACAGTTCATCGACGAACACAACGCCAGGTTCGAGAACGGCGAAGTGACGTTCACTCTCAAGATGAACCAGTTCGGCGACATGGTGAGCATGTCCATTTGGAGTCATGTCTTTCAGAGTTACAGTGGTGAAGATACAGTGATAGATGCACTGTCAAATGTCGTCCCCTTTAGTCCTGTCCATGTCTTTATCTGTCGTTGTCTCTGCCTTCAGACGTCCGAGGAATTCTCCGCCACGATGAATGGCTTCCTCAATGTGCCCAGCCGTCGCCCTGTGGCCATCCTGGAAGCTGACGACGAGACTCTCCCGGAGAAGGTGGACTGGCGCACCAAGGGCGCCGTCACCCCCGTCAAGGACCAGAAGCAGTGCGGGTCCTGCTGGGCTTTCTCTACGGTGGGTCATGTTTTACAGCGCCTTGCCTTGTCTCAAAAAGCCTGTTTATTTTCTTTCTAAAGTGAAATAACACGTGTAATGGACAGCGCACCTCCTGTCACACAGACGGGATCCCTGGAGGGACAGCATTTCCTGAAGGACGGCAAGCTGGTGAGTCTGTCCGAGCAGAACCTGGTCGACTGCTCCGGCAAGTTCGGGAACATGGGCTGCGGTGGCGGTCTCATGGACCAAGCCTTCCGCTACATCAAGGCCAACAAGGGCATCGACACTGAGGCCTCCTACCCGTACGAGGCTCAGGTCAGTATCCTTAGCTCTTCCTATCTTGAATAACGCCTTCCCAAGTTGTAAGGAAAAGGAATAGTCGCTAAGGAAGGGGAAATGATGCATCTTATCACTCCTGTCTTTCGTCTAAAGGACGGTAAGTGTCGATTCGACTCATCCAACGTCGGCGCCACCGACACCGGCTTCGTGGACGTCGAGCACGGCAGCGAGAGCGCCCTCCAGAAGGCCGTGGCCAAGGTTGGACCCATCTCCGTGGCCATCGACGCCTCTCAACCTAGCTTCCAGTTCTACCATAACGGTAAAGGCTGTCACTTCGTTATAGTTTAAAGCCCTGGAGAAATAGATATATATCTCTTGGTATTCTTAACAAAGTACATAGTTCCTCGAATAGGTAAAGACATGGCATTGTTTTGATCCGCTCAGGCGTGTACTACGAAGAGCAGTGCTCCTCCACCATGCTCGACCACGGCGTGCTGGCGGTGGGCTACGGCTCGGAGGAGAAAGGCGGGGACTACTGGCTGGTGAAGAACTCGTGGAACACCTCCTGGGGGAACAAGGGCTACATCCAGATGTCCCGCAACAAGAAGAACAACTGCGGCATCGCCTCACAGGCCTCGTACCCGCTCGTCTAGAGTTCTGTGATCTGTGATCCTCGTGTCTCTGAAGATATGCCTTTGCTGTATCTTTTCCGTAGAACGAGTTCCAGGGTTAAATACCAATGTCCATTAGCATAAAGGCTTTCAAGTTCTTTGTTGAAATATATCGTGTTACTTGAACTGCTTGTGTGATATCATTAAACTGAAAATATTCCCTTATGTGTATCAATGACAGTATCCTCATAGAAATTTTGACTCATACAGAGAGTCGCCATCTTTTAAAGGACGTTATTTGTTCATAAACATAATTTTTCAACGCAAAAGGCATTATAGAATCTTGTAACAAATCTAAATAATATTTGTACTTGGCAAGTTCACTTGAATATGAACAAAAGTATTAAGAAGTCGAAATCCTTACAAGTGAAAAACAGTGAGGTACAAGTTTGTTCATTAATATAAAGGTTTTCAAGTTCTTCACTGAAGTATATCGTGTTACTTGAACTGCTTGTGTGATATCATTAAACTGAAAATATTCCCTTATATGTATTACTGACAGTATCCTCATAGAAATGTTGATTCATACAGAGAGACGCAAGATTTTTAAAGGACGTTATTTGTTCATATACATAATTTTTCAACACAAAAGGCATTTTAGAATCTTGTAATAAATCTAAATAATGTTTGTACTTGCCAAGTTCACATGAATACGAACAAAAGCATTAAGAAGTCGTAATCCTTAACAAGGCTTAATCTCTGGGAAAACAGTGAGGTACAAGCTTCACTTTTGTCGGTAGTATAAATCTAAGTATGCCAAGTAGATGTAAGTAAGAAGATCACCTTTTATTTTATTATGATATCTATTATTACAAAATGCAGAGTTTATCTTTTTATTGTCTGTGGATATAAAAAAGCAGTCCTTAATGCGTGGCGTCATCCCAAATAACATTTTTCCGGTTTTCAGCGATACGAATGACCTAATTATAAAAGTCTACATAACAAAGGAAAGGATTTCTACCCTATACCTCATTAAAGCAAAATATAAACATATTCATAAGTATCCAGATTCTCAATATTGCCTCTTTATGCAAAAAATGATTTTTTTTTCATTCTCATTCCTTGCATGCGTTTACTTTCAATGTCAACAGGAAATGCAATCTATGCCCTTTAGAACGAGACCAAATAGATAAGAAGTTTTGTTATAGGCATATATACATGCATACATAAATACATTATACATACATACATAGAAGACATACATACATACATATATACAAAATACATATTTATATACATACAATATATACAAACACACATATATATACAGTACATCATACATACATGCATAGATACATATATACATTACATACAATACATATATATATATATATATATATATATATATATATATATATATATATATATATATATATAATATACACACACATAAACACATAACACAGGCAGTAACCCCAAGACTGAACTCATTTGCTGCGTTTTACTGCTTTATGACTGAGCGTAAAATAAACTCTACTCAGTTGAAAGGAATTTTATTCATTTATCTCATAAAACCAAATTGAATTCGCTTCTATAATAGTTGTTTCTTTATCCGATGATGTGATGATGCGTTTTATTCCCTTATATATATATATACAGTTCTTTCAAAATAATCTCAACTTGAGCTTTGTATGATAATCAATAGTTTTACTTCAAACATGCATTTGTTTATATTACCATCAGCTAACATCAAATTGTTCTTGTCTTTAACATTCATTTATCAATACTTTTTGAACTGTCATCACGAATCGCAATCCATCTGCCTGCAAATGATCTCCCATTCAGCTTTTTACGAAGAATGACAAATTCACTACAGGCATCAGAGCACACCAGGGTCGACATCGGTTGATTAATGACCGTGTTCTACGAGTGAGAGATTTGATTAAAAGTCTTTGGTTGATCATTCACGTAAAAGGGCGAAGCGCAAAGCCGATGACCACTTTCTCATTATTATTTCTTTCTTCAATATTTCATCCAGTTCGTAGATTAAGGTATAGAAAAGAATACAGAAAATACAGATCCAGAATAAACGAATAACCGTATCATCGAATAGTAGAAATTAACGGATATTCGAAGCATTCACCATTGATGAAGACGATGAAAAGAAGTGGGCCCAGAGTGGCTCCTTAGGGTACACCGTGAGTGACGTCCTTTGACGCATTCATGCCGAACAAGTTGAAAACAAAACAACGAAGCGAAACACAGGAAAACACACGAATAATCCAAAGGTCTTTTCGTCTGTTAGTTAAGTAGCTTGGAAGCCAATCCAAAGCCATGGCACGAAAGTAATAATATTTTAATTTTGTTTTTGAAATCCCACGTCAAAAGCTTTCTTCGGGTCTAAAAAACATGCCAATCATGCAATCATTATAGTTAGGAGAATTGATGACTTGAGTGAGAATTAAGAGAATAGTGTTTTGTAGAAAGTTATTTTCACTGAATCTGAATTGTTCTTTCGTTAGAACATTCTTTGACAACTGATTTTCTTTACCTCCTTTAAAAAAAAGGGTATGGTTTTCACTATTTCAATCATCTTATGCATTTGGTAACACCTACAATATACGAACAACGTTATCAACATCGTACTCATTATGGCGCTTTGCCTTGAATATTTCGTGATTGACTGCTGTGTCTGCAACATTTTATTCTGATAAGAGTCTAGGTCGGGGCGGTTGCAGCTCACACGCTTGCCTCATATAAGGCCCGCTGTGCCCAAGTGCCTTCAGAGTCCGTCAAGGTGAGTTAGCCAACACGTCGGCTGGGAGATCTTTTAGAAATACTGGCTTAGATACATTTGCTTTTGTGTGAACACCTCCATTCAGATACCAAATCGAACACTGAATTCCTTTCCAGATGAAGTTCCTGTCAGTGTTGGCTTGTGTTGTGGCCGTCAGCGTGGCCAGTCCCTCCCTTCGCCAGCAATGGCACAACTTCAAGGTATCTGCAATCTCCTTTCACCGTCTTTGTGCAATATTTATGCAATAGCTTCAAGCTTTTTGTTTTCAAATTACGGCCGAGATTATGATAAAGCTATAGTGGTCAAGATCCCAACCCACAGTGACGGTTCTCTCCCGTGTAGGCTGAGCACGGCCGCCATTACGCCAGCGTGGAGGAGGAGCGCTACCGCCTGTCGGTGTTCGAGCAGAACCAACAGTTCATCGACGAACACAACGCCAGGTTCGAGAACGGCGAAGTGACGTTCACTCTCAAGATGAACCAGTTCGGCGACATGGTGAGCATGTCCATTTGGAGTCATGTCTTTCGGAGTTACAGTGTTGAAGATACAGTGATAGATGCACTGTCAAATGTCGCCCCCTTTAGTCCTGTCCATGTCTTTATCTGTCGTTGTCTCTGCCTTCAGACGTCCGAGGAATTCTCCGCCACGATGAATGGCTTCCTCAATGTCCCCAGCCGTCGCCCTGTGGCCATCCTGGAAGCTGACGACGAGACTCTCCCGGAGAAGGTGGACTGGCGCACCAAGGGCGCCGTCACCCCCGTCAAGGACCAGAAGCAGTGCGGGTCCTGCTGGGCTTTCTCTACGGTGGGTCAGGTTTTGCAGTGCCTTGCCTTGTTTCAAAAAGCCTGTTTACTTTCGTTCTAACGTGAAATGGTACATGAAATAGACAGCTTACCTATGCAATAATACATGTAATGGACAGCGTACCTCCTGTCACACAGACGGGATCCCTGGAGGGACAGCACTTCCTGAAGGACGGCAAGCTGGTGAGTCTGTCCGAGCAGAACCTGGTCGACTGCTCTGGCAAGTTCGGGAACATGGGCTGCGGTGGCGGCCTCATGGACCAAGCCTTCCGCTACATCAAGGCCAACAAGGGCATCGACACTGAGGCCTCCTACCCGTACGAGGCTCAGGTCAGTATCCTTAGCTCTTCCTATCTTGAATAACGCCTTCCCAAGTTGTATGGAATTGGAATAGTCGCTAAGGAAATGATCATGCATGTTATTACTCGTATCTTCCGTCTAAAGGACGGTAAGTGTCGATTCGACTCATCCAACGTCGGCGCCACCGACACCGGCTTCGTGGACGTCGAGCACGGCAGCGAGAGCGCCCTCCAGAAGGCCGTGGCCAAGGTTGGACCCATCTCCGTGGCCATCGACGCCTCTCAACCTAGCTTCCAGTTCTACCATAACGGTAAAGGCTCTTACTTTGTTATAGTTTAAAGCCCTGTAGAAAAAAAATATATATCTCTTGGTATTCTTAACGACGTATATAGTTCCTCGAATAGGTAAAGACATGGCATTGTTTTGATTCGCTCAGGCGTGTACTACGAAGAGCAGTGCTCCTCCACCATGCTCGACCACGGCGTGCTGGCGGTGGGCTACGGCTCGGAGGAGAACGGCGGGGACTACTGGCTGGTGAAGAACTCGTGGAACACCTCCTGGGGGAACAAGGGCTACATCCAGATGTCCCGCAACAAGAAGAACAACTGCGGCATCGCCTCACAGGCCTCGTACCCGCTCGTCTAGAGTTCTGTGATCTGTGATCCTCGTGTCTCTGAAGATATGCCTTTGCTGTATCTTTTCCGTAGAACGAGTTCCAGGGTTAAATACCAATGTCCATTAGCATAAAGGCTTTCAAGTTCTTTGTTGAAATATATCGTGTTACTTGAACTGCTTGTGTGATATCATTAAACTGAAAATATTCCCTTATGTGTATCAATGACAGTATCCTCATAGAAATTTTGATTCATATAGAGAGACACAAGATTTTAAAAGGATGTTATTTGTTCATAGACATAATTTTTCAACGCAAAAGGAATTTTAGAATCTTGTCATAAATATAATATTCACATGAATACGAACAAAAGTATTAAGAAGTCGAAATCCTTAACAAGGCTTAATCCCTGGGAAAACAGTGAGGTACAAGCTTCACTTTTGTCGGTAGTATAAATCTAAGTATTCCAAGTAGATGTAAGTAAGAAGATCACCTTTTATTTTATGATATCTATTATTACAAAATGCAGAGTTTATTTTTTTATTGTCTGTTGATATAAAAAAGCAGTACTTAATGCGTGGCGTCATCCCAAATAACATTTTTCCGGTTTTCAGCGATACGAATGACCTAATTATAAAAATCTACATAACAAAGGAAAGGATTTCTACCCTATACCTCATTAAAACAAAATATAAACACATTCATGATGGTACAAATTTTCAATATTGTTTCTTTATGCAAAAAATGATTTTTTTTTCATTCCCATTCCTTGCATGCGTTTACTTTCAATGTCAACAGGAAATGCAATCTATGCCCTTTAGAACTAGACAAAATAGATATGAAGTTTTGTTATAGGCATATATATATGCATACATAAATACATACATACATATATGTATATATAGATAGATAGACATACATACATACAAACACACACATATATATACAGTACATTCATACATACATGCATAGATACATATATACATACACATATACTTACATACATACACATACATGCATACATACCTACACACATGAATACACACATGCATACATGCATATATATATATATATATATATATATATATATATATATATATATATATATATATATATATATATATATATATATATATATATATATATATATATATATATATATATATATATATATATATATATATATATATATATATAATATACACACACATAAACACTTAACACAGGCAGTAACCCCAAGACTGAACTCATTTGCTGCGCTTTACTACTTTATGACTGAGCGTAAAATAAACTCTACTCAGTTGAAAGGAAATTTATTCATTTATCTCATAAAGCCAAATTGAATTCGCTTTTATAATAGCTGTTTTTTTATCCAACGATGTGATGATGCGTTTTATTCCCTTATATATATATATACAGTTCTTTCAAAATAATCTCAACTTGAGCTTTGTATGATAATCAATAGTTTTACTCCAAACATGCATTTGTTTATATTACTATCAGCTAACATCAACTTGTTCTTGTCTTTAACATTCATGTATGAATACTTTTTGAACTGTCACCACGAATCGCAATCCATCTGCTTGCAAATGATCTCCCATTCAGCTTTTTACGAAGAATGACAAATTCACTACAGGCATCAGAGCACACCAGGCTCGACATCGGTTGATTAATGACCGTGTTCTACGAGTGAGAGATTTGATTAAAAGTCTTTGGTTCATCATTCACGTAAAAGGGCGAAGCGCAAAGCCGATGACCACTTTCTCATTATTATTTCTTTCTTCAACAATTCATCCAGTTCGTTGATTAAGGTACAGAGAAGAATACAGAAAATACAGATCCAGAATAAACGAATAACCGTATCATCGAATAGTAGAAATTTACAGATATTCGAAGCATTCACCATTGATGAAGACGATGAAAAGAAGTGGGCCCAGAGTGGCTCCTTGGGGCACGCCGTGAGTGACGTCCTTTGACGCATTCATGGCGAACAAGTTGAAAACAAAACAACGAAGCGAAACACAGGAAAACACAAGAATAATCCAAAGGCCTTTTGGTCTGTTAGTTAAGTAACTTGGAAGCCAATCCAAAGCTATGGCACGAAAGTAATAATATTTTAATTTTGTTAATGAAATCCCACGATCGGTGGCGTCAAAAGCTTTCTTCGGGTCTAAAAACATGCCAATCATGCAATCATTATAGTCAAGAGCATTGATGACTTGAGTGAGAATTGAGAGAATAGTGTTTTGTTGAGAGTTATTTTCACTGAATTTGAATTGTTCTTTCGTTAGAACATTCTTTGACGATTGATTTTCTTTGCATCCTTTAAAAATGGGTATGATTTCCGCTATTTTAATCATCCTATGCATTTGGTAACACCTGCAATACACGAACAACGTTATCAACATCGTACTCATTATGACCCTTTGCCTTGAATATTTCGTGATCGACTGCTGTGTCTGCAACATTTTTCCCGATAAGAGTCTCGGTCGGGGCGGTTGCAGCTCACACGCTTGCCTCATATAAGGCCCGCTGTGCCCAAGTGCCTTCAGAGTCCGTCAAGGTGAGTTAGCCAACACGTCGGCTGGGAGATCTTTTAGAAACACTGTGGCTTAGATACATTTGCTTTTGTGTGAACACCTCCATTCAGATACCAAATCGAACACTGAATTCCTTTCCAGATGAAGTTCCTGTCAGTGTTGGCTTGTGTTGTGGCCGTCAGCGTGGCCAGTCCCTCCCTTCGCCAGCAATGGCACAACTTCAAGGTATCTGCAATCTCCTTTCACCGTCTTTGTGCAATATTTATGCAATTGCTTCTAGCTTTTTGTTTCCAAATTACGGCCGAAATTATGATAAAGTTATGATAAAGTTTGAGTGGTCAAGATCCCAATCCACAGTGACGGTTCTCTCCCGTGTAGGCTGAGCACGGCCGCCATTACGCCAGCGTGGAGGAGGAGCGCTACCGCCTGTCGGTGTTCGAGCAGAACCAACAGTTCATCGACGAACACAACGCCCAGTTCGAGAACGGTGAAGTGACGTTCACTCTCAAGATGAACCAGTTCGGCGACATGGTGAGCATGTCCATTTGGAGTCATGTCTTTCAGAGTTACAGTGGTGAAGATACAGTGCTAGATGCACTGTCAAATGTGGCCCCCTTTGATCCTGTCCATGTCTTTATCTGTCGTTGTCTCTGCCTTCAGACGTCCGAGGAATTCTCCGCCACGATGAATGGCTTCCTCAATGTCCCCAGCCGTCGCCCTGTGGCCATCCTGGAAGCTGACGACGAGACTCTCCCGGAGAAGGTGGACTGGCGCACCAAGGGCGCCGTCACCCCCGTCAAGGACCAGAAGCAGTGCGGGTCCTGCTGGGCTTTCTCTACGGTGGGTCATGTTTTGTAGCGCCTTGCCATGTCTCAAAAAGCCTGTTTACTTTCTTTCTAAAGTGAAATAACACGTGTAATGGACAGCGTACCTCCTGTCACACAGACGGGATCCCTGGAGGGGCAGCACTTCCTGAAGGACGGCAAGCTGGTGAGTCTGTCCGAGCAGAACCTGGTCGACTGCTCCGGCAAGTTCGGGAACATGGGCTGCGGTGGCGGTCTCATGGACCAAGCCTTCCGCTACATCAAGGCCAACAAGGGCATCGACACTGAGGCCTCCTACCCGTACGAGGCTCAGGTCAGTATCCTTAGCTCTTCCTATCTTGAATAACGTCTTCCCAAGTTGTAAGAAAATGGAATAGTCGCTAAGGGAAGGGAAATAATTAATCTTATCACTCCTGTCTATCGTCTAAAGGACGGTAAGTGTCGATTCGACTCATCCAACGTCGGCGCCACCGACACCGGCTTCGTGGACGTCGAGCACGGCAGCGAGAGCGCCCTCCAGAAGGCCGTGGCCAAGGTTGGACCCATCTCCGTGGCCATCGACGCCTCTCAACCTAGCTTCCAGTTCTACCATAACGGTAAAGCCTCTCTCTTCGTTATAGTTTAAAGCTCTGGAGAAATAGATATATATCTCTTGGTATTCTTAACGACGTACATAGTTCCTCGATTAGGTAAAGACATGGCATTGTTTTGATCCGCTCAGGCGTGTACTACGAAGAGCAGTGCTCCTCCACCATGCTCGACCACGGCGTGCTGGCGGTGGGCTACGGCTCGGAGGAGAAAGGCGGGGACTACTGGCTGGTGAAGAACTCGTGGAACACCTCCTGGGGGAACAAGGGCTACATCCAGATGTCCCGCAACAAGAAGAACAACTGCGGCATCGCCTCACAGGCCTCGTACCCGCTCGTCTAGAGTTCTGTGATCTGTGATCCTCGTGTCTCTGAAGATATGCCTTTGCTGTATCTTTTCCGTAGAACGAGTTCCAGGGTTAAATACCAATGTCCATTAGCATAAAGGCTTTCAAGTTCTTTGTTGAAATATATCGTGTTACTTGAACTGCTTGTGTGATATCATTAAACTGAAAATATTCCCCTATATGTATCACTGACAGTATCCTCATAGAAATTTTGATTCATATAGAGACGCAAGATTTTAAAGGACGTTATTTATTCATATACATATTTTTTTCAACGCAAGAGGCATTTTAGAATCTTGTCATAAATATAATTGTACTTGCATTTTTTCACTTGAATATGAACAAAAGTCTTAAGAAGTCGAAATCCTTACAAGGGAAAACAGTGAGGTACAAGGTTCACTTTTGTCGGTAGTATAAATATAAGTATGTCAAGTAGATCTAAGTAAGATCATCTTTTATTTTGTTATGACTTCTCTTATTACAAAATACCGTCTTTATCTTTTATTGTCTGTTGGTATTAAAAAAAAACAAAAAAAACAGTCCTTAATGCGTGGCGTCATACCAAATAAAAAATTTCGGTTTGTCAGCGATACGAATGACCTAATTATAAAAGTCTACATAACAAAGGAAAGGATTTTTACCCTATACCTCATTAAAGCAAAATATAAACACATTCATAAGTATCCAGATTCTCAATATTGTTGCTTCATGCAAAAAATGATTTTTTTTCCATTCTCATTCCTTGCATGCGTTTACTTTCAATGTCAACATGAAATGCAATCTATGCCATTTAGAACGAGACCAAATAGATATGAAGTTTTGTTATAGGCATATATACATGCATACATAAATACATACATACATATATGTATATATAGATAGATAGAGACATACATACATACATATATACATACATACAAACATATTTATATACATACATACATACAAACACACACATATATATACAGCACATTCATACATACATGCATAGATACATATATACATACACATATACTTACATACATACACATACATGCATACATACCTACACACATGAATACACACATGCATACATAAAAATATGTATGCATACATACATATATTTATATATATATATATATATATATATATATATATATTTATATATACATAGATATATACATATATATGTATATATGTATATATATATATGTATATATGTATATATATATATGTATATATACATATATATATATATATATATATATATATATATATATATATATATATATATATATATATATAATATACACTCACATAAACACTTAAGACAGGCAGGAACTCGAAGAATGCACTCATTTGCTGCGTTTTACTGCTTTTTGTCTGAACGAAAAATAAACTCATTTGAAAGGAAATGTATTCATTTATCTCATAAAACCAAATTGAATTCGCTTTTATAATAGCTGTTTCTTTATCCGACGATGTGATGATGCGTTTTATTCCCTTATATATATACAGTTCTTTCAAAATAATCTCAACTTGAGCTTTGTGTGATAATCAATAGTTTTACTTCAAACATGCATTTGTTTATATTACTATCAGCTAACATCAACTTGTTCTTGTCTTTAACATTCATTTATCAATACTTTTTGAACTGTCATCACGAATCGCAATCCATCTGCCTGCAAATGATCTCCCATTCAGCTTTTTACGAAGAATGCCAAATTCACTACAGGCATCAGAGCACACCAGGGTCGACATCGGTTGATTGATGACCGTGTTCTACGAGTGAGAGATTTGATTAAAAGTCTTTGGTTAAACATTGACATAAAAGGGCGAAGCGCGAAGCCGATGACCACTTTCTCATTATTGTTTATTTCTTCAACATTTCATCCAGTTCGTAGATTAAGGTACAAAGAAGAATACAGAATATACAGATCCAGAATAAACGAATAACCGTATCATAGAATAGTAGAAATTTACGGATATTCGAAGTATTCACCATTGATGAAGACGATGAAAAGAAGTGGGCCCAAAGTGGCTCCTTGGGGCACGCCGTGAGTGACGTCCTTTGACGCATTCATGCCGAACAAGTTGGAAACAAAACAACGAAGCGAAACGCAGAATAACACAAGAATAATCCAAAGGTCATTTTGTCTGTTAGTTAAGTAACTTGGAAGCCAATCCAAAGCCATGGCACGAAAGCAATAATATTTTAATTTTGTTAATGAAATCCCACGATCAATGGTGTCAAAAGCTTTCTTCGGGTCTAAAATCACGCCAATCATGCAATCATTATAGTCAAGAGCATTGGTAACTTGAGTGAGAATTGAGAGAATAGTGTTTTGTAGAGAGTTATTTTCACTGAATTTGAATTGTTCTTTCGTTAGAATATTCTTTGACAGTTGATTTTCTTTGCCTCATTTAAGAATGGGTATGATTTTCGCTATTTCAATCATCTTATGCATTTGTTACACCTGCAATATACGAACAACGTTATCAACATCGTACTCATTATGACGCTTTGCCTTGAATATTTCGTGATTGACTGCTGTATCTGCAACATTTTTTCCCGATAAGAGTCTAGGTCGGGGCGGTTGCAGCTCACACGCTTGCCTCATATAAGGCCCGCTGTGCCCAAGTGCCTTCAGAGTCCGTCAAGGTGAGTTAGCCAACACGTCGGCTGGGAGATCTTTTAGAAACACTGTGGCTTAGCTATAGTTGCTATTGTGTGAACACCTCCATTCAGATACCAAATCGAACACTGAATTCCTTTCCAGATGAAGTTCCTGTCAGTGCTGGCTTGTGTTGTGGCCGTCAGCGTGGCCAGTCCCTCCCTTCGCCAGCAATGGCACAACTTCAAGGTATCTGCAATCTCCTCTCACCGTCTTTGTGCAATATTTATGCAATTGCTTCAAGCTTTTTGTTTTCATTATTATGATAAAGCTATGATAAAGTTTGAGTGGTCAAGATCCCAACCCACAGTGACGGTTCTCTCCCTGTGTAGGCTGAGCACGGCCGCCATTACGCCAACGTGGAGGAGGAGCGCTACCGCCTGTCGGTGTTCGAGCAGAACCAACAGTTCATCGACGAACACAACGCCAGGTTCGAGAACGGCGAAGTGACGTTCACTCTCAAGATGAACCAGTTCGGCGACATGGTGAGCATGTCCATTTGGAGTCATGTCTTTCAGAGTTACAGTGGTGAAGATACAGTGCTAGATGCACTGTCAAATGTCGTCCCCTTTGGTCCTGTCCATGTCTTTATCTGTCATTGTCTCTGCCTTCAGACGTCCGAGGAATTCTCCGCCACGATGAATGGCTTCCTCAATGTCCCCAGCCGTCGCCCTGTGGCCATCCTGGAAGCTGACGACGAGACTCTCCCGGAGAAGGTGGACTGGCGCACCAAGGGCGCCGTCACCCCCGTCAAGGACCAGAAGCAGTGCGGGTCCTGCTGGGCTTTCTCTACGGTGGGTCATGTTTTGCAGCGCCTTGCCTTGTCTCAAAAAGCCTGTTTATTTTCTTTCTAAAGTGAAATAACACGTGTAATGAAAAGAGCACCTCCTGTCACACAGACAGGATCCCTGGAGGGACAGCACTTCCTGAAGGACGGCAAGCTGGTGAGTCTGTCCGAGCAGAACCTGGTCGACTGCTCTGGCAAGTTCGGGAACATGGGCTGCGGTGGCGGTCTCATGGACCAAGCCTTCCGCTACATCAAGGCCAACAAGGGCATCGACACTGAGGCCTCCTACCCGTACGAGGCTCAGGTCAGTATCCTTAGCTCTTCCTATCTTGAATAACGTCTTCCCAAGTTGTAAGGAAATGGAATAGTCGGTAAGGAAGGGGAAATGATGCATCTTATCACTCCTGTCTTTCGTCTAAAGGACGGTAAGTGTCGATTCGACTCATCCAACGTCGGCGCCACCGACACCGGCTTCGTGGACGTCGAGCACGGCAGCGAGAGCGCCCTCCAGAAGGCCGTGGCCAAGGTTGGACCCATCTCCGTGGCCATCGACGCCTCTCAACCTAGCTTCCAGTTCTACCATAACGGTAAAGGCTGTCACTTCGTTATAGTTTAAATCCCTGGAGAAATAGATATATATCTCTTGGTATTCTTAACGACGTACATAGTTCCTCGAATAGGTAAAGACATTGCATTGTTTTGATCCGCTCAGGCGTGTACTACGAAGAGCAGTGCTCCTCCACCATGCTCGACCACGGCGTGCTGGCGGTGGGCTACGGCTCGGAGGAGAAAGGCGGGGACTACTGGCTGGTGAAGAACTCGTGGAACACCTCCTGGGGGAACAAGGGCTACATCCAGATGTCCCGCAACAAGAAGAACAACTGCGGCATCGCCTCACAGGCCTCGTACCCGCTCGTCTAGAGTTCTGTGATCTGTGATCCTCGTGTCTCTGAAGATATGCCTTTGCTGTATCTTTTCCGTAGAACGAGTTCCAGGGTTAAATACCAATGTCCATTAGCATAAAGTCTTTCAAGTTCTTTGTTGAAATATATCGTGTTACTTGAACTGCTTGTGTGATATCATTAAACTGAAAATATTCCCTTATGTGTATCAATGACAGTATCCTAATAGAAATTTTGACTCATACAGAGAGACGCCATCTTTTAAAGGACGTTATTTGTTCATAAACATAATTTTTCAACGCAAAAGGCATTATAGAATCTTGTAACAAATCTAAATAATATTTGTACTTGCCAAGTTCACTTGAATATGAACAAAAGTATTAAGAAGTCGAAATCCTTACAAGTGAAAAACAGTGAGGTACAAGTTTGTCCATTAATATAAAGGTTTTCAAGTTCTTCACTGAAGTATATCGTGTTACTTGAACTGCTTGTGTGATATCATTAAACTGAAAATATTCCCTTATATGTATTACTGACAGTATCCTTATAGAACTTTTGATTCATATAGAGTGACGCAAGATTTTTAATGACGTTATTTATTCATATACATAATTTTTCAACGCAAAAGGCATTTTAGAATCTTGTAATAAATTATAATAATGTCTGTACTTGCAAAGTTCACATGAATACGAACAAAAGCATTAAGAAGTCGTAATCCTTATCAAGGCTTAATCTCTGGGAAAACAGTGAGGTACAAGCTTCACTTTTGTCGGTAGTATAAATCTAAGTATTCCAAGTAGATGTAAGTAAGAAGATCACCTTTTATTATGTTATGATATCTATTATTACAAAATGCAGAGTTTATTTTTTTATTGTCTGTTGATATAAAAAAGCAGTCCTTAATGCGTGGCGTCATCCCAAATAACATTTTTCCGGTTTTCAGCGATACGAATGACCTAATTATAAAAGTCTACATAACAAAGGAAAGGATTTCTACCCTATACCTCATTAAAACAAAATATAAACATATTCATGATGGTACAAATTCTCAATATTGTTTCTTTATGCAAAAAATGATTTTTTTTTTCATTCTCATTCCTTGCAAGCGTTTACTTTCAATGTCAACAGGAAATGCAATCTATGCCCTTTAGAAGGAGACCAAATAGATATGAAGTTTTGTTATAGGCATATATACATGCATACATAAATACATACATACATATATGTATATATAGATAGATAAAGACATACATACATACATATATACATACATACAAACATATTTATATACATACATATATACAAACACACATATATATACAGTACATTCATACATACATGCATAGATACATATATACATACATATATACTTACATACATACACATACATGCATACATATATATATATATATATATATATATATATATATATATATATATATATATAATATACACACACATAAACACTTAACACAGGCAGTAACCCCAAGACTGAACTCATTTGCTGCGTTTTACTGCTTTATGACTGAGCGTAAAATAAACTCTACTCAGTTGAAAGAAAATTTATTCATTTATCTCATAAAGCCAAATTGAATTCGCTTCTATAATAGCTGTTTCTTTATCCGATGATGTGATGATGCGTTTTATTCCCTTATATATATACAGTTCTTTCAAAATAATCTCAACTTGAGCTTTGTATGATAATCAATAGTCTTACTTCAAACATGCATTTGTTTATATTACTATCAGCTTACATCAAATTGTTCTTGCCTTTAACATTCATGTATGAATACTTTATGAACTGTTACCACGAATCGCAATCCATCTGCTTGAAAATGATCTCCCATTGAGCCTTTTACGAAGAATGACAAATTCACAACAGGCATCAGAGCACACCAGGGTCGACATCGGTTGATTGATGACCGTGTTCTACGAGTGAGAGATTTGATTAAAAGTCTTTGGTTAAACATTGACATAAAAGGGCGAAGCGCGAAGCCGATGACCACTTTCTTATTATTGTTTATTTCCTCAACATTTCATCCAGTTCGTTGATTAAGGTACAAAGAAGAATACAGAAGATACAGATCCAGAATAAACGAATAACCGTATCATCGAATAATAGAAATTTACGGATATTCGAAGCATTCACCATTGATGAAGACGATGAAAAGAAGTGGGCCCAGAGTAGCTCCTTAGGGTACACCGTGAGTGACGTCCTTTGACGCATTCATGGCGAACAAGTTGAAAACAAAACAACGAAGCGAAACACAGAAAAACACACGAATAATCCAAAGGTCTTTTCGTCTGTTAGTTAAGTAACTTGGAAGCCAATCCAAAGCCATGGCACGAAAGTAATAATAATTTAATTTTGTTAATGAAATCCCACGATCGGTGGCGTCAAAAGCTTTCTTCGGGTCTAAAATCACGCCAATCATGCAATCATTATAGTCAAGAGCATTGGTAACTTGAGTGAGAATTGAGAGAATAGTGTTTTGTAGAGAGTTATTTTCACTGAATTTGAATTGTTCTTTTGTTAGAATATTCTTTGACAGTTGATTTTCTTTGCCTCATTTAAGAATGGGTATGATTTCCGCTATTTCAATCATCTTATGCATTTGGTAACACCTGCAATATACGAACAACGTTATCAACATCGTACTCATTATGACGCTTTGCCTTGAATATTTCGTGATTGACTGCTGTGTCTGCAACATTTTTTCCGATAAGAGTCTCGGTCGGGGCGGTTGCAGCTCACACGCTTGCCTCATATAAGGCCCGCTGTGCCCAAGTGCCTTCAGAGTCCGTCAAGGTGAGTTAGCCAACACGTCGGCTGGGAGATCTTTTAGAAACAGTGTGGCTTAGCTATAGTTGCTTTTGTGTGAACACCTCCATTCAGATACCAAATCGAACACTGAATTCCTTTCCAGATGAAGTTCCTGTCAGTGTTGGCTTGTGTTGTGGCCGTCAGCGTGGCCAGTCCCTCCCTTCGCCAGCAATGGCACAACTTCAAGGTATCTACAATCTCCTCTCACCGTCTTTGTGCAATATTTATGCAATAGCTTCAAGCTTTTTGTTTTCAAATTACGGCCGAGATTATGATAAAGCTATAGTGGTCAAGATCCCAACCCACAGTGACGGTTCTCTCCCGTGTAGGCTGAGCACGGCCGCCATTACGCCAGCGTGGAGGAGGAGCGCTACCGCCTGTCGGTGTTCGAGCAGAACCAACAGTTCATCGACGAACACAACGCCAGGTTCGAGAACGGCGAAGTGACGTTCACTCTCAAGATGAACCAGTTCGGCGACATGGTGAGCATGTCCATTTGGAGTCATGTCTTTCAGAGTTACAGTGGTGAAGATACAGTGATAGATGCAATGTCAAATGTCGTCCCCTTTAGTCCTGTCCATGTCTTCATCTGTCGTTGTCTCTGCCTTCAGACGTCCGAGGAATTCTCCGCCACGATGAATGGCTTCCTCAATGTCCCCAGCCGTCGCCCTGTGGCCATCCTGGAAGCTGACGATGAGACTCTCCCGGAGAAGGTGGACTGGCGCACCAAGGGCGCCGTCACCCCCGTCAAGGACCAGAAGCAGTGCGGGTCCTGCTGGGCTTTCTCTACGGTGAGTCATGTTTTGCAGCGCCTTGCCTTGTCTCAAAAAGCCTGTTTACTTTCTTTCTAAAGTGAAATAACACGTGTAATGGACAGCGTACCTCCTGTCACACAGACGGGATCCCTGGAGGGCCAGCACTTCCTGAAGGACGGCAAGCTGGTGAGTCTGTCCGAGCAGAACCTGGTCGACTGCTCCGGCAAGTTCGGGAACATGGGCTGCGGTGGCGGCCTCATGGACCAAGCCTTCCGCTACATCAAGGCCAACAAGGGCATCGACACTGAGGCCTCCTACCCGTACGAGGCTCAGGTCAGTATCCTTAGTTCTTCCTATCTTGAATAACGCCTTCCCAAGTTGTAAGGAAAAGGAATAGTCGCTAAGGAAGGGGAAATGATGCATCTTATCACTCCTGTCTATCGTCTAAAGGACGGTAAGTGTCGATTCGACTCATCCAACGTCGGCGCCACCGACACCGGCTTCGTGGACGTCGAGCACGGCAGCGAGAGCGCCCTCCAGAAGGCCGTGGCCAAGGTTGGACCCATCTCCGTGGCCATCGACGCCTCTCAACCTAGCTTCCAGTTCTACCATAACGGTAAAGGCTGTCACTTCGTTATAGTTTAAATCCCTGGAGAAATAGATATATATCTCTTGGTATTCTTAACGACGTACATAGTTCCTCGAATAGGTAAAGACATTGCATTGTTTTGATCCGCTCAGGCGTGTACTACGAAGAGCAGTGCTCCTCCACCATGCTCGACCACGGCGTGCTGGCGGTGGGCTACGGCTCGGAGGAGAAAGGCGGGGACTACTGGCTGGTGAAGAACTCGTGGAACACCTCCTGGGGGAACAAGGGCTACATCCAGATGTCCCGCAACAAGAAGAACAACTGCGGCATCGCCTCACAGGCCTCGTACCCGCTCGTCTAGAGTTCTGTGATCTGTGATCCTCGTGTCTCTGAAGATATGCCTTTGCTGTATCTTTTCCGTAGAACGAGTTCCAGGGTTAAATACCAATGTCCATTAGCATAAAGTCTTTCAAGTTCTTTGTTGAAATATATCGTGTTACTTGAACTGCTTGTGTGATATCATTAAACTGAAAATATTCCCTTATGTGTATCAATGACAGTATCCTAATAGAAATTTTGACTCATACAGAGAGACGCCATCTTTTAAAGGACGTTATTTGTTCATAAATATAATTTTTCAACGCAAAAGGCATTATAGAATCTTGTAACAAATCTAAATAATATTTGTACTTGCCAAGTTCACTTGAATATGAACAAAAGTCTTAAGAAGTCGAAATCCTTACAAGTGAAAAACAGTGAGGTACAAGTTTCACTTTTATCGGTAGTATAGATATAAGTATGCCAAGAAGATCTAAGTAAGAAGGTCACCTTTAATTTTGTTATGATATCTGTTATTACAAAATACAGAGTTTGTATTTTTTTATTGTCTGTTGATATATAAAAAAACAACAACAATCCTTAATGCGTGGCGTCATCCCAAATAATTTTTTTTTTTTTGATTTTCAGCGATACGAATGACCTAATTATAAAAGTCTACATAACAAAGGAAAGGATTTATACCCTCTACCTCATTAAAGCAAAATATAAACACATTCATGATGGTACAAATTCTCAATATTGTTTCTTTATGCAAAAACTGATTGTTTTTTTCATTCTCATTCCTTCCATGCGTTTACTTTCAATATCGACAGGAAATACAATCTATGCCCTTTAGAACGAGACCAAATAGATATGAAATATTGTTATAAGCATATATACATGCATACATACATACATGAATATATACATACATACATATATGCATATATAGATAGATGCATACATATATACATATATACATACAAACATATTTATATACATACATACAAACACACATACATATATACATTGATACATACATGCATAGATACATATATACATACATATATACTTATATATATACACATACATGCATACATACATAAATATATGCATAAATATATATATATATACATATATATATATATATATATATATATATATATATATATATATACATATATATATATATATATATATATATATATATATATATATATATATATATATATATATATATATATACATATATATACATTTATGTATATATATATATATATATATATATATATATATATATATATATATATATATACTCACATAAACACTTAAGACAGGCAGGAACTCGAAGAATGCACTCATTTGCTGCGTTTTACTGCTTTTTGTCTGAACGAAAAATAAACTCAGTTGAAAGGAAATTTATTCATTTATCTCATAAAGCCAAATTGAATTCGCTTCTATAATAGCTGTTTCTTTATCCGACGATGTGATGATGCGTTTTATTCCCTTATATATATATATACAGTTCTTTCAAAATAATCTCAACTTGAGCTTTGTATGATAATCAATAGTTTTACTTCAAACATGCATTTGTTTATATTACTATCAGCTAACATCAACTTGTTCTTGTCTTTAACATTCATTTATCAATACTTTTTGAACTGTCATCACGAGTCGCAATCCATCTGCTTGCAAATGATCTCCCATTCAGCTTTTTACGAAGAATGACAAATTCACAACAGGCATCAAAGCACACCAGGCTCGACATCGGTTGATTGATGACCGTGTTCTACGAGTGAGAGATTTGATTAAAAGTCTTTGGTTCATCATTCACGTAAAAGGGCGAAGCGCAAAGCCGATGGCCACTTTCTCATTATTATTTCTTTCTTCAACAATTCATCCAGTTCGTTGATTAAGGTACAGAGAAGAATACAGAAAATACAGATCCAGAATAAACGAATAACCGTATCATCGAATACTAGAAATTTACAGATATTCGAAGCATTCACCATTGATGAAGACGATGAAAAGAAGTGGGCCCAGAGTAGCTCCTTAGGGTACACCGTGAGTGACGTCCTTTGACGCATTCATGGCGAACAAGTTGAAAACAAAACAACGAAGCGAAACACAGGAAAACACACGAATAATCCAAAGGTCTTTTCGTCTGTTAGTTAAGTAACTTGGAAGCCAATCCAAAGCCATGGCACGAAAGTAATAATAATTTAATTTTGTTAATGAAATCCCACGATCAGTGGCGTCAAAAGCTTTCTTCGGGTCTAAAAGATGCCAATCATGTAATCATTATAGTTAAGAGCATTGATGACTTGAGTGAGAATTGAGAGAATAGTGTTTTGTTGAGTTATTTTCACTGAATCTGAATTGTTCTTTCGTTAGAACATTTGACAGTTGATTTTCTTTGCCTCCTTTAAAAATGGTTATAATTTTCGTTATTTCAATCATCTTATGCATTTGGTAACACCTGCAAAATACGAACAACGTTATCAACACCGTACTCATTATGACCCTTTGCCTTGAATATTTCGTGATTGACTGCTGTGTCTGCAACATTTTATTCTGATAAGAGTCTAGGTCGGGGCGGTTGCAGCTCACACGCTTGCCTCATATAAGGCCCGCTGTGCCCAAGTGCCTTCAGAGTCCGTCAAGGTGAGTTAGCCAACACGTCGGCTGGGAGATCTTTTAGAAACACTGGCTTAGATACATTTGCTTTTGTGTGAACACCTCCATTCAGATACCAAATCGAACACTGAATTCCTTTCCAGATGAAGTTCCTGTCAGTGTTGGCTTGTGTTGTGGCCGTCAGCGTGGCCAGTCCCTCCCTTCGCCAGCAATGGCACAACTTCAAGGTATCTGCAGTCTCCTTTCACCGTCTTTGTGCAATATTTATGCAATTGCCTTGTCTCAAATTACGGCCGAGATTATGATAAAGCTATAGTGGTCAAGATCCCAACCCACAGTGACGGTTCTCTCCCGTGTAGGCTGAGCACGGCCGCCATTACGCCAGCGCGGAGGAGGAGCGCTACCGCCTGTCGGTGTTCGAGCAGAACCAACAGTTCATCGACGAACACAACGCCAGGTTCGAGAACGGCGAAGTGACGTTCACTCTCAAGATGAACCAGTTCGGCGACATGGTGAGCATGTCCATTTGGATGCATGTCTTTCAGAGTTACAGTGTTGAAGATACAGTGCTAGATGCACTGTCAAATGTCGTCCCCTTTGGTCCTGTCCATGTCTTTATCTGTCATTGTCTCTGCCTTCAGACGTCCGAGGAATTCTCCGCCACGATGAATGGCTTCCTCAATGTCCCCAGCCGTCGCCCTGTGGCCATCCTGGAAGCTGACGACGAGACTCTCCCGGAGAAGGTGGACTGGCGCACCAAGGGCGCCGTCACCCCCGTCAAGGACCAG
>NW_028234410.1:1250001-1260001 GCF_977035675.1 Penaeus japonicus
CTGGAGCCTCCAAACCAGCCCTTGGCACTGACAAGTCTCTGGCGTCGGTTCAGAAGACGAGTTAAACCAAAAATGGAAGCCAGACAGGACCCTCCAACCCTGCTGGCCCCACTGCCAAAATTCCGGCGTCGGTTCGGAAGGCAAGCATTAAGCGTCCTCGGCCGGCTACGGACTCGGAGGGCAAGTCTGTAGCCCCGAGTCGTTTCCCCCAATTTAGGGTTCCCCCTAAGCCTGAGGGATTCGACAACGCTTATCAGATGGTACGGGCTCTAGAAACCCAGAGACAGTGCCGTCCGACGATTAGAATTGCCAGAGATAAAGGCATGATAATCATCCCTAAGGACCAGTCCACCCTCCTCCAGGAGACTGACAAGCTCCTGGATGGGCGGAAGGTGAGTCTGGCGGCCCTGACTACTGGAGAGAGAGGAAGTCCAAGATGGTGCTTCTTGGCTTCCCTCTGATGTATGACCTTGAGGTCATCACCGCCCATCCCAAGGTGGTGGGAGCTTCCCGACTTTCCAAAGGGAAGCACCCAACCAGGCAAGTCCTGGTCACCTTGAAGGGAGCCCCAGTTGCGTCCTTGGACTTTGGTAATTGGGGCTCCTACAACCTCAGGACATATGTCCCAGACCCACTTCGTTGCTTCACATGCCAGAAGTACGGACACCACCAGGCCACTTGCTCTGCAAAGCCGAAGTGTGGTGTCTGTAGTCACAGAGGTGTGCCTCAAAGCACACAAAGACACCAAGCGGGACACTACTGCCAAGTGTCCAAACTGCCACAAAAAGCACAACGCCTGGAGCCTCGGATGTTCCGTTAGGAAATAAGAGGCTCTTCGGCGGCAAGAGGTCGTTGCAAAACGACCAGACTTTGTTTCTGCCCCTCCAGGCACTTACGTCTGGGGGCAGAACAAAGGGGTAAGGGCTCCCCCCCCCTCCTAATAGGAAGGAAGCACCGCCCAAAACAAAACCATCACCGGACACCTAAAACACAAAGGAGTTTCCGGCCCTGGTGGGTGTTCCAAGACGGAAACAGACCTGGAAGGGGTCTAGGAACACACCAAAGGCCACCCCAAGAGCGGAGAGTCAAACTCTGTTTACAGAGAATGACTTGACGCTCCTGCTGACGGCAGTTGTCACAGCAGTTGCGACAGCATTGGGAAGGACCAGTGAAGAGACGGAGAAGGCAGTCAAGGTCGCCGTGACGGCAATGACCCAGACTGTCGCTGCCCTGAAGGAAAGGGATGTAAGGCCCAAGGCTTCTACACCCAATCCAACTCCTCTCCCCACAAACCCCCAGGGCGAGACTTGTCTCCCCACCCAACCCGCGGCCAAGACCACACTGGCAGAGCCTGAACGCAAACCCCAAAGGGCGAGGAAGCCACGACCATCCAGAGTGAAGGTCAAGGCGACCAGGGGTTCTCCACCTCCCAGGAGACCCAGCTCTTCTAATGGCTCGACCTGTCCTGACGACAGTGACGAGTCCAGTGAGGAAATCACGATCGGTGAGGAACTCACCAAGGAGTTGTCAGACTCCGAAATGTCTGACGTTACCCACACTGGGGCGTCGGACACTGAGACCGATTATGTCGACGTCACTGACGACGCAGACTTAATGGACTCAGATTAGCACAATGGCTCCTAATCTAAGCATACTGCAGTGGAATATCAACAGCTTTTCCCGGAGGAATGCCCTTCTCCACGCGATCGTGCGATCTCGGAACATTGATATTGTCATGCTACAGGAGACTCTGTTCGCTTCTCAGGATATCATCCCTTTGTGTTGCCCTCTCATGAAGGCACCGGAGGTTTGATTACCCTCGTGAAGTCGACTATCCCCTGCTCCTTGCTTGCCGATCCTGTGCAGTGTGGAGAAGGTGTTGAACTCCTTGCCGTTGAGATCCATATGGGGTCCCCTCAAGCTGTACAATGTGTACAGCAGGCCAACCTGTAGGAGCTTAGATATTAGTGAAGTCTGTGCTATTGCGGCACACGAGCCAAATCTCATAGGGGGAGACTTCAATGCCCACCACCCCATCCTGGCTCCCATGCGGATCCGGGATGCGACAGGCTATCATATAGCCGCGGTGCTTGAGTCATGCCCCGAGATTGCTCTTCTCAACAACCAGGAGCCTACGCACGTTGGCGGGGGGGTCCTTGACCTTACCTTTGTCACTGCGGCCCTGGTCGAGAGAATTAGTTGGTCTGTGGACAACACTGCCACGAGCGATCACTATGGGATAGTCACCACCATCTTGGATGCTGGCACGGCCCCTGTGCCCCAGCACAATCCTCGATGGAAGGTGGACAGGGTCAACTGGAAAGCTTTCCAGGAGGCCCTGGCCAGGTGCCTCAGAACTAGTGAATTCTCACATAATGTTAATGTGGATACATTTGAGGCAAGACTAGTTAATGCCATAGACGAGGCAGCCTCAGAGACCATTCCCAAAACTCGTCCGTGGTCCAGGTGTTTTAAAGACGCCTGGTACTACAATGATGAGATTAAGGAGGTCAACCACAGAATCAATATGTGCAGAAGACACTTCCGCAGACAGAGAACCCCTGAGAACCACGCTCTTTTGAGAGAGGCTCTCAGGGATGCTCAAGAAACTGCTAAGAGGGTAAAGCAGGAAAAGTGGCTGGAGTGGTGTGAGTCCTTTGGCCACCAAACCTCCCTTACAGAGCTGTGGAACCGTACCAGACGGGCCACAAATCACTCAGCCCCGAGAAAGACCCACCATGACCCGCGGTCGGAGGCAGAGAGACTGGCACTCGAGTTCTCTGCTAGAACTAGCGCCGGTCTACCAGCAGAGTTGAGGACATGCCAAGAGGAACTGCTTCCAGGCAGGCATGCCTTCATCAGAGAAAAGGCGGTCAAGCCTGATGATGCCGATGCCATGTTCTCTCTGAGGGAACTACAGGACCTCCACATGAACACCTACATGGGTTCACAAGGGGTAGGAGCACTGCTCACAGTATGGCCACCTTACTGAGCACTGTCAGTAACACCAGATCTGTCATTGTTTTCCTGGACCTGGAGAAGGCTTTTGAACTGGCGAGCCCACTCGCCATTCAAGAGGTCCTGATCCGCAAAGGAATCAAGGGCAGACTGCTTGCCTGGATTGGTGACTATTTTCGGGACAGAACTGCCAGAGTGAAGTTCCAAGGTCACCTTTCCAGGCATTTACCCCTGGAGAATGGCACTCCACAAGGGGGGGTCCTCAGCCCGGCTCTGTTTAACACCCTCATGTTAAGCATCCTCGACATTCCACTCCCAGCGGAGTGCAAGATCATCTCATATGCAGCTGATCTGGCAATTATCTCCACTGGGAGGCAGAATGAGAACTTAGTCAGAAAGACCAAGTGTTGTCTGGATCTAATGTCTGAGGAATGCCGCAGAGTCGGGCTTAAGATCTCAGCTGCCAAATCGAAGGCAATGGCGCTGAAACAGGATGTCCGAGACCAAAGGCTGCGAGTCCAAGGGTTAGAGGGTTCACGTCTTCCAATACCTGGGTGTATGGGTTGACGTAACCTCACCTTCCGCTCGGAGATTCAATACCTCCTAGAACGGACCAAGGCAAGACACTCTGTCATGAGAGCTCTGTCATGGCGGCGCTTATGGGCACCGTGTACTAAGATCCTTCTATATGCACGCTGTCCGTCCCTTCGTGGACTACGCCTCCGTTGCCCTGATTACGGTCAAGCCTGGACTAAGGAAAAGGCTTGACGTCATGCAAAACGATGCCGCCAGGATCATTCTGGGTGCTCCTATATGGGCTAAGGTTACCAACCTCCTCTTGGAGGCCAACCTCTTCCCTCTGGACATCCGGATCGATCAGATGGCAGCTCAGTTTCTTGCCAAAGTCCTACAGTCCCCGCCGGACTCGCAGCTAAGACAAAAAGTGCAGCGTCGGCTTGCACAGAACCATGAACTCTTTGCCAACAACTCCTGGCTGTCTCAACAGCCAGGATGTTGATATGCTTTAAGCTCAAGGAGACACTGTTGGTTAAGGGCATGGACCTCCCCCACCCTAACTATGCCACAGCCCTGCCGTGGGTAAGATCCTTGATAGAGTATTCTTTCATGAACCTGTCAAGGGGAAAGACTCAGTACTCTCCGTCCCTTTTGAAGGCTGAGGCGGAGAGGAATATTGCAGAAATCACTCCACCGGGTAGTAAAACCTACTTCACGGATGGTTCTGTAGACCCCATTTCCCATACTGCAGGCGCCGGTTTTGCAGCAAGGGACATAGCACAAGCTATGCGGGTGTCCGACAATGCCTCCTAGCTCCAAGCAGAGGCAGTCGCTATTATGGGAACCCTAGCCCATGCAGCCCAGACGGACGGGCATGTTGTCATACATACAGACTCTAGGGCCGCCATTGACAGCCTGCAGCAAAGCACACCCCTTGATAACGTTTATCATCTAACCACGATTCTTATCATTGCTCAGAGAATCCTGGATCAGGGTAGACGCATTGTCATCAACTGGATTCCAAGCCATGTTGGTATTAAAGGGAACGACTTAGCTGACAGGCTAGCGGAGGAAGGCAGGAAAAAACCCTTGAGTAATCTTGTGGTGCATCCTAGCCGAGAACTGCTAAGGCGTAGAACGATGGCTGCAGGGCAGGTCGGTGCCCTGCAGCGCCACAGAGAGGAAGCGAGAACCTCCCCCTCGGCCAGCTGGTACTCAGACGCCACAGGCTATGAGTCGCTGATACTCTCCCCTAAAATACCAAGGCGAGCCGAAGTCAGTCTTCACAGACTGAGATTAGGCTACCATTGTGCATGGCAAATCATACCCACCATTGGGCATGATGAGCGACGCTGTAGACATTGTGGCGCACCGGACGCCAAGATAGAGCACTATCTGATGGAATGCGAGCACACTCGCTTCCTCAGGCAGGGCCCAGAGACGACAGCCGCCGGGCTGGTAAGGCGGCTATGCCTATTGCTTTCCCCCTGGCAACTGGAGTGCCTTCAGGCAATCCAACCGCCACGGTAAGCATTCAGTGATGATGATCAGATGAGTCAGCACTTATAGCTGGCAGATGCCGGGCCGCCTCGTGCATATAGGTCGGGCGAAGGGACGTCTTCGCAAATCTCTCTGAACTGAACTGAAAATAGCAGAGCCGTCTGGTAGCTCAATGGTAGCGTGTCGACTTCACATCCCCGTGGTCGGCAGATCGAGTCCCGTCCAAACTCGTGAGTTTCCACTGTCACCTAGCGGTTATTGACGTAACTGGGTACTGCGTTGGGTAAGGACCAATCTCAGATCGAGTCAACATTTGTTAGCACATTCTCTCACGAATCAGCACACGCTGACACAGGCGGGCTCGCCTCAGTGCATACGAGCCCGGCGTAGCATCTGCTCAGCAAATCTAGCTTATTCTTAAAACTAGCAATACACTCCTGACCTCACGCCGCCACGCGAAACAACCACGACAACCCACTATACCGACATATATTCAGTGCTTAATTGATAAACTAGAAAACCATTATAGACTTTCTGTTACGAGCCGACACTCTCCCTTCGACTCCTCATCAAGGATGCCAGGTAGATATTGTGTCTAGTGCCTTAGTAACTTATTTGATATACTATGCATTGTCAGGGCTTCCTTAATGTTCTCGATATAACTATAGCTCAGATCTCGTTAGCTTTGCGATAGGTTTAGCTTTCCCCTTGTTTATATATCGTACCCATTATTGTAAATACTATTATATATATATTGAGTTATAATATATTGCTATTGTTTTAGCTACCGTGTTTGACATCTACTTTTTGATTTATTATGTGGGGGTATAGAGCAATCTATATACCCATCACACATATGTATATATATGTATATATATGTAAATATATATATATATATATATATATTTTTTTTTTTTTTTTTTTTTTTCATATGTGTGTAAATATCCATGATATTATGAATACTATTGTTTAAAAGGATTAGTCTTTATAATGTCTCTCTGATATTGTATTCATGTAGACGATTTGTTATTTCCCGACGACACATTCAGGGATACAAATATGGATACATATTTAGCTGGTTTTATTAAGCTGACACAAGCTGTTCGCGTGACATGAGTATTTCAGTGATATAAGTTCTGAGTCAGTATTTCATTCTAATGGCTTTTGGCCTTTAGACTTGACACTTTGTTCTACAAAAGCAGTCATCAAAATCAAGAGGCATGATAACCGCGGATCAAAGATCTCTAAACGAGCGGGTACAAGGCCTGTGAGGCGATGCCGCAGTTGTTGTTCTTGTTGCGGGACATCTGGATGTAGCCCTTGATCCCCCAGGAGGTGTTCCACGAGTTCTTCACCAGCCAGTAGTCCCCGCCTTTCTCCTCCGAGCCGTAGCCCACCGCCAGCACGCCGTGGTCGAGCATGGTGGAGGAGCAGTGCTCTTCGTAGTACACGCCTGAGCGGATCAAAACAATGCAATGTCTTTACCTATTCGAGGAACTATGTACGTCGTTAAGAATACCAAGAGATATACTTTTTCTCCACGGTTTTAAAGTATAACGAAGAGAGAGCCTTTACCGTTATGGTAGAACTGGAAGCTAAGTTGAGAGGCGTCGATGGCCACTGAAATCGGGCCGATCGTGGCCACGGCCTTCTGGAGGGCGCTCTCGCTGCCGTGCTCGACGTCCACGAAGCCGGTGACGGTGGCGCCGACGTTGGATGAGTTGAATCGACACTTACCTTCCTTTAGATGGAAGATACGAGTAATAAGATGAATTATTTCTCTTTCCTAAGCGACTATTCCTTGTCCTTGCAACTTGGGAAGGCGTTATTCAAGATAGAAAGAGCTAAGGATACTGACCTGAGCCTCGTACGGGTAGGAGGCCTCAGTGTCGATGCCCTTGTTGGCCTTGATGTAGCGGAAGGCTTGGTCCATGAGGCCGCCCATGCAGCCCATGTTCCCGAACTTGCCAGAGCAGTCGATCAGGTTCTGCTCGGACAGACTCACCAGCTTGCCGTCCTTCAGGAAGTGCTGTCCCTCCAGGGATCCCGTCTGTGTGACAGGAGGTGCGCTGTCCATTACATGTATTATTGCATAGGTAAGCTGTCTATTTCATGTATCATTTCACGTTAGAAAGAAAGTAAACAGGCTTTTTGAGACATGGCAAGGCACTGCAAAACATGACCCACCGTAGAGAAAGCCCAGCAGGACCCGCAATGCTTCTGGTCCTTGACGGGGGTGACGGCGCCCTTGGTGCGCCAGTCCACCTTCTCCGGGAGAGTCTCGTCGTCAGCTTCCAGGATGGCCACAGGGCGACGGCTGGGGACATTGAGGAAGCCATTCATCGTGGCGGAGAATTCCTCGGACGTCTGAAGGCAGAGACAACGACAGATAAAGACATGGACAGGACTAAAGGGGGCGACATTTGACAGTGCATCTATCACTGTATCTTCACCACTGTAACTCCGAAAGACATGCATCCAAATGGACATGCTCACCATGTCGCCGAACTGGTTCATCTTGAGAGTGAACGTCACTTCGTCGTTCTCGAACCTGGCGTTGTGTTCGTCGATGAACTGTTGGTTCTGCTCGAACACCGACAGGCGGTAGCGCTCCTCCTCCGCGCTGGCGTAATGGCGGCCGTGCTCAGCCTACACGGGAGAGAACCGTCAATGTGGGTTGGGATCTTGACCACTCAAACTTTATCATAGCTTTATCATAATTTGGGCCGTAATTTGAAACAAGAAGCTTGAAGCAATTGCATAAATATTGCACAAAGACGGTGAAAGGAGATTGTAGATACCTTGAAGTTGTGCCATTGCTGACGAAGGGAGGGACTGGCCACGCTGACGGCCACAACACAAGCCAACACTGACAGGAACTTCATCTGGAAAGGAGTTCATCTCAGTGTCCGTCTTCACCTCCGTCTAAAAGGTCACAAAGAATCAATAAACCCCTTTAACCCATTTGGCCTCTAGAACATCTCCCAGCTGACGTGTGGACAGACTTACCTTGACGGACTCTGGGGACACTTAGGCTGGGTACGCTTGATATGATTGGTGCGTGGGAGCTCTTATCTTATCTTAGACTTTTATCAAGGAAATGTTGCAGACTCAGTGTTGTGATGCAACTAAAGCAAGGAAATGACAAAACACAGTGCATAATGAGTACGATATTGATTTTATTTTATTTGTTTCAATGATGAGCATATTTTGATAAAATGGTTGTTTAGAATAGGAGCGACGATGTAGTCCAAGAAAACACACAGACAAACACACACACACACACACACACACACATATATATATATATATATATATATATATATATATATATATATATATATATATTCATATTCATATATATACATATATATATATATATCATATATATATTGTCTATCTATCTATCTGTCTATCTCTCTCTCTCTCTCTTCTCTCTCTCTCTCTCTCTCTCTCTCTCTCTCTCTCTCTATATATATATATATATATATATATATATATATATATATATATGTATATATAGTGTGTGTATGTGTGTATGTCCATACACACACATATATATACGTGTGTATGTATGTATATATATATATATATATATATATGTATATATATATATATATATATATATATATATATATATATATATGCATATATATATGTATAAACACTCACACATGCATATATATATAAATGTGTATACATATATATACATATACATATATATGCATATATATATATATATATATATATATATATATATATATATATATATATATATATATATACGTATGTATTTATATATACATAGTGAGGAAAGATTATGATCATTAAAATAAGTCATTCCTTCCCTGGATGCTGAATCATACTCATCTTACAGTTCTTTCAGAACATTTATCTTTATGAACTATGGACAATACTAAAAAAAGTTTACCGTCAGTGCGATCCATGCCATGAGCACTGGTGTAGCTGAATGCACTCGGCCTGCTGATAAGAGTCTCCCAGTGTCGTCCCACTGCAGGTCGCGGTACAGGACGCTCTCACGCTCGTCCCATATAAACTCCGCCGCTGCAGGTCGGTCTCAGAACCCGCCAAGGTAAGGCTCGGTCTTGGTGTCCCGATTGGTTCATTTGCATTCTATTTTTACCTCCGTCTAAAAGGTCACAAAGAATCAAACACATTTAACCCATTTGGCCTCTATCTTATTTTACTTTTTCATGAATACGATTTACATTTTTAATGCCAAAGAAAAACCGAAAAGTTGATCTTCATTCTCTCAATAAGAAAACTTTTTTTTTCAGATGAAGTTCCTGTCAGTGCTGGCTTGCGTCGTGGCCGTGAGTGTGGCCAGTCCCTCCCCTAGCCAGCAATGGCAGAATTTCAAGGTATTCACGGTTTCCTTTCAACAGTCTTATGCAACGTATCATTTCTGTATGTCTGTCAAATAACGGCCTGTGTAATGGTAAACGCAAAGTCGCCTAAGTTAACAGTGACGCTGGAAATCATGGTTATGAATTTTCCACACCACATTCACGGTTCTCTCCCGTGTAGGCTGAGCACGGCCGCCATTACGCCAGCGTGGAGGAGGAGCGCTACCGCCTGTCGGTGTTCGAGCAGAACCAACAGTTCATCGACGAACACAACGCCAGGTTCGAGAACGGCGAAGTGACGTTCACTCTCAAGATGAACCAGTTCGGCGACATGGTATGTTCTTCCGACACGTTTTTTGAATTCGCAATAAACTATTTCAAACACTGATACATATTGCAAGAAAGTGAACTTAACTTTGCCCTTTCTATTAGACATCCGAAGAGATCGTGGCCACGATGAATGGCTTCCTCAATGTCCCCAGCCGTCGCCCTGTGGCCATCCTGGAAGCTGACGACGAGACTCTCCCGGAGAAGGTGGACTGGCGCACCAAGGGCGCCGTCACCCCCGTCAAGGACCAGAAGCAGTGCGGGTCCTGCTGGGCTTTCTCTACGGTGGGTCATGTTTTGGTCATGTCTTAAAGTGGTCTTCAGAATACATG
>NW_028234410.1:1280001-1282501 GCF_977035675.1 Penaeus japonicus
AGGAAGGAAGGGAATGTGGGGAAGAGAGGGGAAGAAATTCAGGAAGGAAGGGAATGTGGGGAAGAGAGGGGAAGAAACTCAGGAAGGAAGGGAATGTGGGGAAGAGAGGGGAAGAAATTCAGGAAGAAAATGTGGGGAAGAGAGGGGAAGAAATTCAGGAAGAAAGGGAATGTGGGGAAGAGAGGGGAAGAAATTCAGGAAGGAAGGGAATGTGGGGAAGAAATTCAGGGAGGAAGGGAATGTGGGGAAGAGAGGGGAAGAAATTCAGGAAGAAAGGGAATGTGGGGAAGAAATTCAGGGAGGAAGGGAATGTGGGGAAGAGAGGGGAAGAAATTCAGGAAGAAAGGGAATGTGGGGAAGAAATTCAGGAAGGAAGGGAATGTGGGGAAGAGAGGGGAAGAAATTCAGGAAGGAAGGGAATGTGGGGAAGAGAGGGGAAGAAATTCAGGAAGGAAGGGAATGTGGGGAAGAAATTCAGGAAGGAAGGGAATGTGGGGAAGAGAGGGGAAGAAATTCAGGAAGGAAGGGAATGTGGGGAAGAAATTCAGGAAGGAAGGGAATGTGGGGAAGAGAGGGGAAGAAATTCAGGAAGGAAGGGAATGTGGGGAAGAGAGGGGAAGAAATTCAGGAAGGAAGGGAATGTGGGGAAGAGAGGGGAAGAAACTCAGGAAGGAAGGGAATGTGGGGAAGAAATTCAGAAAGGAAGGGAATGTGGGGAAGCGAGGGGAAGAAAGTCAGGAAGGGAATGTGGGGAAGAGAGGGGAAGAAACTCAGGAAGGAAGGGAATGTGGGGAAGAAATTCAGAATGGAAGGGAATGTGGGGAAGCGAGGGGAAGAAAGTCAGGAAGGGAATGTGGGGAAGAGAGGGGAAGAAACTCAGGAAGGAAGGGAATGTGGGGAAGAAATTCAGAAAGGAAGGGAATGTGGGGAAGAAATTCAGGGAGGAAGGGAATGTGGGGAAGAGAGGGGAAGAAATTCAGGAAGAAAGGGAATGTGGGGAAGAGAGGGGAAGAAACTCAGGAAGGAAGGGAATGTGGGGAAGAAATTCAGAATGGAAGGGAATGTGGGGAAGCGAGGGGAAGAAAGTCAGGAAGGGAATGTGGGGAAGAGAGGGGAAGAAACTCAGGAAGGAAGGGAATGTGGGGAAGAAATTCAGAAAGGAAGGGAATGTGGGGAAGAAATTCAGGAAGGAAGGGAATGTGGGGAAGAAATTCAGAAAGGAAGGGAATGTGGGGAAGAAATTCAGAAAGGAAGGGAATGTGGGGAAGAGAGGGGAAGAAATTCAGAAAGGAAGGGAATGTCGGGAAGAGAGGGGAAGAAATTCAGAAAGGAAGGGAAAGTGGGGAAGAGAGGGGAAGAAATTCAGGAAGGAAGGGAATGTGGGGAAGAGAGGGGAAGAAATTCAGGAAGGAAGGGAATGTGGGGAAGAAATTCAGGAAGGAAGGGAATGTGGGGAAGAGAGGGGAAGAAATTCAGGAAGGAAGGGAATGTGGGGAAGAGAGGGGAAGAAATTCAGAAAGGAAGGGAATGTGGGGAAGAGAGGGGAAGAAATTCAGAAAGAAAGGGAATGTGGGGAAGAGAGGGGAAGAAATTCAGGAAGGAAGGGAATGTGGGGAAGAGAGGGGAAGAAATTCAGAAAGGAAGGGAATGTGGGGAAGAGAGGGGAAGAAATTCAGGAAGGAAGGGAATGTGGGGAAGAGAGGGGAAGAAATTCAGGAAGGAAGGGAAAGTGGGGAAGAGAGGGGAAGAAATTCAGAAAGGAAGGGAAAGTGGGGAAGAGAGGGGAAGAAATTCAGGAAGGAAGGGAATGTGGGGAAGAGAGGGGAGGAAATTCAGGAAGGAAGGGAATGTGGGGAAGAAATTCAGGAAGGAAGGGAATGTGGGGAAGAGAGGGGAAGAAATTCAGAAAGGAAGGGAAAGTGGGGAAGAGAGGGGAAGAAATTCAGAAAGAAAGGGAATGTGGGGAAGAGAGAGGAAGAAACTCAGGAAGGAAAGGAATGTGGGGGAAGAGTGTCAGAGGGAAGCATACCACGACTGCGTAACCAAGGATAGCCCCTGGGCGTAACCTCGCTGGTAGTTGTAGCCCGAATCCTTATTGCATATCGATCGTTGTCAAGAAACATAAAGGCTGAAGGTGTCGGGTCACCTTAACTGCCCACGCAACAGCAAGGTAACATCTCAAGGTAACACCGCATTAGCGAAACTCGCGTGTCGTGCTAAAACCAATCTTAAATATCGCCTTGTGAACTAACGAAGGGGTAGGGGGTGAGAGGAAGGGGTGGTAGGGGGGGGTGAGAGGAAGGGGTGGCAGGGGGTGAGAGGAAGGGGTGGTAGGGGGGGGGAGAAGAAGGGGTGGTAGGGGGTGAGAGGAAGGGGTGGTAGGGGGTGAGAGGAAGGGGTGGTAGGGGGTGAGAGGAAGGGGTGGTAGGGGGGGAGAAGATGGGGTGGTAGGGGGGGAGAAGAAGGGGTGGTAGGGGTGAGAGGAAGGGGTTGCAGGGGG
>NW_028234410.1:1287501-1290001 GCF_977035675.1 Penaeus japonicus
TGCCTCAGAATGACCCGTGAGGATGACCTGAAGGAAGCCGCATCCGCCGAGGTGCAGGAGGCGGGCTCAGCCGTCGAGAGGCTCCGCGCCCTCTGCCTCACGCGCGGCTACACGGGCATCATGATGTTCGGGTCGTAAGTATAGGTGGTGGTGGTGCTCCTGGCCATGGGGTGGAGGGGAGGTGGGAGCGGTGGGTGGGTGGGTGAGGGGTGGAGGGGAGGTGGGTGAGTGGGTGGGGGGTGGGGGTGGAGGGGTCTGTAGGGGATGTAGAATGTATGGGTGTGTGTGTGAATATGTATATATATATATATATATATATATATATATATATATATATATACACATATGTATGTATGTATATATATATACATATATATATAAATATATATATATATATATATATACACATATATATATATATATATATATATATATATATATATATATACACATATATGTATGTATATATATATACATATATATATTATATATATACATACATATATATATACATATATATATATATATATATATATATATATATATATATATATATATAGATAGATAGATAGATAGATAGATAGATAGATAGATAGATATTTATAGATATTTATATAGATATGTATGTAGATAGATAGATAAATGTGTATATATACTTATATACAGAACATATATAAATGCTGATATCCATACATATATGCATATATGTATAAACACATAGGATGTGCCTGTTTTAGCAAAACGTATATATATATATATATATATATATATATATATATATATATATATATATATATACTGGTGACAATGCATTTTCAACACCAAAGAATAACAATGCAACCAAATCAGAATAATCAATGATCGTACAAAACCGGTACATGTACCCCCTGTTATATCTCAAAAAAAAAAGAAAAAAAAAAAATCGGAGAATAACATTTGAGTTACCGAATTCAGTCTCCAGCCTTCCACGAGAAGCAACAACTAAATGTCAGATGAATCAGGTTCCTGAACTGCAATCGTTGACTTCTGATTGACGTGCCGTTATTGAAGGCAGATCGTATCCAATTGCATCTTCACTCGTCGGTACCTTACGGCGTGTCTCTGCGTTAGATCCTTTGTCAAAATTCCTTCTTATATAACTAGGGTGTATCTTTGGGATGATGGATTTCTGTTACACGAATATGGATCAACAGTCTGGAACAGTCTCTCCAGTCTGACACAATCTCTCCAGTCTGACAGTCTCTTTAGCCTGACACAGTCTCTTCAGTCTGACACAGTCTCTCTAGTCTGACACAGTTTCCTCAGTCTGATACAGTCTCTGCAGTGTGACACATTTTCTCCAATCTGACACAGTCCCTCCAGCCTAATACAGTCTCTACAATCTGACACAGTCTCTCCAAGCTGACACATTTTCTTCGTTGGAAACATTATTTTCAGCATGTTCTGAGGTCATCATGCCCCATATATCTATAGCTGCAGTTTCAAGTGACTCAGTAGATCTATAAACATCTATAAACATAAACAGCAATGTCTACACCAGTGGTTCTCAATCTTTTTTCAGTGATGGCACCCTGAATTTATATAATCCTTTCTGTGGCACCCCTTTTTCACCATCACCCCTCCTCACATGAATTAACTTCTGATATAAAATTGTACCTGTTTGAATTACTTTAATTAATGATTTAAAATTATTATCCGTACTCAAACCCAAATTAACATATGATGTACTGTAGTACATGCCCAAACATAGAACTCGTCAGTGGAATTAGATTCAGAATATTAGATTAACTTAAGAGTTATAAATGCAAAGTAGCATAAAAAGAAGAAGAAAAAAAGGCATGATAATCACTGATAGTCAAATAAGCAAAACAAACAAAAGCTAACCTGATTTAGTGAGATACATGTGCTTGATGTGACTGACAGATCCTTTTCAAGTTGGGTTGAATAGTGGACAAACATACTCTCATTTCTTCTTCAAGAGTTTGCAATCTTGCCCTCTTGTTCGTTTTAATGTTAGCTAGAACAGAAAATCCCAGCTCACACAGGTAAGATGTAGAGAACTGGATAAGGATTACCAGAGCTTTCTTTGCAAAATATTAGAGCAAGTAACTTCCTACACCGACATTTAATTATAGGCAGACTGCTACAAACTGTTTTACAAATGTACCTTGAAACGATCTAGCCAAGACAAAATTCATGGCAATCTTGTGGCACCCCTAGGCGCTGTCCGTGGCACCCCAGGGTGCCGCGGCACCCAGTTTGAGAACCACTGGTCTACACCATAAAGTCTATATTAAGCTGAATCCGATCCAACTAAAGCCATAACAGATAACAGACTGATTTCCAGGGGGTGTGAGTGATTTTCACTAAATGGTACCGCATTTTTTTATTATTCATAGTTAGAACAGATAAAGAAACACCTTTTCTCTTTAAATATAGAAGGGAATCCCAAAAAATATTAAATATTTGAAGATCTAAAGAGGGAAAGTGGTAGGAAGGA
>NW_028234410.1:1295001-1300001 GCF_977035675.1 Penaeus japonicus
TTACAACTCCCGCTACGCTGCAAAAGGGAGCGGGTCGGAAATCGGATTCGTGTTGTAAGCGACGTAAACAGCGGAGGCGAACCAACGTTTGTAAACATGGACAGCCCGAAGAAGCTCAAGGTAAAATATGAAATATTTATGATAATTGTATGCTAGGGTATATGTACTTCACAATGTTTGTTCTTCATATTGTACTGATTGTATCTACATAAAAGGTTATTTTATAAGTACTCCAAATCTGTCGAGGAATAAACTTTTTCCAATTTTCTTCGTTTGTCACTCACGGTTTTTCACACACACGGTATTGTAAGTACATATATTTATAGCGGTTCATAGATATATTTTGAAGATCAAATAAACATATATTTACAGTATCTTGCCCAAAGTACACTAAAATGAGCGGTAAAGTTTTAGAAGCCGCTCGCTCACTACTCGAAACGGTTTTCATGCCTGTCAGCGCTCTGGAAAAAGCCAACCTCCATTTCAGATGCTTTAGCAAGATAGAGTCTGTGGACATCCTCGGCAATTTATTGTGGACAAATCTTTGAAAAAAAAAAAAAGATTTGCTCATAGTGTGCACTAGGCCAGTCATAATAGGCAATAGCGACCATCTATAATCCACACTGAAGATTACGGTAGTTGCATACGGGAGACTGCTACCCGTATGCAAATATCAGGAGCGAGATACTCACAAATGCATGTGTAGTTTTTTTTTCATGATGATTATCTCTCCTTTTTTATTTTAGAGATACAGACGTGAAGATCCCAAATCTTCCAGTGATGAAGAAGAAGATTCATACGAACCATACATTCCTGTTAAGGAAAGAAAGAAGCAACGGATGAAGCAAATACTGAAGATATCTCAGGTATTTACTTGTTTTGTTCATGGTTATTAGTTAGTATTTATGAAGAAAAAAGTAATGAATATTTGGCATCAAAAATGTATACAATACTATAAAATTTGTTGTAGATATGAGAATGATATAGTATATTAGATATATATAATGTTAGAAATATTAGTTATCCTTACCTACATCTTTCTACACATTACGGGCAGTTGACAGTATTTTACATACTAAAAGATTTTTATATTTCCTACTGAAAATATCTAAGAGAACAGAAAGAAGTTAATCAGCATATATCACTTGATTTCTAACAAGTATTTACTCATGACAGGATGAGGATGCAAGTACAGACTCATGGAAGGAGAGAGAGCACAGGGAGCAGGAGGAGGATGTGCAGGAACTGGCCAGGAAAAACAACATCTCCCTCTTGGACCAGCACACTGAACTCAAAAAAATTGCTGAAGGTAAGTGGTCGTTTCTTTGCCTTTAAGACTTAAGGTTTGTAAGCTGTTCATGTATATTTTTGAACAATAATGAAATAACAAAATTTTTCTGAAATAGCAAAATTTCTCTAGTCCACTGAAATATTTTATTCAGATTTATAGAAATAAGGGAGACTGAAATTCCTGTTTTATTTTTAAAGCTCGCAAGGAGTCAGAATTGGAGAAGCAGCGTCGAGAAGAGGAACGTCTCTTGGAAGCTGTGGCTGAGAAACGAGCTTTGATGGGTGTGTCTGAATTGGCACGTGGCGTTCAGTATGAGGATTCTGTGGTTACGGCTTGGAGACCTCCTCGGCGTATATTGGTTATGGATGAAAAAAGGCACGAAAGAGTACGCAGGAAGTACAAGTGAGTGAATAGATATTCTTGAAGGAACAGATTATATTTTCTGATTTATGTATTGTCAAAGAAATTTATGTAAAATTATTTCAACACTGGACATAGATTATTTGAAAATAGCTGTGAAAATGCAACTATTTAAACTATTAAATTTTTCTGTTTCTAACTTTTGAGTAAGCACCAAAGGTATTTCAGGAAAATTTATCTGAGAAAAAAATAACTTGATAGATAACATAGAAATCATTGTATCATCTAATGTTGTTTTGACATTTGCACCTTTTTGCAGAATCTTAGTAGAAGGGGATGAGGTCCCTCCGCCGCTTAAGTCATTTGCTGACATGAAGTTTCCAAGGTGCATCATCAAAGCCTTGCAGAAGAGAGGTATTGAAAAACCCTCTCCCATCCAGGTATGCTTTGATAATGTTTTCTGATATCTTTTCTCACTCGTGATAGAAAAGTGTGCTTATCCACTCATGAGAATAATTACAACACTGTTTTCTTATGTTTGATATGTAATAAATTGGTATCTATCCAATTTTCAGATGCAGGGGATTCCAGCAGCCCTACAGGGTCGTGATATGATTGGCATTGCATTCACAGGCAGTGGGAAGAGTATGGTATTCATACTGCCAATTATTATGTTCTGTTTGGAGCAAGAGAAGAAGCTGCCCTTCATGGGAAATGAAGGTCCATATGGTAGGTTTTCTTCCTTTTTATTTTTCAGTTTGCGATGATTATTGTTATCAGTGTTTTACAGTATTTTATATTATCTTTTGCATAGCCTAACTTGTTGCTCTTTGTTATATGATCTAATGGTAAATTATCATTATTACACTCAAGTTCTTTTATTATTTCTGAAATATGATTTGCCTGCACTCTCAATCAATACCAATGTATTCTCTCTTTATTTTAAAGAGAAGATTGAAAGAAAAGGTATGAACTGTCACTTATATCTCTTTTTTCAGGTCTCATTATTGTACCCTCCCGCGAGTTGGCAAAACAAATAAAGGAAAATATAGAGTTCATTACAAAATTTGTGGAAGCAGATGGTATGCCGGAATTGAGGACATCTTTAGCTATTGGAGGAGAGCCAGTAGCAGCAGCAATGCAAGTTGTGAGAAAGTATGTATTGGGACGGTGTTCTCTTTTTTGTGTTTAAGAACAGACATAGTATATAACATCTTTCATTACATCTAAGGTCATTTTGGTGATGACAAAACTTCATCAAGGAAATCTGTATGACGAATATATATATTTTGTTCTACACATCTAATTGTAATTGTTATATTTTGAGATTGAAATGGTGATTATACTTTTTAGAGCAAACAGGAAAGTGTCTTTCAAGGCAATATTTGTGTATACCTAAGATTATATGATTCAGAAACAGGGTAATGGTATACTGAAATTACTAACTGTGTGCAACTTCTAAGAAAATCAAATGGAAAAAAAATTGTATTTAGTTACTTTTCATTAGAAATGCTGTCATTTTCCTTTTTATTACAGGGGAGTGCACATTATGGTGAGCACTCCAGGACGCCTTATCGACATGCTTGACAAGAAAATGGTCCGTCTTGATGTATGCAGGTGAGATGTTACTCAGTTCACTTCTGCTTCACCTCCTCCTCCTCCTTCTTCTTCTTCTTCTCCTCCTCCTCCTCCTCCTCCTCCTCCTCCTCCTCCTCCTCCTCCTCCTCCTCCTCCTCCCCCCCTCCTCCCCCCCTCCTTCCCCCCCCCTCCTCCCCCTCCCCCTCCCCCTCCCCCTATGTTTTTACAGCATAGTTGATTTTGAAATAATGAAACCATTCAGTAAATATTATAATAATGGTCTTGATAACAATATGTAATTGCTAAAGTTGTTTGGACTGTACAAGCCTTTTTTTATTTTACTGAATTTCCCTTTTTCACAGATATCTAGTTATGGACGAAGCTGACAGAATGATTGACATGGGCTTTGAAGAGGATGTACGTACTATATATTCATATTTCAAAGCACAGCGACAGACCTTGCTGTTCTCTGCTACTATGCCTAAAAAGATCCAGAATTTTGCTCGTTCAGCTCTTGTGAAGCCAGTTACGGTGAATGTTGGTCGTGCTGGTGCAGCATCGATGAACGTTACTCAAGAAGTGGAGTATGTTAAGCAGGTGAGACTACTGTTGGTACCTCGGTTTTATTCCTAATGTGAATGCTGAATATGTGGAATCATGATATATAATTATATGTTTCTGATAACATTCATGTAATGTGTATTGATATTAATTGAAATTGTATCAGCTATTAACATCTGTCCTATGGTAATCAAGATAATATTTCATACAAATATAGCTTCTTGAAACAAATTAAGCTGTCATGCCAATTGCTAAAAGATTACTTCTTCAAAAGCATGAAAAATCAAGGAATTATAATGAACCTTAGAATTACTTTATAACTATTGCCATGAATTAATGAATGAGCAATCACATCGAAATACAGATTATTAATAGATTGATGAATAATAAATCTTCATCTTTACAACAGGAAGCAAAGGTGACACACATCCTGACTTGCCTGAACAAGACTTCCCCCCCAGTACTCATATTTGCTGAAAAGAAGCAGGATGTGGATCTCATCCAGGAGTACTTGCTCCTGAAGGGTGTCACGGCTGCTGCCATCCACGGAGGAAAAGACCAGGAGGAAAGATCGGCTGCGGTTCAGGCTTTCCAGGTGAGATCCTGTTTGAGTTCTCGTTATGCTTTTTAACATGATGATCCAGTTTATTTTGTTTTTGAAGATTTACATTATGAAATGGACTCTAAATAGCAGTCATTATTGAAGTATCTTTTGGTTAGTGATATTGAAATCTGGAAATATTTCTCAAGGAAAACTCAGACTATCAAATGTCATACAAAAAAGCCTGGTGTTAAAGGTCCTGTTGTCAGATAAGTAAACAAAAATGCAAACGAATATGCAAATATTTTGGTTATTTGCAGAGAGGTGACAAAGATGTTTTGGTGGCTACTGACGTGGCCTCGAAAGGTCTTGATTTCCCTGGCATTCAGCATGTCATTAACTATGACATGCCAGACGACATTGAAAATTATGTCCATCGTATTGGTCGTACGGGACGTTCGGGCCAACACGGTGTGGCTACGACCTTCATCAATAAGGCTAATGATGAATCGGTGTTGTTGGATCTCAAACACTTGCTCATTGAAGCCAAGCAGAAGGTTTGTACTTTTTATATATTTTTTTATTTTTTTCTTATCATTGTTATGACAATCATTATTAATATGATGCTAAATAGAGCAATTCGACTAATCACTGTTTGTACTTCTCACA
>NW_028234410.1:1305001-1320001 GCF_977035675.1 Penaeus japonicus
ATTAAAAGGTATGATATTTTTACATAAAGAGCTACTCATTGTTGGCACTAAGTCATTGAACGGTATAGGTCCAGTTTCATACAGCCGTAAGATGCAAGGAAAATAGTACATGTAACTGATAGAACTGAAATTA
Source organism: Penaeus japonicus (assembly GCF_977035675.1). Lineage (NCBI taxonomy): Eukaryota > Metazoa > Arthropoda > Malacostraca > Decapoda > Penaeidae > Penaeus > Penaeus japonicus. The sequence continues at coordinate 1,305,135 of NW_028234410.1, forward strand.
TATGACAATTTTTATTCAGAGCAATTCCTCTGCAAATTGTTGATAAAGAAATTATTCAGCAGGTTAGACATGCCAGTGATACATTTATTTTAAGGTGCTCATAATGTTAATGCGATGTCAAGCATACACCGAACGTGTAACACATTTCTGTGGAATGTCAACTAGTTTGTGTGTTACAGCACAATTGTAAAAATTATTAATTCTAATTAAAAGCATCTTTGCTTTCATGATAGTAAATTTTATGCATTTCATTTCAAGTAGCTAAACATTCCTTCCAATTTCTAATTTCTTTGATTTTTGTTTTTAATTCATTTATAATAATCTCTGGATGTGTGTATTAGCTACCAGGTGATTTGACAGCTGCTCAACTGTCATTCCTCGATGAGCACTGGAGAAAATTGTTTTGTGTTGATAATTATGCTCATTATCATGAATTATTCTATCAATATTGGGACAAAAATGGAAAAAAGGGACATCAGTATCCATCTTGGTGTAATATCAGAGCCCATCAATTGCCCCAAGTGTTGAAATTGTGCATTCTTCATTGAAGCAATCTAGACAAAGTTTCAGGAACTGAAGAACGGTGCAATATTTTTCTGACAGCAAATTACATGTAAGAAACAAACTTATAACAGTAAGGCAATATCTATTATTCACTTAAGGTCTTCACCCCTGGGGGTCCAGAGGGCAGCACTCCTGGGCTATACGGATAGGTTGGTTATATCATTATAATGTAGTATATAAATACCATAGGGGACCAGGGAGCAGGGGGTTTTGAGTAGGGTTTGTGGTGTATTACCACAAGGTTTGCCAAAAGCTGATGTGTGTTCCCATATACTTTTTGAAATTGGCACTTTGGTTCATAGATTTTGAATAAAAGCAGACACATCTGATTTTCAAACTTTTTGAGTTTTTTTTTACGTGTTTTTAGTATTACATTTAAGCCTGTTTTACCCCATAATTTCCCTGATATACATCATGTTCTCCCCTACTATCGGGACTTTAAAAATTCTAAACCAGCCGTTTGCGATGGAGAACAACATCAGATTCACGTGATACACATCAGGAAGAATTGCAAACAAGAATTTAGATTGTAAGATTCGATGGCTGTGAGAAACTGGAATTTTACCTCAGCCAGGAGTGTTGGGACATATTCACTGGAGGTGCATGAAGGCTCTCCCACTAGAACATAAATCCATTGAACTGGATAAATGACTGTGGGCCTTAATCTCTTATGCCTCTGGAAAACCTAGCTGTGTGACTGACAATACATGCACCATGAATAGATTTTAGCTACACTTTAAATTTTCAAAGAAGCAGATGAGGTTGATGATGATGAATATTAGATCTGAAGAATTTTTTCTATGATGTTAACCTTTGTCACATTTAGATGTGTGTATTATCTATTGGTTATTCTTAAAATTAACAACAATAGCCAGCAAGTGTCTCGTGAAGAGGAAAGGCACTAGGGTACTTAGGTCTTGAATGATCAAGTGCCACACTTGATATGACACATACCTCGCACGACAGGCTGGGCACCATTTGGCTCAGGTATTGGTTTGAGAATACTTGCTCCTCAATATTTTCTTCAGGCATGTTTTGTGTGTTCTTGAAGGTGTAGTGTTATTTATCCCAATTTCTTCATTTCATGATTAATCCTATTATACATTGTAGTTACAATTGCCTTCTTTTTTTTTCTCATAGACATATATTTATTTAATTTCACTGAATTTCAGTTGCTGGATGAAAACTCTCAACTGATCAAGACTATCACAGAATACCAGAGCCAAGGAAAATCCCACGAAAGCTTTCAGTAAGTTCTTAACTTTTTTCTTTTTTTCTTTTTCTTTTTGTTTTCTTATCTCATCTCTAAATGTCTAAATCATCAGTGATAAGTTTAAGGTGGATTCCTTAACTGATATTTTTCAGTTTTACCATATAGGAAATTGAAGATTTTTTTTTATGATACTATTATTTAAACACGAGAATAAAAAAAGAAAAAAGACTTCCTTAGTTACTTCAGAAGTAAAACAGGACCTCTACTGATGTAGAATTTGAAAGTGGTGTTAGTAGTGTTTATATATAATTATCATTTTTATTAGTAGTGGTGGTAGTTTTGTTTATGTGATGGTATACAATAATTTATTATCCTATTTACTATTTTGTATTTTTTACCATCACATTTGACTTATGATATTGTATATTTATTATTTGAATAACTTGAAAGCGGTGCATTAAATTATTTATCTGTTATTTTTACTGTACTAATATATTTCTTATTTTAGTCCTAAAAAACTTCAGGTATATCTAGCCCAAATGCATTACTATTAAGTGGAACGTGGACTAAAGAGAAAAATGTTTCAGGTACCAGCAGTCACTCCATCGCAACCTGATGTATTTGGCTTCAATGGCTGATAACTCTCAAAACATGGCCCAGCTTCTCCCAGTAAGTTATTTATCATTGTTCCTTTAGATTGATGAAATGTAGGTCATAAAAATATATAATTTCAATGGATTACTCCAATTTTTTATTGCAATAGTTTTGATTTTGGCATTGATTGCATCATTTGGTTATGATTAACCAAGTTACCTGATCTTTATTGATACTAAAAAAAGAAATTGATAATGGTAGTGATGATAAAGATGATAAAAATAAGTTTGACCAGATTTGACCTACTTGTAGACATCTTGATTAAGCAACCTTTAATGATTGGCATATCTTTACTCTTAATCTTGGTAAAAAAAAATGAGAAGCAGAATCCGTATTATGTATTCAGTCCTCTTAGGTATAATGTTGGCAAAGCAGACTTCACATCATGTAATCATATTTTTCCTTTTCAAATTTGATTTTTGGATGATTGATAAGATAGCCTAGAAAGATGGTAGAAAGAGAATTACTTTTGCAAATTGATGACCTTGACCAGAATCATATATTGCCACCAGTTGATATTTTGCATTAATTTTTCCTGTTGTCTCTCAGCCCCCACAGGTTCCAGGTCAGCAGGGCCAAGGGGGAGATGGCCCTCAAGGTGGCCCCCCACCAGGCCAGGGGCCCCCAGGGCCACATCCTCCACCGGGGCCATACCCTGGACAGCAGCCAACACCTTACAGGCCTCCTGGTCCCCCAGGGATGACTGGAGGACCACCAGGTCCTGGGGGGGCTGGATTCAGGATGCCCTATGGCCAGCCCCCCCATGCCCAAGGGCCGTACTCCCAGCCATACCCTCCACAGGCTCAGCAGGTTGGTTGAAGCGCTCTCCAGATGACTATACATATTGGTATATCTGTAGGTGTATATGTCTGTGTATGTGCATTCATATGTAAGTATGTATGTGTGTGTGTGTGTGGGGGGGGGGGGCACATACACATATGCATATACATATACATATATAAATACATAATAAATAAATATTGGAATAATTCTCATTACAGTATGGTCAGGGAGGCTATCCACCTGGGTCATCAGGACCTCAGGGCTACCCTGGTAGCTCCTCAACACCACCTGCTCCTGGTGCAAAGGGCTATGGCACACCACCTCCTCCTTCATCAACTCCCGGATATCCCCAGTATCCACAAGGACCACCGCCACCAGGATCACAAGCCCAAGGCCCCCCAGGACCTAGCAGTCAGCCAGAATTCAACCAAGGGTCACAGCCTTACTCGGGCACCACACCAGCTTTCACTTCGACGCCATCTTCCACAACCCCTACGTCCACACCCACAAGTTACTCGGGGCCACCATCACAATATCCTGGTGGTGGGCCTGGCTCTCAGCCCTTCCAGATGCCTCCCTCGTCTGCCCCTCAAACATCAGTCACGCCCACTCCGCCAGGGCCTCCACAGTCTACTACTGCTCCTCCAGCCACTTCAGCACCAGGAGCCCCTCCGCCCGTTGTAACGTCGACGGCACCATCAGGTCCTATAATGTATCCTGGTGGTCAACCCCAACAGCCTCCTCCAACCCAGCCTCAACCTCAGCCTCAGCCTCAACCACAGCCTCAACCGCAACCACAGCCACAGTCACAGCCCCAGCCTCCACCTCAGCAGCAGCCCCAGCCCCAGCAGCAACCTCCGACACAAGCATCTCCAGTTCCGCACCCACCTCCTCAGCAAGCGCAACCACAGCAGACAAGCTCACCCAATCCTCCCATATCGGTTGCCCCCTCGTCAACGCCCACGCCGCCTTCCTCTCAGAGCTACACAGGCACACCCCCGCCAGTTTCCTCTCAGGCAGGTGGGCCTCCTTCTCAAGGCCCTCCACCCCCACCACAGCAGGCTCCTGGTCCCTATCCACCCAATTCACAGCAGTATCCAACCAGTGGTGCTCAAGGGTATCATCAGGCCTACCCACCAAGTCAGTATCCGCCTGGATCACAAGGTGGATACCCACCTCCTGGGCAGTATCCTGGAGGACAGCCATATTCCCAGCCATATGGAGCGTATCCTCCGCCCGGCAGCCACCCCGGAGGTCACCCAGGCAGTCACCCAGGTGGTCATCCAGGAAGTCACCCAGGTTATGGAGGTCCAATGCCAAATGCCCAGCCTGGATATCAGCATCCTTCAGGACCAGGGTATGGCCAAGGATATCCTCCTCCTCCTGGTAGTCAGTATGCGCAGTACAGACCATCCCCGGGGCAAGGACCACCGCAAGGACAGTTTCCGGGCTACGAGCAAAGCCGATACCCGGCCTATCAGCCGCCGCCACCATCAGGACCCCCGTCAGCTCCACACTGATATGTTAATCATCTCGGTGCTAAATGTTATACCATAAACAGCACGTACCTGTCAGATCTATGTACAATTTCTCAAGTAGGTGGGTAGGGCTCTTTTAAGTAGCTGATTACTCCAGACAAATTTCTGATGTGAAGGCATAGAATGTATGAAATGTTTCTTAGATTGAGTAAGAACAGTTGATGTTGGCTCTGACATTAGATGGATGACCAAAATATATGGGGCTCTTGAATTGACATTTTCTTCGTTAGATACAGTAATATATGTAGCTAGTTTTTTATTTTCTGTATTTTCATGGATCTGATTATTTTCTGAAAACCACAACGGTGAGATAGGTTGAATGCGACATTGTGTGGAAATTTCTTAAATACTTTTTATTTTGTATGGGGAAATTCAACCAAAGAGACTTGTTGAAGAGAGAATAAATAATTTCAACAAATCATCTAAGCATTCACTTTGTTCCTAAAAGATTCAAAGTTTCCTATTACTAATAACTGGTATTCTGATGATAACATCTGTGTATAAGAAAATCTTTAGACATTTATTACATTTAGTTGCTAAAGTTTTGAGTAAGTTTATGCTAGTAATTCACCACAAATTGTAAAGCATTTCTATTTATAGTTACTTTAAGCACATGCATATTTTTTTTATGACCATCATATATATATGTAGGATTGTTTTTCCTTTTTACGAAAAAAAAATTATTTGCCTTCACAAAAGTAAAGATAATCTTTCTTGGTCTTTTCATATTACAATGGAAAGCCTAGAATTAAAGTTCATTAAAGCTCAAAAAAAGAAACACTGCTTTCATTACGATGAAAATTTATAGATTAGGTTTGCATCATATGTACTGTAAAATGATAAACCTTTATTGATCAGAGAAGAGACTAAAACAAAAGTTAACTTGAATTACATGAATGGTTATATCTAATGCTGAAATAAAACATGGATGGAAATACAGAAGGTAAAAAAGCAAATGGAATACCTGAGCTTTAATATTCTTTGATATTTTGGTGTTAGATTAATACTAAAGATACAAAAAAACACTCATTTGCCATACAGTATTTTCTGGCATTGATCATGTCAGGTGAATTGTATATAGCTAATTATATGTGGAAGAAATATTGAAAGAACACAAATTTTCATGTACAAGAACTAAAGTGATATTCTGAAGTTTTAATTGTTGTCCAGTAAATATACAGCCTATAATTAAAAGTTGTATTTTGGGATGATTCTGTTAACGTAAAAAGACTTTAGTGAATTTTGAATCATTTTCCTTAAATTTTGTTCAGAGAGCAGGATGTGTAGCCTGGTGCTGCCTATTAAGGTTTCTACTTCTTCACAATGTGGAGAAAAATGTCCGTAGCACTGAAACGGAAATGAGAACCACCCTTTTTCACAATGAAATTTGTCGGAAGTGCTTTGGTTAGAGTTTTGAAAGTTTGTTAAGCCTTCTTTTGAAATGTTTAATTCATGATAATCTTATAATCATATTTTGTTCATTTCTACTATGGGGCACAACAGAGATGCTGATTACATTTTCTAAGATTAAAGAAACTTTGAATTTATTTTTCAAATCTTTATTATTCTCATCTCCTTATTCATGCCTACTTCGAGGTGAATATCTAACTGTATACGATAAATAACTCGCTGATGACGTTGCTTCAAATTGTTAGTATGACTGGCGGAAATGTGGTTGTGTGCAACTGACTGTACAGCTGTCAGAGTTAAAGTTCTAAACTCATTCACTTATTTTAAAGGAATGGCTTTAGAGGTATTTATTAATCGTTATGTAAGCCACTTTCTTCTTATTTATTGCCATTTATACATATGTACCAGTGAGAGATTATTATCCAATAAGATACAGTGGCTGTACTCCTGTAAATAGGTTTTAATATTTTTATATAATTTAGCCAATTTTTAAAGTGTCGTGCTGCGCATTCGACATTAGGTTTCCTTAAATTATCCTTCTGGAGATTGTAATTGCCTCATCAAGTATTACCTTCCCACTTCTTCTCGATCCTTTTACTTCAAGGAAAGTTTGCATTTGATTTCTTTTGGTTAGAATCTTCAGCTTGATATCCAATATTTACAAGTAACCAGCAGGACAAACTTTGTATTAATCAAGAATAAAGTTTAAGTGCAGTTTTATTGCACTATTTCCTAAGTACTTGTTTGCAAATGAAGTGACTTGTGGTAAATAAAGTATTAAAATAAAAGTCAAGAATGTTGTGTGTCTCTTATTCTCAGTTTTACATTTCCAATAAAAGAAAAGTTGTATTTAGTGAGATTGATATACTCTGAAGTTTACCAAATACGCTTGTGACTCTCATTTCAGCTGATATGGGAGCAATAGCTCTCAATTAGTAGAATTATACAGTGTTAGTAAAATGTTAAAAGCAAATACTGTTACCATATTACCATATGTGGAAGATTATATTCATGATTTCTTTTATGTACAAAATAAAGATCTGGTTAGAATAATAATTGGTCTTCAGTGATACATTGTCTTTCTTTAATTTAATTTTCAGATCTGTGTGGTCAAACAAAGCAACATAGTATTTCTGTCATTCAGTACTCATACATCTAAAGTCCTTATATCTATAAGTCTTATTTTAATTCTACTTTTCTACTCCTATTTATGGTAGGGGAAATGTAATTTGAAAATTGTGCAATTCTCTTCAAAATTACTTTGACATGAATGCAGTTTTGAGGTAACCTGGCCTTCAACCATCTCGTTAGCATGGTTCTTCAAAACAAAAATGGTAACAGCATTAACTGTATAGCCTTACAAAATTACTGGCACTGTGATATGCTAAACATGAAATGGAAAGATAAATTGTAATGTTTTTTTTCTTCAAAAGTGAATTGAGATATTTTACTTATATTAACCCTTTAACAATGGTGACATGTTTTTTTGTCATGCATAACGCTGGAGCTCTGGCCTGATGATGAGCGTCATAACATTCAAGGATTTTGGATCAATGTTATATTATTGTGCTATGGGTAATGAGTGAATGATGATGACAATTGCAGTCATAATGATTATAACTGCCGTAATATTAAGCAAAATGAGTTACACCTAACATCCACAACCTAGATGGCACCACTCTCCTCTAGCACCAGCAGGAGAGAGACCCTTGAATGGCACCCATCTACAGTCTCTAGCAAGCACTAACTTTATAGAGAGATGGCACTTAGCAAATTGCTGACTTCCTGCTCTAAAGTACCGCAGAAGAAGTATGTGCAGGCAGATTGAGAGGAGGAAGGTGACTCAAACCATGCCCAGTGTCTAAAACATGCTCCTGTGCCCTTAAGGATGCCTTTTACTATGGCACTCACAGTCATAAGCACAAGTTTCCTTCCTCTTCCCAACCTCTTCAGGTTATCTTCATTGTGGATGGCTTTGTTTCATATTCGTTCATGACAGCACACAAATATGAAAAATGAAGTTGCTTTTTGTCCCCCCTATAAAACAGCAATACTTCTATCAAAGTGAGTATAAAGAAAGAAATGAGCTGATGTGGACCCTGAACTACAATTTATTCAACTGCAAAATTGATGGAGCCTGTGATATGACAGATGTAAGTCTAATTACAGTAAAACAAAAAACAAAAAACAAATATGGCTCTAGATATACAATGAGTGACTAAAGGGGAGAGAAAATCAAGGTATGTTACTGATGCTGCCTTGCTCAGATATAAAACCCATCCTGGAGCCTAGGCAAGCAAATCTATCCCCCATTGGCAATGGGTAATTAAGATCAATTCTTCCCTTCCTTTGATCTTTTGATTAACCCAGTCACGACGGGGGCATTCCAGCCTTGCATGTTACAATACCGGGGCTCTTGAATGCATAGGCCTAAATCAGTTAAATAAACGACGCCGCATGGCGTCACCCAGCGAACGGGCCTTGAATGCGCGGTACCGTAGTGTACCACCCTTCCAGAGAGGGTTAACATATATCATCATCTCCACCAGCCTGAGTCATTTCACCTAAGATGTAAGCCTTTCACAATCTGGTCCTGTTCTTTTAACCTGGATCCTGTTTCCAGTTTCAACTTATGAAATTCTCTTCTATCATACCATTTAGTGACCGAGTTTATTAGTCATCTTGTTAGTTATGTCCCAATCTGTCCATCTGCTGTCTTTGTTTTCCTTTTTCGTGATGTACCTACTGCCATATCTTCTTTTTAATGCGTATTCATATTTTTATGAATATGTTCCCTATTACTCTATTCCCTAATACATATTAACCTCTTCCTATCCTTGAGGTTACTTTCTCCATCATCAATCAGCCTTTCCAGTCCTCTTAAACATAGATTAATTTCCTCTCAAGTAATATTGTGGTCCAATTTCTGACCTGTCATGATGGGGATAATGCATTGGTTGAAGACAATGTTAAGGAACTTAGTTACTATATCTGCCTTTAACACTCCAACCCAGCTTAGAACATTGCTTTATTTTAGTGTCATAGGATGTAGTTGTCTGTACAAGTCGTCCTAAGTGTATGTAGATAACATTGCTGGTACCTTTTTTAGTGGTATTCATGGTACTGCCATCATTTTTATGGACTAGTATCCATTGAGGCTGTTACTTGTATACTTTTTGGGGCATAGATTGGTAAGTGAAGACATTTTTCAAGTGTCAAGGTATTTTCCCCTCTGACTGACACACTTCAACTACAGAAAATCAAGTATAGAAATATATCAATTAAAAATGGCTTGAGGTATACTTCCCTTCTTGAATATAAGGATACAGACAAAATCTTCCACGGTTTGAGACAAAATCATTAACTCTGCATTGCTTCTTTTAAGAGGACAATATAATTCCAATTTCACATTTCCCAAACCCCAGCAAGTGATCAAGTTTGATAATCTGCCATACAAAATCATAAGAAGGAAATTTCTTTGTAATTGTATAAGCACCTGTATCTGCTATTTTCATTTTTTTTATGGTGTTTTTTATATTTATGTTTTCTAGTTTTGGCATGTTATAAAAAAAACAAATATAATAATTCAAGTTGAGCATGGAAGTATACTGTCTCTTCAACCCATTGTGGACAGGTGTCATGACACAGGTGGTTTGGCCTGATGACGGGCGTCATGACGTACATGATGTTCGGAGATTTTGGATCATTGTGCGGAGTAAGGAGTGAGTGATGATGGCAATTGTAGTCATAATTACTATAATTACCATAATATTGAGCAAACCTAACTTCCAAAACCTAGATGGCACCACTTTCTTCTAGCACCAGTAAGAGAGAGAACCTTGAATGGCACCCATCTACAGTCTCTTGCAAGCACTATCTTTAGAGAGCAATGGCACACTGCAAGTTGATGAACTCTTGCTATAAAATACCGCAGATGAAGGATATTCAGGCAGAACGAGACGAGGAAGTTGACTCAAACCATACCCAGTGTCTAAAATGTGCTCCTGTGCCAGAAGGAATGCCTTTTACTCTAGCACTCAAGTCATAAGTACAGGTTCCCTTCCTCTTCATATTATCTTCATTGTAAGTGGTTATATGTTTTGTATTCGTTCATGACAGCACAAAAATACGAAGAAAAAAAAGGTTGCTTTTTGCCCTCCCATAAGACAACAATACTTTTATCATACTTAGTATAAAGAAAATAATGAGCTGATATGGATCATATACTACAATTTTAGTCAACTGTAGCCTTGATAGAGCCTGTCATGTGGCATATATGTTTCTAAACACAAAAAAGGCTCTAGTTTTATAATGAGTGACTGAAAGTGTGTGGGAAGATTCAAATTATGATGCTTCAAGCTGCTCCACTCTGAAATAAAACCCATTCTGGAGACTGGACATGAAAATTGATCCCCTTTCCGCAATGAGTTAACTCGTTATATATAAACCTTAGAAATGCTAAATTTCTTTACTTCTCCAATTCTTTAGAAAACTTGTTTCTAAGTCATGTATTTATAGTAATATATCGAAAATTGCAATTTATTAGTAGGCAACATAAATCCTCACAAAGCTTGAAAGACAATGTGATGAGTTGCCAGAATCAAACTGGTATTTGGACCCTACTGCACCATATATATAATATATATATATATATATATATATTATATATATATATATTATATATAATATATAATATATATATATATATATATATATATATATATATATATATATAATCTTACTGATTAAATTGTCAAATTAAAAACTGGCTTGGAGAGGTTTTGGGTCCCTCTGGGTTTGATATAAGCCCTGACATAGTGTTCTGGGGAGTTTTGTAATGTAAAGGTTAATAAGACAATGTATATTTTACAGAATGTGACTTCTTTATTAAAAAGAACAAAGACTTAGTTATCAAAGGTATATTTTATATTTCTTTTTCTATAAAACTGATACAAAGTTTTCTACTTCAATGATTTAAAGCTGCAAATAGTTTGGATACAAATAATTTAATATTACTGTGTATAACAAACAAAGCACTTTTGTTATTGTTTTATTATAAATCTGACGAGTATGAAAATTGAAAATTCTGGTACCTGTAAAAAAAAAAGATCACTATCTGGGAATGTGAATTAATAAATAAAAAATGGTTCTAATATATTTTCTTCTAAAAAATGACAGCAAATCCAAACAACAATCCAGTTGGAGCTAGCAGCTTTGCCCCTCAACGTCTCCTCCGTTCCTTTTTGTTCCTGGAAGAAGGAAAAGGGTTTCAAAATAAAAACGCTTTTCTGTATTAGCCTGTTTAGTTTTCACAATGCAAGTAAAAAAGGAAAAGAAAAAAGTGTTTATTCAAATATATATAATTCAGTGGAATATTCCTATTTTATAATCACATACTTATGTATAAAACAAGACAATACATATAAAATACAAGGGTTCTACTCACTTTCTTGGACCTTTAACAAAACACCATTCCACGGAGATTGTCTGGCCTAAGATCACAGAGCCATTTAGACCATCCAAGGCTGCTTGTGCCTCTTTAAATGTCTCAAATTCTACCAATGCATAGCCCTGTCAGAGATATGAAAAAAAAAGTCAGTTTTTAAAACTAGGTATTCTTATAATCACTGAATATGCACTGTAACATGTTCAACAACCTCAAAAGGCTAGAGACAGCAATGCAAAAATACCGCAAACCTACCTTCAGGAAACCAGTACGACGATCGAGGTTCAGGTGGATATTTTTGATCTCTCCGAACTCTGAGAATTTGTCATGAATATCGTCCTCCTGTGCCTCTTCGTGAACACCTGTGACGAAGAGGATCCATCCTTCCACAGCTGAAAAACAAAGTCCGTTTCTATCATTAACTGCCTACTCGGTAAGTATCTTTTATTGTCTAGACAAACAGTAGAACATCATCTTAAAACAACCACTAGACGTGTTATCTAGTCACCCGTCGTTAACGGATTAAAACAGTACTTGGTAAATAACTAAATTCTGGATATAAAAAACTGTATATATGGCTTTATAAGTAGATATATCTATAGTGCATACTTTTATTCATGCCAATTTACCATTATTAATCACAGTAATTTAAAATACTAAATACCATACAAGTATTTCTGATCAAACTCATGAAAAGTATAAAAAAAATCCATTAACAACACAATACAAAAGATTTGCTTTTCAAAAAGAAATTAAAAAGAGAAAGAAAGAAACGGCTTACATCTCTGAGGTCCCGGCTCGTCATCAGCTCCATCTACTTCCATGCCCTCATAATGGATGTCTTCTCGCTCGGAGCGGTCTTCGCCACCGAACCCACGGCCCTTCCTCTTCTTGGCCCTCTCCTTAAGCTTGACAAGACCCTCTGTCAAAGGAAAGAACAATCGATTCAAACTTAAATAATTTCAATCAACAGTACCTTTATTATGGCTGAGGAATATCAAATGGCAAGACCTAAGACTTTTAACAAATTTTAATCACTGCATTTCTGAGGAGATGGTTTACATGTTATTGTTCATGCTTGCAACATGGTTACACATTTTTCAAAATGCAACTGTGCACTGCCCCACTCTCTTATTCTGTATTTTTCTTGATAAAGGACTCTCTCTGTGAAAAAAAAATCCTGTTAAAGGTATATGGAAATGTAAGTTATAATCTCTAAATATTAGAAAAGCTAATGGAAGAAGCTTTGAAATTATTCAACTCCAAACATGAAAAAAATATCCCACAGGCATACAAAAATATAAGTAATCAAAATATGAACAAATAACCACATAAAATATTATGATCAAAAATATGTAAAAATCAAGAGAAGGATTCTGATACATATGAAATATCACAGGATAATGATTTTCTTTTTGTGGAGGATGAGGGCCTCAAAGGATTATTAAAAAACTCGGAGTAAAAGTAGCTAGAAGACACACCAATGAACAATTCATTCTCCAGAAGCTATTATAAAAAAGAAAGATGTATAGAAGCACATGTAAACTATTAATTTGCAATGCTTAGACAGTGGTCATGGAGACACTCACAGCTGCAGGCATATATATGGACATACCCTGATCTTTTACTTCCGAGCTTAGGCTGAAATCTTTATCCTTTGTTCGGAGCAATACTTTAGAAGAGTGAGCTACGAGAGAAAAGGTGGAGGAGGAAGGCCGTGAGATGTGTGCGTACTAAGAGGAAATTCATTAGGTGAGTGGGCTATGTCTGTCTATATTTGGAGGTGAAATGAAAATCGTGTGATAGTATTGGAGGGGGGAAAAAAAAAGAAGCTCTTAAATGAAATTCATGTGTACTTGGCAAATAAAGCACCTCTCAGTTTCACCCAAGCATGACCTTCGTGAAAGAGAAAATGTCAGAAAAAAGCTACATATTCCAATCCATATCTTCTAGATCTCTGTTCCCCGTTGAGAACCAAATGTTCACCAGATGCAATACTCTAACTTCTTGTCACAGGGAGAAGACCTATGCTGACTTCTTATATATGCTGTACACAAAAAAAAGCTCTTTATTACTGAAAACTGTAGCATCTCAACAAAGATATAATGGAAAGACAAGGGAAGTCCTTAAACTAATCTCCTGTGGCAATTCTCAAAAATCCTTGCACTCTTAACCCTTCCGAGACAGGCCACGTCTTCAGATGTTCCGCCTGGACTGGGGCATCTTGAGGTGTTGTGTTTTCTATTACCTTCTAAGTTTGATATATGAGTCTATTTATGATATATCAATAAAGTGATATTAATTAGCATTTGGCATGACATATTATTTACACAACTGAAGGAGTAACTAGTTTTTATTTTGTGTGTATGTGTATGTGTGTGTGTGGGGGGGGGGTACAGTGAAGTCATCTGACCCCACATAAAACAGCCACCTCAGAAGGGTTAAATGAATGCAAAGTATGGTGTTATAACTGGTATAAACTGCAAATACCAACTCAGAATAGCTCAATGACTTTCCACTTATCATTATGGGCACACTAAACAACCTAAAAATAATAATAAAACAATAATTCTTTGGGCTTTACATAATAAATAACACGAACCATAAAACATAGTAGGAACATAAAAAGGATAATAGTGGTATTAACAGTTCAAACTGAAGAGGAAAACATTGTCTTTCACCTTTTGCAAAAGATAAAAGAAAGAAAGAAAGATAGAGAAAAAAGTTTGGTGTGATATTTACCTATGCAATAAAACAATTAATGCAATTAACCCTAAAATGCTAGCCTTTGCACAATTCATCCCTCCTTGTGGCTTGGGTATAGCTGTGGACACTTTGATGCTTCAACTAGCAAGCCAAACTAAAGGTAACCAGTATAGATAAAAGAACAATTAGATACTAAAAGTCATGATATTGACATTCCGTAATTCAAGCCACACACCCACCATTTGCTTAAGTTTCCATTATTGAAGGAGAATCCGGGCGGAGGGAAGTTGATAGCAGATATCAGCCTATTGGTTAGTTGCAGATATTTACAGAGATTTGAGCTTCCTTTATGTTAGGAATAGCTTTATTTTTAGAGGTAGGCTGCTATTTATGATTGACTGTGCTCTCCACTATCTATCAGAAGGGGCTCAGAAACATCAATACTGAATATTTTGGAGTTGTTTGGCTTATATAGTCTTCTATTATGCTAATTGTGTCAGATATGCAGGTTCGAGTGATGTGAGCTACCAAAATTGACCAAATCTATGCTGAC
>NW_028234410.1:1332501-1335001 GCF_977035675.1 Penaeus japonicus
CGCGGCGGGGAGTCCGGCCGCGGCCGCGGAGTTGCGGCCGTTCCCCTCGGCTCTCCTCTTCTTGGACGTGAACTTGAGCTTGTAGGCCGGCGACGACGAGTGGTTCGGAGTGCGCACCCTGGAGAGGTGGTAGTGCGCGGGGCTCGGCGTGCCCGCCACGCTCAGCGTCACCATGTTGGCCAGGCTGGTGGCGCTCGCCTGCCGCGAGAGGGAGCTCTGCGTCAGCTGCAGCGCCGACTTGACCTGCCGCACCGAGCGGTCGCGCGTGTACGAGTTGTACTTGCGGAGCGTCCTGCAGGAGAAGACCAGCAGGGCGAGGACGGGCAGACCGACCACCACCAAGGTCACGCCCAGCGGCACGGCGTGCATCAGGTACACTTTGTAGTCAGCTGTTGCAATCTTGCTCTCGTTGTTGATGATGTGAACATCCAACTGCGACGTATCGTAGTTGACACAGATGTCGTGTTGCTTCTGTGGACGGTAGATGAAGTGCAGGGACGGCACCGCGAGGCCGCAGCACCACGACATGAGGATGGCGGCGCTGACCCTCCGGGCCGTGACCAGCGACCGGTAGTGCGTGCGCGTGAGCAGCAGGTAGCGGTCCAGGCTCATCAGGGACAGCGTGTACAGGGAGATGATCATGCCGGACGTGGCGAAGAAGCCGCTGACCTGCGTCACCACGTCCGACACGCCCCACAGGCAGTTGGGGACGTGGCGGAAGAGCTGCCCGTCCTTCAGGTTGGCGTAGTACGGGAACCTCTCCAGGGGAACCTCGCTCATCCCCACCCACTGGTTGTAGGCGGCGTGGCCGCAGACGACGGTGCCGATCAAGAAGTCGGTGGCCGCGAGAGAAAACCGCAGGTAATACTTCGGCTTGTGGAACTGCGGACACAGGATGATGACTGCCATGATGACGACGCTCATCAGCACAATCGTCACGGACGACAACACCATGAAGACGAGCACTGCCGTCTCCGCCGAGCGACACTGGACTGGCATGCAGTCCGAGGCGGACATGGAGAAGGTGGTGTGGTTGGTGGCGCACACGAAGTCGCTGGAACACATCGGCCACGAGTGGTGCAGCACAATCATCTTGGTGATGTTCAGCAGACACGAGTGGTCCTCCTCGGCCACGTAGCGCATCTGGACCACGTGGTAGACCCCCCCTAGGTGGTGGCGCGCCTCGCTGCCCACCACTTGCTCGCACCAGAATCTCGCGCAGCGCCGGTCTCCTCGCGACACCGCCCTCCGGAAGCCCGTCTCCACCAGGGAAGACGGCTGCAGGTGCGGGCACTGCGACCACTCGTCTATGGCACTGTCGGCACTGCTGCTGGGGGTTTTACCACTGCTGGTGCTGCCCAGAGAAGCAGAGGCATCCGTAGATTCGTTCGACCCCCCGTCACCGCCGGCAGTGATTGTGGATGTCATATCACTAATAGAAACATTTTCAGGACCCTGGTTAGGGATGTCCTCAGCTATCTCAATTATAGTCGTCGCACCTGCTGGCCCGTTGCAGGAGGAAGAATTACCTCCGCCGTTGCTACTCAGACTAGGATTGTTTTCGGTGATGTCACTTGGGCATGACGTCCTGTTGCTACTAATGCTGTAGCCGCTGTGACTCGTGCCCAAGTCTGTGCTGACTTCGTCGCTATCACTGTAGCCGCTGCTAATTCTTCCACCGGATAAGACTTTGCTGTTTGTACTCTCACTAAGACCCGTATCCCCGCTAGCTTTATCAAAATCCCCCGATTGACTAATAGTATCAAATCTCGAGCCAACATCACTACTATTCACGTCACTAGATCTCACGACGCTGGCACTCTCAACAAGACCCGTGTCACTGCTAGTTCTGGTATCGTGTTCCAGACCACCGCTGGCACTGCCCGCCGAGGCCGAGGCACTGCCGCCCTTGGCAGAGCCTCGCCGCCTCTCGCGAGTCACGTCGTGAAAAGCCACATCATCAATCTTCCTCGCTGAAGCTCGCGTAATACCGTCGCTAATAACGTGCCGCCATAGCGTGTGATTGCCTCGCGGAACCGGTGTCTCGTATATCAATTTCTTCCCCGACATGAGCGTTTGGGCGGCCACTCCGCTCACGCACACAACCACGACGCCCATCCAGGCTGCCAGGGCGCCCCTGTGGGTGACCACGCCCCTGCCTTCCATTTTGCTCCCGTTTTTAGTCATGAATCAACATGGCTCATGCCGATTTCACTCTTTCCCATCGTTCTATGTCGCTCCGGATTCCATGATATATGCTAATGGGATTCCATTCTTTGTATACATCTTTGTCCTTTTTCCACGTCGAGACCTGATGCTTGTACGACGTTCTTTGACTTCCCTTCCGAGGAAATATTTTCTTTTTGTTTATTTGCGAGATGGAGGGGGAGTCGGCGGAAGCGAGCTCTCAACGCATACTCTGTGTGGATCAGTAATTCAAAACTATTTAATATGGTATCATTCCGCAGCTGCTAAGAGTAAATATCCGGTTCTTTTCATA
>NW_028234410.1:1385001-1402501 GCF_977035675.1 Penaeus japonicus
AGTAGAGAAATATCCAGTTACAAGAGGAATTCTTACATATTCTGTGCTCTTTCCTGCAAGCAACACAACCCAGCAGCTCATGGATCCCAAGAGGGAGAAATATAATGGTTGGGAGACCTTGCGTTTCGGGATTTTTGGCGCCTTGATACTCGCTCCGTCGTTATATTGCTGGGTTCGATTGGCCAACGTGATAGTCAAGGGATCCACCCTCAAACATGCTGTGATTAAGGTAAAAGCCTTGTAAAATAAAAGTAATCCGTACTAGTGAAAGAAGAAGAAAAATATAGATAAGTACTATGGAAGATAATATCTTGCTCATTCTTTAAACTAGTTATGAATAAAATATCATTGAGATATTAGCAATTTCAATATTCTCTTTTTGATAAGAATCAGTATCCTCAAGATCAGTGATCAGTGTAAGGCTACCACATCTTATATGTATAAATATTCCAAATAGTTTTGTTAGAAAATACTACCACTTTTATTGTGTTGTAAGAGAGTCCAAAGAGATCAGCCCTTTAATTAATATACTGTATCATTTCCAGGCATATATTGAGCAGTTCACTTGGGCTCCATTTGCATACACAGAATTCTACTTATGCATTAACCTCATGGAGAGAAAAACCTTAGACGAGTGTTTGCACGAATGTCGTACAAAGATACCTCCGACATGGAAGGTTAGTTCTGAAGGTTGTCTTTTGTAAAATATTTATCCTAAAGGTTGTCTTTTATAAGATATTTATTCCAAAGGTCGTCTTTTGTAAAATATGTTAGTGTAGTGATATAGTGAATATATAGCAAAGGTACATGGATATGTTTTGGTTGATCTGTCATCAGTAGGCATAGCACGTAATCTGTACATTAATATTGATATTGTTAATTTAGTGTTGCTTTTGCTGTTTTCATCTCTAATGATTTATGATTGTGTGTATTACCCATATAAGAAGAAGAGAGCATAAAGATTTAGATTGATATATCTTTAATATTACAAATAATCTTCCAGATTGGATTTTGTGTGTGGCCTGTGATTCAGACGGTGAACTTCTGGATTATCCCTCTAAAGCACAGAGTCTCATTTGTCGGTTTCTTTTCTTACGTGTGGAATACATTTCTTTCGTATATGCATCACTGCAAGATGGGAGACAGTGATGGTAGCAAGGTTGGTAAAATGCCATAGTTGATATTTAGAATTTTAATGATAATTTTATTTTGATCAAGATTATGAATTCAAACAGTTCTTTATTGATAATGACAAAACTTAGTCAGAATTAAATAGAATATTTAAAATACCTTGACTGACTGAACTCAGAAGAAGAAGATTTGTTGCTAAAACTGTGGTTTAAGCTGCAATGGGCTCAGAACATATATTTTTGGTTATTTATTATTTTTGTATAGTACCATTAATTTTTGATAAACTGAATACTCTGTTTCATGTGCTTCCAGAAAAAAAACATGTGTACAAACTAGAGAATAGATAGTCATTATGATTCATTTTTGTAGGAAGGTTCACTAAAAACAGATTGTTGATATATTTCATTATAGAAATGATAGTCCTTCATGATATATTGATAGTGTTTGATATGAGATGACTATATATATACATAAGTCAGGGCCTGAAAAAATATCTACTTATGAATGTAATGAAATGGGAAGAAAACTTTAGCATTAGAAGGTGAATTCTTGGTCAGGAAAGTCCTTGCTTAACTCATTGGTCGCAGTTTTGATGAAATATTTATGCAGTAGGATGGCTGGTTTACATTGTCTGGCACGGTGCCATCCGCGTCTACGACCGACTCTGCCTTTGCAGCAAATCATGCCATCCACTGCTAATGGGTTAAGACACTGATCTTGATTCATCTGTAAATGATGCAAATCAGTCTTTTTATATTTAAATGGTGCCTTATTATCTTAGAATTTCACTGGAATGCATATATTTTCAGGCCCTGATTTTAAATTTTTTTTTTATAAGCCTCATTCATGTAGGTTTATATAGGTTACCAGAGATTTTATTCAATATAGTATTTAATGGATATTAACAGATTAATTTATTAGAGAGATTATTATTTATATTTTTAATGGTATTTATATTATAATGACCTCAATGGATATGAGCATTTCAAGTGGCCTATATTTTGTGAATACAGTAGATGTATTTGTATATTTATGTAATTGTATAGTTAACAAGGTTGTGACACCTACTGCCATCAGGATATTTTTGTCTAGGAATGTTATTAATATATATGATTTTGTTCAATATTGATTTGTAAAGTTATTGTATCAAAATAAACTGGTGAAATTACAAAATGCAAAATTTTATTAATGTTTAATATGTCTGATTTACCTTGTAATTTTCAATATCTTATACAAATTGCAAGAGGACAATACTGTTAAGGCATAGAATTATGTGTGTGTGTTTTTTGTTCATTTCACAAACACTTTTTCAGAGATCTTTTAGAAATGTATTTTATATTAACAAAAGGAGAGGAAAGGTTTTGTTCAAAAAGATTCTACATTTTAGACAGGTATAATTGAAACAACATAGATTTTGTATTGTTTTAAACTTTTGTATTGTTAATTACACAACATTACAACTTAAGCTAATTAATATACAGATATTCAAATAGACATAAGGCACGTTTACATGGCTGTTATAGAATAGGAAGAAAAATGAATGGGAATATATATATCTGTGAGTCAAGAAAACTGACCATATATTCAAGAATATAATAATATTCTATAGTTCTATAATACATTTGGTAATGTATACTAGGATTACCTGCTTGTTGATGGTGTGCAATAGTGCTTTATTTACAGAGAAATCATTACACACCTTTTTTAATACATTGCCAAAGATGACACTGAATAAAAAGAAAAATACATAAATAATAATATAATTAAAATAACCACCATTTAACCTCATACTGTTTGGTTAATTACAACTAAAGAGCCAAGTAAAGGAAATACTTTGAAGTTCAGATCTCCAAAATAATTTATAAAAAAACAACAACACAATTTCCAATACTCATGTCACAAAGTCTCCCAAAATAAAGTAATATATTAACCTTAATAGTTAAATTAATGACAATGCTATGTACAAGATGAATTCAGTGTGAATACCTAAGTATAGCTCATGACTGGACTCTGCCAGCTGATTTTAACTCTCTGGTACATAGTAGGAAAGTACTGAGAAATCTGATAAGAAGACCACAATACTGCAGGGAGTTGAGAACAGAAACCCAGCAGCGTCTTGCAAAAGCCCCTTGGGTTTCCTGAGCATTATAACCATCTATATGATTTAGGCTACAGGTATATGCAGTTGCTTTTGAGTAATTGTATTTTGACCTTTGATGACCTGGTATGAGAGGCTGATAGTGGAAGTTGAAATGTATTTTGTAATAAACATTTTTATTTATGAGATTCTTCAAAGAGAATTGATTAAAAGAACTCTGGAGAGAGATTTTAAAAAGTACTTCATTTTGGTGTCTTTGTACTAAAAATCTGGATGTTGGATCTTGGAAACGGGAAATATATTCTCGGCATCTTTTACTTTTTGTCTTTACTAAATGATACCCATCTCTCGTAGATATTTTACTGTTATTAGAATTTTCAGAAGCAAAATATATTTTTGCTGCCTAACAATATATAGTAGTGAATTTAATGAAGCTAAAGCTAAAACTATAGTTCAGTATCACATAAGACTTTCATGTAACAGAAAAAATATAATAAAAATGTTCATTATATTCCAATTTTCATAAAAAAAAAAGAAAAAAGATATTGATCAGTTAACAAGGATGGATTCAGGAGACAACTCATATGGAATGAATTCTGCTTTTTCAAGGCTCTGAGAAAGAGTGTGTGTGTGTGTGTGTGTGTGTGTGTGTGTGTGTGTGTGTGTGTGTGTGTGTGTGTGTGTGTGTGTGTGTGTGTGTGTGTGTGTGTGTGTGTGTGTGTGTGTGTGTGTGTGTGTGTGTGTGTGTGTGTGTGTGTGTGTGTGTGTTTGTATATATTCATTTATATATATGATATTATATCATACCTTTCATTAAACAAATGCTCAAAAATATTTCAATGACAACAACCCTGTTACTTTCTCTTTACCACTCTCTGAATGTCTTAAAAGAAACATGCTTACTCCAATTTTAACAATATACTATGTATAAACTATCCATATGTAAATATATATAATGTAAATAGAGAAGAGATGTTTCTTTGCTCTGATACAAAAAAAAAATAATTCTCTCTTAAATTTTCATTGCACACAAGAAAGATATTTTTTGTCATCAAGAATATTAAATAAGCTCTGCAACAAGAACAGGTTCTCCTTGTGCATTCAGGGCAAGGCTGTGGGCTGTGTTATGCACCGAGCCATTTGGTTCTTCTGGTAGAGGACGATTGGCTATGTCAGGTGGCTGGAAGGTTGATCCGGTGAAAGATGTCCGCAGCTCGTGGTACTCTCCATTCTGATGGGCAGAAAAAACGGGATGTTATTTTATTTACTTATGAATTATTGGAGAATAAAGTCAAAGAATGAGGGTTCTTTTGCTGGCTTATTATAAACTTTTTTTTCAGTTATTTTCTAATGCTGTCTTATGAGACTTAAAAAGATTATAATCATTTTCTGGCTTCCTGTAGAATAATTGTACAGTTTGCTAATGTCTTAAACTGGGCAAGACTAAATTTAGTATGCATATCCTTTACTAATGAACTGCTCTGAGCCTGGGCTTGTCATTGCAAAATGTGTGTTTGCTATTATTTTCTAAAGTAATTATATAAAATGTGAGCTTGAATATAATATATTAGCACTTGGAATAAAAATTTAATTTCAACAATAGGAAAAAAGCAGTTGAGAGTGTTCCAAACCCTGTGAAACATACCAGTCGCAGAAGGGAAACAAAATATTAACCAATCTTTTTTAACCCTAAAAAAATGTAAAAGAAGATAAACTTGATCTTGATAAAAGTTAAAAGATATTATTCTTTGTAGTGTACTACTTGTTATATTATATACTCACACATGCTATAAACACTGACTATACATAAACGTATACAGCACCTGATGCAGAGGTGATCTAGGAGTTTCCACGCCAGGGACTCGAGGACCTTGGGCGGAGGGAGGGCGTCTAAGATGATCGAGAGTTGCATAATCATTGCTTTCCCCAGGATCCTCTCCAAGAGTTAGTGTCCCCTGTTGCAGTCCTCTTAGTTGCAGTGATCGCAGTGTACCTCCATGGGACTTTTGGATGGTGGCATATGTATTGCTTTGTGCATCCAACTGGAAAGTATTGCAAAAGCACGTTAGCATTGTGGAAAGCAACTATTAGTGTGTGTTAAATGTTAAATTGTTATATAAACCTTTATACATAATCTGCAATTACTGCACAATGTATTTGCCATGAAAAATAATGGTTGTTTTATTGCATAGTAATAGCTGGTTAGCAAAATTGTTTAATCTAATTGGTATGGTGCAAACAAGTGTTATGTAATGTGGTTACTTAATCCCTATCATTCATTAATCTCTTCATAATGACTTTGCAGCACAAACCTGCGATAAGTCTATGCTAGATCTTCGGTCAGGGGTCCATTCAGCATCTACGGTAACACTTGGGCCCTGGCCAGGAGGAGGAGCTCCGTTCACCTGGGTTGTGTCGAACTCACTCATGACCTGCATTGTCAGCTCCTGTTCTTCATACATTTTCAGTTTCCTGTAAAAAAATACATATTTATTGTAAGAAAGTGATTTCTTTTTATGAACTAATTTATCATGAATGTCATAACCTTCTTTTAAAGGTACAGCACAATTATATAAGCATAATGAATACCAAGGTTGGGGTAACTACTTACTGGTCAACCCACAATGGGTTTTCTGTTGTGTTTAATCCCAGATCTTCGTCAATATTACGCTTGATCAAATGCTCTGTTGATCTGCTCGAAGGTGTCATTACCCTAAAAAATAAAAAGCAAATTATAACAGTTTAGTTAGACATTTGTCAGGTAAGATAAGACAAGTCAATAAAGATATTTCTCTCCTTCCCCTCCATAACTACTGATCTAACTAGTAAGAACCATAAATGCATTCAAAATCTTCCCACAAATGATTCCAGTTCTCAATTTTTTTTAGAAAATAAAACAAAATTAATGAAACAAATTCTCACCAGTATCTGAGGCAGCAACAAACAACGATGAAGGAGATGAAGCCGATGAACAGAACGACCATGAGTGCTATGAGACCAGCTAGACGTGCGTCCACCTCATCCCTCTGGGCTTCCACTGATGCAGGCTGGGGAGGAAAATGAAGTCTTATTTTTATCTGTATTTTATGAATTCATTGCTACATTTTTCTTCCTCTCTTCTCTTATTTGCAACTTTTATATTCATTATGAATACAGATAAATATAAATCATCTGGATGATATACAGATGAATGCAAATTTATATTGTTCATGATGTGTTTTGAAATCAAATGTTTATTTTTTTCAATCAAAGACCAATAATACTTACAACCACATTTTCAATAAAGAAGGTTTCTGAATGATTCCTCAGCATTGCATAGCCAAGATCCAGACGTTGCAACACCACAGGGATTGGCATGACTTGGTCTGTTTGATTTACAACATGAACTAACATGTCCGTCCTGAAATAGAGTTTAGGTATTTACCCTTGACAAAATCAGATGGAATTTATATAACCAATTTATAATAATGTGTTACTAAAAATGAATAAGAGAATGTGTATTACTCCGGTTACTGTGTTTACCTTTGTCTGTTGACTGTGTTGTCGGAGTCTACATGGTATCTTATTTCATCAACTACAGCTGTTCCTTCACAAACCTGAAGATGTAATAAGTAAAATGAAATAGAAAATACAACATATGAAGGCATAGAAATACAGCTATACATAGAGTAGTAATTTAGTAGACAAATTTACAATGAAACTCATGAATAATGAAAGTAGACTAGGGCTCCTTAGATTTTTTCTTTCTTTTGGTTGCATCCTAATCATGATTAAATATCCAGTATTGTATTCACAGAGAAGAGACTCTTCCTATTTTACATTAAGGAGAGACTATTTTCTCAATCATTGTGTAATTGCACAAATGGGGAAAAAAGTCAAGAAAATGTTGCCTAGGACTCACCTCAGACAGAGTATTTGCAATTGCCTCCTGTTGACGCACGACCTCTTCAGGGGGCTGAGCGAGAACAACCCTGACAAGGTCCTCTCTCTCCCACACCCATATCTGATGACAAGTGCATTTTGTTTAAATGAACAAACATAGTATTGACATTGAATAACATCATAAAATGTTTTAATTTCAACCCTTTTGTTTCTCAAAGGGGTATATATGGAAAGAAGTGTTATTCATTATAATCATCATCATCAATTAATCAAAGAACTATTCCTCCCAAATCACCACATCACAAATAAAAAAAATATTCAAGTTAAAGAAAGAAAGAAAGAAAAAAAAATAATGCAAACACCCCTTACATTGACATTGCACTTCGCAATACGATGAGGAGGAGCCTCTTCTTTGGCCTGGATCTGTAAGAGGAACCGGTGGCGTCGATACTGTGACATGAGCGATGCTGTTGTCAACTTGCCGTCCTGGGTTACATTGAAAGGCGATGGAATGATGGAGCCAATAGATTTGATATCTCCTGCAAAGTAGATCAAAACGACATTAATACTCCTTTTTATTATCTTTAAGGGATAGACTATGTGATAAATATGCTAAACTGGAGGCTTTTCACAGATAAACATTTAACTAATTAAATCCTCTCTAGCACAATATCCGAAAGGATTACGTATACACATATATACACAGGAATATGATCAGATGCTCTTACCTGGTCTGAAGAGATTAGAAGCGCGAATGGAATAAGAGAGGGTGCCATTAAGTCCAGCATCTCCATCAACGGCGCCCACCATTCGAACAAATCGGTCTACCTCCGCTTCATAATTAACCCCTACGAGAAATCAGTTCCAGTTAGATTAACCAAGTCCATGTAATGCAATTCATGTTTATGAAAAATATAGTGAGAATAAGAGTATTATAAAAGGTGCCTATGACTGACCTGCATAATATACGTCCTTCAAGAATCGAGGAGGTGTGTCGTTTTCATCTTCGATATTGACAGTTACTATTGCCAGCGTTGGGTCGTCCTCATCATAGACAACCTCTTGATTCTGATCCCAAGTGAATATCGGGTCATTTGTGGCTTTTACAACTAATGTGTATTTGTCAAGTTGTTCTCGGTCGAGGACAGCATTGGTATACAAGTTGCCATGCAGTTTGTCCAGGTAGAAGCTCTCATGTGCATTGCCAGATACCAAATAATAGTAGATTTTAGCATTGATTCCAGCATCAGGATCCTTGGCACGAAGTTGGCCTGTTGAGAAATTGTGTATTAATTAATCTAAATTGTCTTGGACTTAATATAAGATAAATTCACAGGAAAGAGGGTTTTTCATGCAGTACCGTAAAGTCTCAAGTAATTTACCAATTAAAGTGTGTTTCGCTGTATTCTCAGCAACGCTAAAGTGATAAGCTTGTGGCATACTGCTTCTTGGGAAGACTGGACGGTTGTCATTCACATCTTCCAAAAGAACAGTCAAGAAACGAAGAGTTTCATACGATATTGGCGAACCCTGATCTTTGGCCACAAGAACGAGCTGTTGAAGGAAAAAATATCAGATTCAATCTCCTCTCAACACATCATTCATATATATAAAATGAAATAAAATATAATATAAATAAATAATATATATATAAAATAAAATAAAAGAAATGAAAAAAAAACGAGTTATGAAATCATAACAAAATATGACCCAACCACTACTCATATCTAACGGAAATTCAAATCATCAGTACTACATAACGGTTTTTTTGTTTTTGTTTACCTCGTATTTATTTTGTTCCTCTCTATCAAGAACAACTTTGGTGGACAGTGCACCTGTGACGGGGTCGAGGTGGAACTGCGCTGTATCTTGAATGTTTTCTTCACCGATGCGTAAATGGTAACGAACTTCTCCGTTGCTTCCCGTGTCTTTGTCCTCTGCTTCCACTATTAAGACCTCTTGAACTTCCGAACTCCAGTTCTAGAAAATCGGGTATTTCGGAGATTACTTAGGTGTCTAGATGGTAGGTTCGTTCGAACTTGACACACACACAATAGGTCCGAACACACATATAATTATATACTTGAGGAATGTTATATATAATATATATAATATAAATAAGGATATATGTACTCACGTACATGGATGCACCCTCATAGTCTCTCACACAAATAAATATATCCACACGCATATATATACATATATATATATACACACACCATTCATATACATATATACACACATATACATACATACACACATACACACACACACACACACACATATTTATATATATATATATATAAATATATATAACTATATATATATATATATATATATATATATATACATTATTTTATTGAAATAAAAAATATAGATTATTCATTCTTAAATCTGCCCTAATAGAAAAGAAGTGACCAACCTCCTTGACCATGACTGTCGTGTTTGGCAAAGCCGGAGAAATGAACTTGGGTTTGTATTGGTTCTGGGGAAGGACCGTAATCTCCACATTCGCAAAGTCACTGTATTCACCTGAAAAAAAAGTTCAGAATGAAATTAATTAATTTAAATTAATCAGTGATTATTATTATTATTATTATTATTATTTATTCATTTATCTTATTATTATTATTTTTTTAGATTATCCAATTATTGATCATTTAGAATATCTTTTGTAATGACTTTATGATACAAGGCATAAAGGAAATTGCGATTTAAAATGGTACTTTACCTGTTCCATTCATGTCTTTAGCTTCTATAGTGAGGTTGTAATTACTTGGTTTTGCTACGAGTGGCTGGGCTGGGTAGAGGATACCCATATCGGGGTCGAGGTAGAAAGAACCTGCAATATCATTTAATACAGTATAATCACCTCTTGAAAATTTCAATTCATTTGTTCAAACTTTCACATATAAACACCAGTATGCGACATACCCTGCCGTTAGAAGATCCAAACTAAATCAAAGGTATGGCAAATTAGGTAAGAACATAAGAGCATATGATATAAAAAAAAAGTTTTACCTTCCTCATTTCCTTGTGTGATCGTGTATCTAATATGAGCATTGATGCCTTGATCATTGTCATGGGCTGTGACCTGGACAATGGGTGCTGGAGGGTTAAGGGGTAAGTTCTCCACCACGCTGGCAGAGTAAGACTCCTGGCTGAAAGCTGGGGCGTGGTCGTTCACATCCGTTATGGAGATGTGCAACTGTAGAAAAAGAGAAGTGGATTGCAATGCCGATTTTTTTTTTTATAACTCTAGGATATTGATTCATGAAGGGAAGCATGAAAACAAGAGTTGGGATTAAAGAAGGAATCAAAATATACACTATCCAGTAACTGAGACTTTTCTATTAGACTATTCAGAAATAGTCCAGTGAAGAAAGGACATCCAGGCTACTCACCGGCACGGAGGACTGTCGACGGTGATTCTCAGAAGCCGAGTCTGTAGCTACGACTCGAAGCACAACAGCTGCCAGAGATTCCCGGTCTAATAATGCTCCATTTCGCACTGTTACTAGCCCTGTGCCGTCGATCGCAAAGTGCTCATGGTGATCGCCTAAAGTCAAGGAAATCATATTAGTTTCTAGGAGGAAATGCATTGTCCTTTATTGACTATACATGATTTTAAATAAATGTTAAATCTTAATCTCAGAGTCACATCTCTTGATAAGAGTTTGGATTTAATGTAATGATGGTACTTGAGGTTTCCCTGTCATTGACACGAATTATTAAATGGTGAAATTATTTTCATACTACGTAACTTCTGTTTCATGTTATTAAATCTAATTAAATAACTTTTCATTTGATATATCAATATCCCATTACCCTCCTGAAAACATGACAGTAACTAATCAAAACAATTCCATCAAAGGAATACAGAAGCTGACACAAAGCCCTGGTATTTTACTGTTAACTTCTGACATTTTCATCTTAAATACTTGAATGCTGAATGCTCATACTAAAGAGGGAAAGGCATACCGGCAAGAGAATAATTAACAACGCCGAAGTCCCCTTCATCGGCATCTGTTGCAGTGACGGTGATGACAGAAGTCCCTGGCGGAGAGTTCTCAGCCACATTGGCATCGTAAACTGGGGCACTGAAGGCTGGCTCCTCATCATTAATATTCTCGAGCTGAAAAGCGAAAAGGAAATATCCTGAATTCATAATGTTTGTGAATTCTATAGTTTTGAATTGTCTAAACTGCAATCTTTCATTTTACTGAATGTGATGTTTACTGAATGTGATGTCTCTGTAGTACATGACTATATATGACTTTTATGATTCAGGTAACGGAACAGATATCCATCTGAGATTCTGCAGTGTAAGTACTTACCTGTACTATCACCGTCGCTGTTGCAGATAATGTTGGAACACCAGTATCATGAGCTACAACTGTGAAGCTAAGTTGAGGCTGGGTTTCATAATCCAGTCGAGCTTTCACTGTTATAACACCAGTTGCATTGTCAAGACTGAAGTGTTCTGACGGCTCTGCCAGTGAATATCCTCCTACAGAGAAAAAAAAGTTCTTGAATTATGAGGTACTTTCTTCTAATTAAGAATAAAAGACAGAATTAATTTTCAAAATATGTTAGAGGATTCATTACTTTTGCCTTTGTGTGTCTATATTCCAAGAGACCAATACAACACACCTTAAAATACAACACATTAAGGTCCCTTCCTTACCTATATTAGAATCAATATCAGAGGCGGTGATGGTGGTTAGGAGGGAGCCTCTTGGTAGTTCCTCTGCTACCTTAACTTGAATGGTAGGTGAGTTTGGACTCCAGGGCGCGGGGAACACAGGTGGGAAATCATTCACATCAACGATAGTAATGACCAGATTACCGAGACCGACCTGGAAAATAAGTGAGGATCGATATTGTAATAAGAATGATGCTTGTTAAGTGATTCTTATTGTTGGGATTACTCTGAGTATCATATGTAAAAATTAACTGAACTTTACTTTAATTTGAGGTATACAATTCAGTACTTAATACAGTTCATAAAGCAATTGATTATTACAATACATACCAACTCAGTGATACATCATTTCTTACGTAAAAAAAAAAAATAATAATAAAAATGAATGAACGAATGTCTTGTCGTTTTGACATAATAGACAATTATCTATCTTTTAATAGTATGTTTTGACTGGCTTCCTTACCTGTGGTGGAATCGCAGAAGTGTCTGTCACAGTAACGGTTAATGTGACTTCTGTAGCCATTGTCCGGTCTAACTTCCCTGCTACTGTGACCATCCCGGATTTAGGATCGACAACAAACATTTCCTAAGGGAGGAGAGAAAAATATAAACTTCTATAACTGATATAGAGAAATTGCGATTATGAATATTTTGCATGTAGGAAATGAATGTGTAGCGTTTGGTTAGTTTTCTAAGAACATCGTTCTTTTATCAACTATTTAAGTAAGGAAAACAAATAAAATTAGGTCTGCTGGATGAGACTTGATATCAAACTCTGTGGTTCTCTTCTAATCGAAGTAAATCAGATCATGATTGGAATTTGGGCTTTGGTATAGAAAAAAAAAAAAAATGCAGTGAAGAAAAAAAAAACATAAATAAATAAATGATACAGTGACTCTTCTTCGTGATGATGATGATGATGATTATTATATATATATATATATATATTTTTTTTTTTTTCACTTTGAGGACAAATCAAAAATCGAAACTAACAGCCAAGGCATCTCTTGAAGGTCCTTCCACAGGTCTTCCATCGCCGTCTACTGCAGAGACTGGCAACTGAACGCCAAATATAAGTGCTCCCTCGCCAACAACATCCGGATCTTGCGCCGACAATGTGTAAAACATCGTCCCAGGTTGAACATCTTCAGATACCTGTCAAAGCAAAAAAAAAAAAAAAAAAAAAAAAAAAAAAAAAAAAAAAAAAAAAAAAAAAAAAAAAAGATTAGGTTTATATATGTATATATATATTTTTTATAACTATGGATTTTATTTATTTAATTTGATTCTGTCTATCCTATTAATGCAACGAAAAAGCATCCAAGACGTGGAGAATGATAACTTACAAGAAAAATATGAGAAGATATAATTATGATTGAATAACATATCTCTACACTAGTCATCCTTCCCATTCTGCTCACCACACCGCCATGGTCACAGGGAAGGTAAGCAAGTTTTATTATTATTATTATTATTATTATTATTATTATTATTATTATTTATTACCAACATATAACACAAACCTGTGTCCTCTGGGTGGTTGGGGTGAAATATGGGCTCTTGTCATTATTGTTGATAACGCTCACAGTCAAGGTCGTTGTAGATGTCAGGCGTGGTATTCCTGGCAATAAGAGGATAATTAATACCATGGAACAAAGTGTAGGTTAAAGGAAAATAATGATAATTCTGATAAATGTCTTTTTTTAGAATATGACTACACTGATAATGCGTCCTTTCCAAAGTCGAAGCTTCATAACAAGTCGTACTTAGATTTTTTTAGCCAACGTTTATTTTCTTCTAAATAATTAAAATCACCTAAGTCATAATTGCTGATTCTGACACTCAACTTTATACAAAGGGTAGCATATCAAAAGCCAAAAGCCAAACTAGAAATATATAATTCCTAAATACATAACAGACTGCCACTTGACAAAAGCCCAAAAATCAATTCAAGAAACGTATAGCAATACCTCCATCAGTTGCAACAATCTCAATGTCATAGCTCTCCCGCTTGTCATAATCGAGCTTCCTGGCAACACTTATGATTCCCGTGGCACCATCAATGGCAAAGTCATCGTAACCACCACGATGAATGCGGTAGGTTATCATTGCATTGGCTCCGGTATCCGCGTCGCTTGCCGATACCTGCTCTACGACACTTTCTGTAAGGACGAATAAGGAAATAGATAATTAAAAAGGAATGATATCAATTATCCATAAACTGGAAATTGTCATAGCCTGAAAAAAAAATCGTGTTCTTTAATTTAATTCAGTCTGGCATTTTGTAAAAATTCATACCAATCCCCTACTTTATGAAGAAAAGAAAAACAAACCAGATTTTAGTATCAGTTCCAAAGAACAGAAAATCTACTTTGTTTTGCCTTAATTGTTAAAATTACATCTTCATTATATCTTAATTCTAATTATATCTTAATTTTTTAAATTATATCTTAATTTTTAAAATTATATCTTCAATTTTAAAATTATATCTTCAATTTTAAAATTATATCTTAATTTTTTAAATTATATCTTAATTTTTAAAATCATATCTTAATTTCTTTGTTTTGCCTTCCCTGTGAGACTCCTTCTCGGGTCCTCTTTTTAACCACTTACCGATTGGCGCATTTTCTTGCACCGCCGCCAAATAAGGATTCTTGCTGAAGATTGGTCTGTTGTTGTTGGCATCCCTGACTGAGACCCGGACATTGGCAGTATGCGAACCCTCTCCATCGTTGGCCTAAAGTTGAAGATCAATTAGTAAATAGATAGATGTGTAAGAGCAGTGGTATGTCCTTTCTGAGTTAACCTTGTTAGTGTCATTATCAATATGGTAGCCATGGCATTGCAAGCTAAATATTATATTGGAACTGGGATAATTATGGAAATACTTCCTTCTATAGGGAATTAACTGCTCATTTGTGTAGATAACAGATAGTTATTCGCTCGCTCTCTCTCTCACTCACTCACTCACTCACTCACTCTCTCTCTCTCTCTCTGTTTCTCTCTCTCTCTCTGTATCAAGATTAAAAGAGAGAGAGAACAAAAAAAACACATCTTTCGCCGCACCAAATACCCTCAAATCATCAAACGCCCCTCTAATTACACCAAGGGCACATTTCCTCACCTCCACCGTGAGAATGATATAATCCGACTGCAGATTCGAAATATCCAATCCGGATTCGTTGGCCACACGGACGCGCCCCGAGTTCTGGTCGATGGTGAAGAGGCCATCGGGGTCACCGCCCACCAGGCTGTACACCACGCGGGAAGTAGCGTCTGGGTCTTCGGCCTGAGGGCATGGTTGCGTTGGAGGTCAATATGGGGTAAGGTTGGCGATTGCGTATGGTCGGGTGGTTGGTTTGTTTTGAATTCGTGGGGAATATAAGGTATCTTGATGATCTTTATCAAGACAGCGTGTCAGATGGTAGTTATGAAGTCGGGAAGTTGCCTAAGATATCGTGCTAATTATTTATCAACGTAGTGAAGAATACTATTAAATATTTGTCATGAATTTACAAAAATAAAGAAAAAATAAGTGTCTCTCTTTCTCAAGACACAATCACAAATGTTCTGAAATCACAACTCCACCCAAACGATCTATCTCTCTCAATCCCCTATAATCACGCCCACGAAGAATCAATCACCTGCACAAAAAGGGGCGGGTCGAAGTCCGGCGCGCCTTCGTCAATGACCGCACGGTACTGCTGGCGGGTGAACTTGGGCGGGTTGTCGTTGCTGTCCGCTAGCGTCACTCGCACCGGAACGACCGTCGTGTGTCCCGAACCCCCTGCATCTGTCGCCTGGGGGGGGGGGGGCATTAGAATCATGGTTGAGATCATTGTGAATATGAATGGAATCATGGTTGAGATCATTGTGAATATGAATGGAATCATGGTGAGATAATTGTGAATATGAATGGAATCATGGTGAGATAATTGTGAATATGAATGGAATCATGGTGAGATAATTGTGAATATGAATGGAATCATGGTGAGATAATTGTGAATATGAATGGAATCATGGTGAGATAATTGTGAATATGAATGGAATCATGGTGAGATAATTGTGAATATGAATGGAATCATGGTGAGATGATTGTGAATATGAATGGAATCATGGTGAGATGATTGTGAATATGAATGGAATCATGGCGAGATAATTGTGAATATGAATGGAATCATGGCGAGATAATTGTGAATATGAATGGAATCATGGCGAGATAATTGTGAATATGAATGGAATCATGGCGAGATAATTGTGAATATGAATGGAATCATGGCGAGATAATTGTGAATGTGAATGGAATCATGGTGAGATAATTGTGAATATGAATGGAATCATGGCGAGATAATTGTGAATATGAATGGAATCATGGCGAGATAATTGTGAATATGAATGGAATCATGGCGAGATAATTGTGAATATGAATGGAATCATGGTGAGATGATTGTGAATATGAATGGAATCATGGTGAGATAATTGTGAATGTGAATGGAATCATGGTGAGATAATTGTGAATATGGAGATATCAGCTCCATTTTTTCCAAAGTCTCTGGCTCTTTTGTGAGTTCAGTGACGAACGAGTTGGTCAGCCACGGATAGGTTGACACTGAAAGTTTACCTGGAACGACAAGAAGTAGGTGGGTCGCTCTTCGAAGTCCAGGCAGTTCCCGTGGCCAGGGGTGTCGCAGAATGCCACTGTGATCACTCCTGAGGTAGCATCGACCTCAAACCTGGCGGAAAACGATTGATGTACATGAATTAGTTGGAAAAAAAGTCCTTTGACAGAAAAAAAAACAATTTCGAAAAATTCCTGACATCTTATTATCTGGAAAACAATTTCGAAAATTTCCTGACATATTATCTGGAAATCAAACGTAAGTCAAGGAGTAATGAAATCAGACTTAAGTCCTTCCCAAAATCTCTTGTACACACGTAACCGAGTCTGCCTTTCATCCCACTTACTTCTCCGCGCCGTTCCCGAAGAGCGAATACTTGATACCGTCAGCGCCGAACTGCCCCGTGTCTCGGTCGGAGGCGACGATGGTGGTGACGACGGTGCCCGGGGAGGCTGTCTCGGAGACGACGGCCGTGTAAGCCTCCTGGTCGAACTTGGGCGGGTTGTCGTTGGTGTCTGTGACGGAGACCACGACGGTCGCGGTGGAAGACAATCGCGGGTTCGTCAGCGTTTCCTCGGCGACAATCTGTCAATCAGTTGAAGATTTCTCATGTAAGAAAATATCACCAAAGGGAGTTGAAAAAAGGGTTCGCCAAAAGCTAATTCCATGTAGCAAGGGAAAGGATATTAGGGGAATAATTTAGGGGAAAAAAATGCCCCCGATCCTTCCTTCTTACCTGAAGGAGGAACTTCCTTTGATTCGGGTTCTCGAAGTCTAAGGGCCCCCGAGCGACCCTGATACTGACGGAGGACGAGCCAGAGGCCACCTGGGGCTCCACGCTGAAGATCCCCGAAGAATCCACGAGACGCAGACTGAACACGGAGTTGGATCCCTGCGTGTTCAAAAGGAAATGGTAATCAATGTCCTATCACTTCTGGTGATCAATGTCCGATCACTTCTGGTAATCAATGTCCTATCACTTCTGGTAATCAATGTCCTATCACTTCTGGTAATCAATGTCCTATCACTTCTGGTAATCAATGTCCTATCACTTCTGGTAATCAA
>NW_028234410.1:1420001-1427501 GCF_977035675.1 Penaeus japonicus
ACACACACACCCACACCCACACACCCACACCTACACCCCCCACACACACCTACACCCACACCCATACCCCCCCTTACACACACACACACACACACACACCTACATACACCCACACCCAAACACCCCCCCCCCCAAACACACACATCCCCCCCCCACAAACAACCACACACACCTACACCCACAACCCACTCCCACACACACCCACACCCATACCCATACCCACACCAACACCCACACACCCATACCCATCCCCCCCCCCCCCCCCCCCCACAACACCCCCCCACACACACACACAAATATACCTACACAGTATCACCAAAGACCCTAGTGTCGAGAGAAGGTGGAAGGAGCGGGGTGTTGGTGCAATCGCATTCCCTGACCTACTCGATACCAAGGCTGTGACGCAAGCCTCGTCGCCAAGGCCACAGACGCTGCTCATAGACTGTGGCTTGGGCCCCCTGCCCCCGCGGGATGAATGATAGGTTTTATTGTGTGGAATTGAGTGTGCTCGCATGGGGGTGGGATCCAGGTGGATGAGCGGGGAGCAATCGTTCACGTACCATCTCCACACCTTGGTCCCGTGAACAAAGTCTTTGGCTCGCGACTTGCGCTCACGGTTTTCATAGCGTAATGATCCTAGGGTGGAATGTTTCTGGCCCGGCGATCGGTTGGTAATTTGTACGCATCCGGCACCTGGATGACTGGATGAAGTGGATGAAGATGATGTTTTCAGGGGGTTAGAAGACAGAGTACAGTAAATACAGGAAAATATGTAAATGACGTTCGAGTACCTCTCCACCTGCTCAGCCATCCACAAACCCACTCGCGCGCACGTATGTATACTTGTTGTCAATGTGGGTTCACACGATAGGCGTGGATGCAGGCTAATTTTATTCTCGTATATACACACAAATTAGTTGGGCTGCCTGAGGAATGGGAAGGAAGGCATATTCCAGTTCAGGTGGAACGCCGCCGCTGAGGGCCGCAAGAGGAAACGGGCGGGCAGACGGACGTCAGGCACTTCCTTCCATCCAACCATTCCTACTTCCCTCCTCCTCTTCCTTCCTCCCTCTCTCCCTTTCTTTCCTACTTCCTTCCTTCCCTCCATCCCTCCCCCTCCCTCCCTCCCTTCCTTCCTCTCTTCCTTACCCCCTCCCTCCCTTCCTTCCTTCCTCCCATCCACCCACCCTCCCTCCCTCCCTGCCTTACTCCCTCCCTTCCTCCCTCCCTCCCTCCCTCTCATCCATCCACCCACCCTCCCTCCCTCCCTCCCTTCCTCCCTCCCTCCCTTCCTTCCTTCCCTTCCTTCCTCCCTCCCTCCCATCCACCCACCCTCCCTTCCGTCCTTCCCTTCCTTCCTCCCTCCCTCCCATCCACCCACCCTCCCTTCCTTCCTTCCCTTCCTTCCTCCCTCCCTCCCATCCACCCACCCTCCCTCCCTCCCTCCCTTCCTCCCTCCCTCCAACTATGCTTAATACAATTCAAAGAGCCGGACAAATGAAGATCCGATAAAGTCCCTTACATTTCCCTTACATTTCCCCCGCCCATTCACACGTGAAGTATTTCCGCCACGCTTTTGTGACCATTATCACTGTTTTCTACGCCGACACACTTACGCCCGCGCTGTGTCGCCGCCGCCCGCG
Source organism: Penaeus japonicus (assembly GCF_977035675.1). Taxonomy (NCBI): domain Eukaryota; kingdom Metazoa; phylum Arthropoda; class Malacostraca; order Decapoda; family Penaeidae; genus Penaeus; species Penaeus japonicus. The sequence continues at coordinate 1,421,645 of NW_028234410.1, forward strand.
TGACGACGGCTAACTCACGCCCTCGATAAATCCTGGTAGACAAAAGGAATGGCCGGGCTAAGGTGGATTCAGCGTGCAAGTGGGTACGTGTGGCAACATTACATTTTATTTTAGACTTAAATCAACAACTAACACAATGAAACGGGGGGTAAACAATGCCACACGGAGAAAGGAAATACTAGATCCGCGAAGTTTCGAGAAAAATTATAGTCCTCGTCAAGTGGTAACACCAAAGAGGTAACACGAAGTATCAAGCATACACTCACTCACTCACTCACTCACTCACACACTCACCCGCTTACTTCCTCACTCACTCCCTCACTTCCTCACTCACTCAGTGTCCGTTCCTTTGTCCGTGTACTCGTATATGCAAGGGAATGTTTTTTTTTTTTTTTTTTTTTAATGCATTGTGCAGTGTATGAGTGTCTTTGTGGAATGTTTTTTTTTATTATTATTATATATATATATTTTTTGTGTGTGTGTGTGTGTGTGTGTGTGTGTGTGTGTGTGTGTGTGTGTGTGTGTGTGTGTGTGTGTGTGTGTGTGTGTGTGTGTGTGTGTGTGTGTGTGTGTGTGTGTGTGTGTGTGTGTGTGTGTGTGTATGTGTGTGTGTGTGTGTGTGTGTGTGTGTGTGTGTGTGTGTGTGTGTGTGTGTGTGTGTGTGTGTTCTTACATGCGTGTACAGTGTGTGAGTGTCTTTGATTTTTTTATTTTTTTATTGCGTGTGTGTTCCTACAAGCGTGTACCGTGTGTAAGTGTCTTTGTGTTTTTTTATTTTATTTTATTTTATTGCGTGTGTGTTCCTACATGCGTGTCCCGTGCGTGAGTGTCTCTGTGCGTGTCCACAGAAGCTTCTCGCTTGGACTGGCGGGACAGAAACAAAGGGCGGAAGAAGCAGCTGAGAACTCGAGGACGGCCGCCTGTCCCTCAGGGTTCTTGATCCCCGGCGGGAGTGCGGGGGATGGGGGGTGGGGGTGGAGGATGGGGGGTGAGGGTGGAGGAAGGATGGGGGAGAGGGTGGAGGATGGGGGGTGAGGGAGGAGGATGGGGGTGAGGGTGGAGGAAGGGGAGTGGGTGGATGGGGGTTGGGGGTAAGGGAAGGAAAAATGGGGTGGATGGATGAAGGTAGGGGGGTAGGAAAATGGGGAAGGGTATGAGGATGGAGGAAGGGGGGTGAGGGTGGAGGATGGGGGGGGGGTGAAGGTAAGGAAAGGGGGAAGGGGGTGGGGGAAGGAGGAAGAGGGTGGGATGGGGAGGGGGGGTAGACGAGAGGTCTTCGAGGAAGGATCATAAAGAGAGATAAAGTGGGTTGGAGGAAGTGGTGGTGAGGATGGAGGTGATAGGGATGGTGGGAAGAAGAGGAAGGGAGAGGAGGAAAAGGTAAAGGTTGATGATGATGATGAAGTAAAGATATCGGAAGACAGACAGACAGACAGAGAGAGAGAGAGAGAGAGAGAGAGAGAGAGAGAGAGAGAGAGAGAGAGAGAGAGAGAGAGAGAGAGAGAGAGAGAGAGAGAGAGAGAGAGAGAGAGACAGACAGACAGACAGAGACAAGGGGAACAGAGAAGAGAGAGAGAAGAGAGATGATGGAGGAGATGATGAGAGAGAGAGACAGAGAGAGAGAGACAGACAGACAGACAGAGAGAGAGAGAGAGAGACAGACAGAGAGAGAAACAGCAACGACAGCGAAAGGAACAGCAGGCGTGTCAGCCAAGCGCGAAGCCTCACTGACAGCCTTCCGCTCCCATGAGTCCCATCCCCGTCATCTGCGCTGACTCTGCTGACGCGGTCCTGACTCTCCTGACGCGGTCTTAACTCGGGCTCTTCAGCGTGAGAGCAGAGGCGTCGCCCTTTGCACGCTCTCTGCTGACCCCCCCCCCCCCCCCCCCCCCCCCCCGCTCCCTCTCTCTGCCTGCTGCTTACTGCGTCCTCTCGAATCTTTAGGTGCAGGTGGTTGGTATGCTAGTAGGTTGGTGTTTTAGCGTTGTTCTTGGCTCAGTCTCAGTGAGATTTCCTCGTGAGATTTCCCTCTCCGAGCCTCATGGGCGGGATAAATAGGAGTGTAATATAAGCGTGTGGTTCGGAAAGAAAACGTTTGGTAGGATGTCTTTCCTCTCTGTTTTCTGTCTGCCTGTCTGTCTGTTTGTCTGTCTGTCTGTTTTCGGTCTGTCTGTCTATCTATCTGTCTGTCTAACGGTCTGTCTGTCTGTCTGTCGTCTGTCAGTCAGTCAGTCAGTCTGTCTGTCTGTCTGTCTATCTATCTGTCTGTCTGCCTATCTGTCTGTCTAACTGTCTGTCTGTTTGTCTGTCTGTCAGTCAGTCAGTCAGTCAGTCTGTCTGTCTATCTGTCTCTCTATCTGTCTGTCTGTCTAACTGTCTGTCTGTCTGTTTCTATCGGTCTCCCACCCTTATCCCGCGTCTTCCCTTCGCTCCCTGAGGTGTCTTTGTTTCCCACAGACGCAATCAGGAAACGCCGAATTAAGGCCAAGAAAGTTTTATGATCTATTTGCCGTTATCGATGTTATCTTTTAAAATATGTATGCTACTTACTTTGTTATCGTGCGTTACCATCATCTTAATCACTCTCTTTCCCGATTTTGGTAACCACGTTGGAAAACCACAGGATGAATAAAAATGCCGCACGCAATCACGACACAGAAAATGACAAAACCAACCAACCAAAAAAACAAAACATATAAAAAAGACAAAACAAAATCAAACTTCTCGAAAAAAACAAAAACATATCGGAATGCGTAACAAAAGTTCCCGCGCTAGGCTCACTTCCTCCACCCCGGTGTTTTATTAATACGGAAATACGGTACTTGGCAAGAATAAGAAAATAAACGCATGTACGAACGGCGATTACGCGACCGGGAACCACAGGCGACTGGCTTCCCAGTAACCGGATATTTGTGGCTTAATCCAGCCTATGATACGTCCGCCAAACCTCCGTTTTTTCTCGAGACGGTTTCTGAGTTTGGAGACAGATGCTCTTTTGTTTTTTTTGTTTTCTCAAAGGGTTTTATTTTGTTATGGCCAATCTTACTGTTGTTATTAATATTTCTGGTATTATTTTCATTTTTTTTTGTTTTGTTATGGTCAATTTTACTGTTGTTATTAATATTCCTGGTATTATATATTTTTTTTTGTTATGATCAATTTTACTGTTGTTATTAATATTCCTGGTATTATTTTCATGTTTTTTTTTATTTTGTTATGGTCACTTGAACTGTTGTTATTAATATTCCTGGTAGTTGTTATCATTAATCTTGATATAATTTTGATGCTTACTTTTATCATCATTATCATTATTATTGTTGGTAATGGTAGATTTGATTATTATCATTATTATTATTAGCATTATCATCATTATTGTTGTTATCGTTATCACTATTGTGGTTATAATTACCACAATCATCATTATTATCACTGATATCATGATTATTATCATTACATGATCATTAGTATTGTTCCTGGCGTTTGCCTCTTAGTTTGCTGTTGCTGTCGTCACCTTTATTATTATCATTATCAATCACTAAGCTATTCTTTCTAATAAGAATCACAATAACTATCATTCACAAGATTAATATCATCAATATAATTATACTCATAATATCACTATCGTTATCACCACTAACATCATCAATGTTATTGCAATTATTCTCATTATTATCATCGTCAGCATTATACTTGCAATAATCACCATCTTAATTCGCATATGTCTGTCGGTCTGTAAGCATTTATCTCATGAGCCAAAAGAAATATTGACTCTTTAATTGCATCATCACACATCACAATTAAAAACATTATCATCATAATTAACATCACATTTGGTTGTCCCTGTTATCATTATCATTGCCGTAATCAGAATCTTATTCATCCCAACCAAGATTGTGATCATAATTGCTGTAATCATTATAATAAGTATTTTATTTTTGTTAAAAGGAATAAATTATTATCATCATAAGTATTCTATTTTATGTATATACATATATATGTTTATACATACATACATACAATATTATATATTATATATACTACATATATAGTAATATATATATATTAATTATACATATATATATTATCTTATATATATATATATATATATATATATATAAATATATATATATATGCATACATTGTGTGTGTGTGTGGTTGTGTGTGGTGTGTGTGTGTGTGTGTGTGTGTTGTGTGTGTGTGTGTGTGCAGGTGATGTGTGTGCTTAGCAATGTGTGTGTGTGTGTGTGTATATGTATATATGTATTTATATGTATATATATATACATATAACATTTGTGTGTATATATATAGATATATACATATATTGATATACATGATGAGATAGATTAGGTAGATAGGTATATGTTTACACACACATATAACCAACACACACACACACACACACACACATCACACACACCACACACACACACTCACACACACACACACCACACACACACACACACACATACACTACACACCACACACACACCACACATGATATATATATAGTGTGTGAGTGTGATATATATATTTATATATATATGTATATATATATGTTATATATAATGTATATATGTACATATATATATATTTTATATATATATATATATATATATATTTATATATCTATATATATATAACTATGTATGTATGTTATGTATATAAATAAATAATTAAATAAATATATGTACATATATATATTTAAAATATAAATAAACATATATATATGTATATATATATATATATATATATATATATATATATGGTATATTATTGGATTATTATATATATGCATATATATATATATTATATATATATTATTATTATATCTAATATATATAGATTTATATAATATATTATATATATATATATATATATGTGTGTGTTGTGTGTGTGTGTCGCTTGTGTGTGTGTGTGTGTGGTTTGTGTGTGGTAGTGTGTGTGTGTGTGTGTGTGTGTGTTTATATATATATATACACATATGTATGGTATGTATAGATAGGATATGATAAATAAATATATTTAATATATACTTTATATATATATATATATATATATATAGATCGATATATATATTTAAATAGAATATATATATATAGGTATATGACAACATATATATATATATCACACACACACAAACACACACACAACACACCACACACACACCCAACACACACCACACATATATATATATATGTGTGTATATATCATATATATATGCATATAATATATATAGTGCATATATACTATATATATATATATATATTATATATATATATATTATATATAAATTATATATTTACTAATATATATACATATAGACACATTTTAAACAAACTATGCACTGGTACCAATCATAGCAATAAAAAATAATTAACGCAAAGGAGCGAAATGTGAACAGAGAAATTGGATAATTGTTTCCAAAAGGTCACAGACAAACGCCGAGAACGAGAGAGAAACCCGAGGTCATAGGTCACAAGTTGCCATACCATGCTCACGACATTAATTTCTAACCAAAAGTGAAATGGCAGAGGATATTCGGCCCTGTCGTCTGGTGAAATGCAGTCGCTACTTCGCCAAATTATTTTATTTTTATCAATACTATTTGGGTTGAGTCCCCCCTCCCCTCCCCTCCCCCTCCCCCGCCGCTCTTCGGGTTGAATCAACCGCAACTACATTCCTAACTGTCTGCCCGCTCACACCCTGTCCTACGACCGTGCCTACAGCAGACTCCGACGTAAACACCGACTTAGATTTTACAAATTTGGCTCCAATAGATTGCTAGCAACTTGCAAAATAAGGCTAACGAACGGACAAAAAAGAAAAAAAAAAAAAAAAAAAAAAAAAAAAAAAA
>NW_028234410.1:1442501-1445001 GCF_977035675.1 Penaeus japonicus
AGTAGTTACAAGACTAGGAAATACAAGTAGTTACAAGACTAGTAAATACAAGTAGTTACAAGACTAGTAAATACAAGTAGTTACAAGACTAGTAAATACGAGTAGTTACAAGACTAGTAAATACAAGTAGTTACAAGACTAGTAAATGCAAGTAGTTACAAGACTAGGAAATACAAGTAGTTACAAGACTAGTAAATGCAAGTAGTTACAATACTAGTAAATGCAAGTAGTTACAAGACTAGGAAATACAAGTAGTTACAAGACTAGGAAATACAAGTAGTTACAAGACTAGTAAATACAAGTAGTTACAAGACTAGTAAATACAAGTAGTTACAAGACTAGTAAATGCAAGTAGTTACAAGACTAGTAAATACGAGTAGTTACAAGACTAGTAAATACAAGTAGTTACAAGACTAGTAAATACAAGTAGTTACAAGACTAGTAAATACAAGTAGTTACAAGGCTAGTAAATACAAGTAGTTACAAGGCTAGTAAATACAAGTAGTTACAAGACTAGTAAATACAAGTAGTTACAAGGCTAGTAAATACAAGTAGTTACAAGGCTAGTAAATACAAGTAGTTACAAGACTAGTAAATGCAAGTAGTTACAAGACTAGTAAATGCAAGTAGTTACAAGACTAGTAAATACAAGAAGTTACAAGACTAGGAAATACAAGTAGTTACAAGACTAGGAAATGCAAGTAGTTACAAGACTAGTAAATACAAGAAGTTACAAGGCTAGTAAATACAAGTAGTTACAAAACTAGTAAATACAAGTAGTTACAAGACTAGTAAATACAAGTAGTTACAAGACTAGTAAATACAAGAAGTTACAAGACTAGTAAATACAAGAAGTTACAAGACTAGTAAATACAAGTAGTTACAAAACTAGTAAAAAAAAATCTACCAATGTGTAAAGAGAGTGAATGTGATGATACCGAGAACCCATTAAAAATAGTGATGATACTGATGGGCGATTTATATCTAGATCAACATGCAAGTATTTACAGAAAGTTGTTGCAACAAACAGCAACGGCAATAGTACCGTTCACTAGCTTAACGCGTTTACCGTTGCGGACTTGTTGACATTGGTTCTAATTCCTATCTATTTTTTTTGTCTAATAACAAGAACCACTTTGATGTCACACCGTTATCCGATGACATTATGTGTTATGACATGAGTTCAGTAAGTTCTAATTTCTACAGTAAAGTCTTTGTATCTGTATCATTATATATGTATGGTGAGGGTTCGAGATAGATATTTCAGTGATGATGGTGATAAGGATGATGATGGTGGTGATAGTGGTGGTGATTGTGATGTTGGTGATAATGGTGGTAGTGATGATGATGATGACGGTGATGATGATTATAATAATGATGATGGTGAGGATGATGATGGTGATGATAATGATGAATAGGAAGAGGAAAAGGAAATGGAGGAGGAGGATGGTGGTGATGGTGATGATGATAATGATGATGATAATGATGGCGATGGTGATGATGTAGAGGAGGAGGAGGGTGGTGATGATGATGATAATGATGGTGGTGAAAATAACAATGATAGTATTGATAGTAATAATGGTAATGATAATGATTATGATGTTAGTGATGACAATAGTGATGATGACGATGATGACGACCATGTGATGTGATGCGATCCGACTTGATGATGATGATAATGATGATGGTGATAATGATAATAATGATTATGATGATGTTAGTGCTGATGACGATGATAGTGATGTTATAAAGGTAATGTAATAATAATGATGATGATGATATGATAGTGATAGCAACAACATTTATAATGATAACACTAATAACTAATCATTGTTATCAGTTATTTTTATCAATATTATCATCATCCTTGTTGTTGTTGGTATTAATATAATGCTTATAATAATCCTCATCATCATCATTATCATTACTATTATCATTAATGGTGATTATGTGATAATAATACTAATAATAATGATAATCATCACTAACGTAATTCATTTTCCTTATCCGTATTATCATTGATGGTTATATAATAATAATAAGGGTAATAATGATAATTATTATTATAATTCACTATCATTATTATTATCAATATTGTAATTACCGATTACTGTTTTGTTATCAAATTGTAATTATCGTCATTATCATTATTTTTACCGTTATTGTTATCTTTAATGTTACCATTAACGTCATCATTATCATTATTACTATCATTATTACTATCATTATTATCATTATCATCTTTATCATTATCATCATTATCATTATCGTTATTGTATTGGGTTGGGTGTGTGACCAGATGTCTTTCCTTCGAAACACGTGATTGTTCTCCGTCTTTACTGAGCCATTCATGTGGATGCAGGTTTGCAATCACAGCTATTACCATCTGTCTGTTGCAGTTTCATGCAAGTCAATCAAAATTCAATGAGTAAATTACATATTTTAATGACAGTCGTAAACAGGTATATATATATATATATATATATATATATATATATAT
>NW_028234410.1:1495001-1497501 GCF_977035675.1 Penaeus japonicus
GTGCCTAAGAGGGCATTCATTATTGTCATACGGTGCCTAAGAGGGCATTCATTATTGTCATACGGTGCCTAAGAGGGAATTCATTATTGTCATACGGTGCCTAAGAGGGCATTCATTATTGTCATACGGTGCCTAAGAGGGCATTCATATCTGGGACGGGGGCTGGAAACGGACGAGGCGCCTCATGTGCAACAGCCGCCAGACATGTGCCTCAGGGGCGGGAGATGCAGCACAAGTCATGGACCTGTCATCGGTAGGACGCATGACTCCAGAATCTACAGAACGAAGAGTGAAAAGGGAGAGAAAGTTAATCATTGCTGTTGGAATTGCAGAGCAGAGATTAATTTTGTGGTTCTGCAGCAGGAAAAGGGAAGAGGAATGTCCACCAGACGGTCTGGCGGGCATAGGGTGTATAGTATGCCAGCTCTAGATGCTCGGGCGGGCATAGGGTGTATAGTATGCCGCCTCTAGATGCTCGGGCGGGCATAGGGTGTATAGTATGCCAGCTCTAGATGCTCGGGCGGGCATAGGGTGTATAGTATGCCAGCTCTAGATGCTCGGGCGGGCATAGGGTGTATAGTATGCCGCCTCTAGATGCTCGGGCGGGCATAGGGTGTATAGTATGCCGCCTCTAGATGCTCGGGCGGGCATAGGGTGTATAGTATACCAGCTCTAGATGCTCGGGCGGGCATAGGGTGTATAGTATGCCGCCTCTAGATGCTCGGGCGGGCATAGGGTGTATAGTATGCCGCCTCTAGATGCTCGGGCGGGCATAGGGTGTATAGTATGCCGCCTCTAGATGCTCGGGCGGGCATAGGGTGTATAGTATGCCAGCTCTAGATGCTCGGGCGGGCATAGGGTGTATAGTATGCCACCTCTAGATGCTCGGACGGGCATAGGGTGTATAGTATGCCAGCTCTAGATGCTCGGACGGGCATAGGGTGTATAGTATGCCAGCTCTAGATGCTCGGGCGGGCATAGGGTGTATAGTATGCCACCTCTAGATGCTCGGGCGGGCATAGGGTGTATAGTATGCCGCCTCTAGATGCTCGGGCGGGCATAGGGTGTATAGTATGCCACCTCTAGATGCTCGGGCGGGCATAGGGTGTATAGTATGCCAGCTCTAGATGATCGGGCGGGCATAGGGTGTATAGTATGCCGCCTCTAGATGCTCAGGCGGGCATAGGGTGTATAGTATGCCACCTCTAGATGCTCGGGCGCGCATAGGGTGTATAGTATGCCAGCTCTAGATGCTTGGTTGCAGAGCCCACTTCTTGCAAGAGGGAGATCGCAATCCCAAGGATGGCGAAGATACAACGCATCCGATGGAGGGTGCATCGGAGGGACCGCCAAGGAGCAAGGATGTGGATATCCTGAGGAGGAGAGGATATCTGTCGAAATGTATACAGCAGTTAAGAGAATGCTCTAATGTAGAGCACTAGTGATCTCTCTCTCTCTCTCTCTCTCTCTCTCTCTCTCGTCTCTCTCTCTCTCTCGCTTTTTCTTTCTATTTCTCTCCCCGCCCCCTTCTTTCTCTTTTTCTCTCTACCTCTTCCTTGATCTTTCTCTCTTTTTAATTGTCTCTGTCTCTCTCTCTCTCTCTCTCTGTTTCTCTATCTGTCTCTCTCTCTCTCTGTTTCTCTCTGTCTCGTTTTTTTCTTCTATTTCTCTCCCCCCTTCACTTTCTTTTTCTCTCTACCTCTCTCTTGATCTTTCTCTCTTTTTAACTGTCTCTGTCTCTCTCTCTCTCTCTCTCTCTCTCTCTCTCTCTCTCTCCGCCTTTCTCTGATTCTCTAGCTCATTAGCTCTCTCTGTCTCCCTCGCTTTATTTCTCGCCTTCCCTCTCTCTCTCTCTTTTCCCTCCTCTTTCTCAATCTCTCTCTTCCTCTTTCTTTCTCTCTCTCTCTCTCTCTCTCTCTCTCTCTCTCTCTCTCTCCCTGCCTTTCTCTGATTCTCTAGCTCTCTCTGTCTCCCTCGCTTTATTTCTCGCCTTCCCTCTCTCTCTCTCTCTCTTTTCCCTCCTCTTTCTCAATCTCTCTCGTCCTCTTTCTCTCTCTCTCTCTCTCTCTCTCTCTCTCTCTCTCTCTCTCTCTCTCTCTCTCTGTCTCGCTCTCTTATAGTTGATTTTGTGGTAACTATTCTGTCTTTTAGCTGAAACTGTATATAGTTCATATTCTGAGATGTTATATGTATTAACAAAATTTGAACTTCAGAACCGTGTCCTTGCCGCTACAAGTCATTTTGCTTAAAAAAACAAACTGAGGGAGTTTTCTGGCAAACTTCCTAATCGGTGGCTGAATTGACGGGTTTTTGAAAGGAGGAATTCCCTGCAGTCAGAGACGCGGCTGGCTGCGTGGCGCCGTGCCGCCTCCTCCTACGAAGACCTACCACAGCACTCCTCGAGCGAAGCAGCACTTGCTGTTCGAGTGCTTGCGCGTCCTGGCGGCGAAAGAGACTCCGTGCTTGGAAGGAAGAAGCAGTCACGCACGATGAGCGATTC
>NW_028234410.1:1505001-1507501 GCF_977035675.1 Penaeus japonicus
ATAAGCGCTGCTTTCGCTTCGTGAAAATAAGAACACCTATTAAATATTCATCGTCGTTTGGACGAACCTGGTTCACCATACATAAATGCATTGTGGTTGCAGTGAGATTGCGAGCATGAATGGGAATACTGGACTTGTACATATCTATGAATATGTTACAGTCTGGTGAGTATAAAAGTTCTAAATGTGAGAGAGATTAGAAGTTATGATCAGCAATGAGTGGAAATGAAAATAGAGAGAACAAGGAACTTACGCCATATCCTTGATGTCGTTATCTTTATTCGTAGCGATTGTCCTCTTCTTCCTCTTGCCAGAGCAAGTCGCTGCAGTATTAATTGTGCTTAAACAAGAGAGGAAGACGGTGGAGGTGCTGGCCTGAACCACGGTCAAGGTGCTGGTCTGGTAGTTACCGAAGAAAAATCGCCCAGCATCCTTGTCCTGGGGCGTTTCTTCGGAGTGCGAGGTCGGAGCGAGAGCCGCTACCACCACGATCGCTGCCACAACTATCGCCTTCATCTGTGGCAATCGCAAGGAGGGTTCAGAGGCATGGCAGTGCTGTCATGTCGCACTGTCACTATGTTGGTCTAAATGTGGGCCGTTTCAGTCTGTCCTTTGGCAATGGCTTTGGGATGAATTATTATCATTAAACTATCATAACCATGAAGATGTGCTCTCATGACTAGGTTGATCTGTAGCTTAGTGTGCGCTGGTTCTTCATGACTAGATATGTCGTTCATAAATCTGAGAACATTCAATACAGGGTGAAATATCAAGCCAGAGACGAGTCAAGCAATTGAAGGACGAGAACTGCATTTGAAATCAACCGCACATACGCTTTTCTCTTCACTCACGCACACACACACAAACACGAGCGTTTTCTTGTCTTACCTTGGTTCCAGAACTGCAGACTGTGTGTAGGCTGTAACTTAGGCTAGTTTATATAGGCCTATCCCTTGAGGCAAGCTAATAATAGATCGCACTGCAGTTGCGGTGTTCGTTAATACATTTTCCTAATTCAGTCTAGACACTTCTTCCTATTTTTAAGAAATATCCTATTTGAGATTACAGGTCGGGCGTAGACGGCATTGCCAGACTTACCACCAATCTTAAATATGTTTGCGATAAATAGCTGTAATACCTGAACTTGTAACCAGCTGCATATTGTTTTGCGTTTTTCCTTCCTGGTCGAAAGTAGGCCTACGCGCCCATGGCCCGGCGCACTGCACCTCGCTCCCCCCTACAGGCAGGTGAGATGCGAAGGCCCCGCGAGCCCTCGCTTGGGTTCTGAGAATCACTCTCCAGTTGGCTTTCTTTCGCATCTGGTATCAGCCGCGGCTTTTCCAAGACCTCGCCGCGGAGGACTCCCACTCGGCTTACCTTAGGAGGGTAAGAAATAGGTAAAACTACAGGATGCGTCCTTAACATAGTAACAGAGCGCCGGTTGCCCTAAATGGACAGCTTATTGTGGTTGATAACCTGGCATATTCAGTTTAACCCGAATGCTTCCCATAAGTTTGGTAATGCTGCCACTGTATCTAATAAATATTGCAGTTATATAATGGGCTAGACACTATCATCATTATTACGTCATCGCCAAGGTCTAAATAATCATCAATTTTCTTGTAAACACCAATCACGGTACATGTTCCCATACACATTCACAATTCCTGTTCCTTTTCCTATTTTCAGCGAAAGAAGTGCTTGTGAATATATCTTTCGTGGACCATAAGTGCTCTGCACAGGAGAACTGATTCCAGTCAACGGTCTTATCCTTTCAGTCGCATGGAGTCCTTCGGCATAAGCGACTGATTCCTTGAATCGCTCATCGTGCGTGACTGCTTCTTCCTTCCAAGCACGGAGTCTCTTTCGCCGCCAGGACGCGCAAGCACTCGAACAGCAAGTGCTGCTTCGCTCGAGGAGTGCTGTGGTAGGTCTTCGTAGGAGGAGGCGGCACGGCGCCACGCAGCCAGCCGCGTCTCTGACTGCAGGGAATTCCTCCTTTCAAAAACCCGTCAATTCAGCCACCGATTAGGAAGTTTGCCAGGAAACTCCCTCAGTTTGTTTTTTAAGCAAAATGGCTTGTAGCGGCAAGGACACGGTTCTGAAGTTCAATTTTGTTAATACATATAACATCTCAGAATATGAACTATATACAGTTTCAGCTAAAAAACAGAATAGTTATCACAAAATCAACTATAAGAGAGCGAGACAGACAGACAGAGAGAGAGAGAGAGAGAGAGAGAGAGAGAGAGAGAGAGAGAGAGAGAGAGAGAGAGAGAGAGAGAGAGAGAGAGAGAGAGAGAGAAATGGGAGAGTAAGAGAGGATAAGATATAGATAGATAGATAGATAGATAGAGATAGAGAAAGAAAGAAAGATAAAAAAGAGAAAAATTGAGAATGACGAAAGATAGATAGATAGATAGATAGAGAGATATATAGATGGAGAGATAAAGAGCGAGAGACAGGAAGAGTAAGAATGTGTGTGTGACAGAGAGAGAGA
>NW_028234410.1:1532501-1535001 GCF_977035675.1 Penaeus japonicus
GGAATCTTTTGGATTGAATGGAATCTTTTGGGCTGAATGGAATCTTTTGGATTGAATAGAATCTTTTGGGCTGAATAGAATCTTTTGGGCTGAATGGAATCTTTTGGATTGAATGGAATCTTTTGGGCTGAATGGAATCTTTTGGATTGAATAGAATCTTTTGGGCTGAATAGAATCTTTTGGGCTGAATGGAATCTTTTGGGCTGAATGGAATCTTTTGGATTGAATAGAATCTTTTGGATTGAATAGAATCTTTTGGGCTGAATGGAATCTTTTGGATTGAATAGAATCTTTTGGGCTGAATGGAATCTTTTGGGCTGAATAGAATCTTTTGGGCTGAATGGAATCTTTTGGATTGAATGGAATCTTTTGGGCTGAATGGAATCTTTTGGATTGAATAGAATCTTTTGGGCTGAATGGAATCTTTTGGGCTGAATGGAATCTTTTGGGCTGAATGGAATCTTTTGGATTGAATAGAATCTTTTGGGCTGAATGGAATCTTTTGGGCTGAATGGAATCTTTTGGGCTGAATGGAATCTTTTGGGCTGAATGGAATCTTTTGGGCTGAATGGAATCTTTTGGATTGAATAGAATCTTTTGGGCTGATAGAATCTTTTGGGTGAATGGAATCTTTTGATGGCTGAATGGAATCTTTTGGATGAATAGAATCTTTTGGGCTGAATGGAATCTTTTGATGGAATCTTTTGGGCTGAATGAATCTTTTGGGCTGAATAGAATCTTTTGGGCTGAATGGAATCTTTTGGCTGAATGGAATCTTTTGGATTGAATGGAATCTTTTGGGCTGAATGATTTTGGATTGAATAGAATCTTTTGGGCTGAATGAATCTTTTGGGCTGAATGATATCTTTTGGATGAATGAATCTTGCTGAGAATCTTTTGGCTGAATTGGAATTTTGGCTGAGAATTGAATAGAATCTTTTGGGCTGAATGGAATCTTTTGGGCTGAATGGAATCTTTTGGATTGAATAGAATCTTTTGGGCTGAATGGAATCTTTTGGGCTGAATGGAATCTTTTGGGCTGAATGGAATCTTTTGGGCTGAATGGAATCTTTTGGGCTGAATGGAATCTTTTGGGCTGAATGGAATCTTTTGGATTGAATAGAATCTTTTGGGCTGAATGGAATCTTTTGGGCTGAATGGAATCTTTTGGGCTGAATGGAATCTTTTGGGCTGAATAGAATCTTTTGGGCTGAATGGAATCTTTTGGATTGAATGGAATCTTTTGGGCTGAATGGAATCTTTTGGGCTGAATGGAATCTTTTGGATTGAATAGAATCTTTTGGATTGAATAGAATCTTTTGGGCTGAATGGAATCTTTTGGATTGAATAGAATCTTTTGGGCTGAATGGAATCTTTTGGGCTGAATGGAATCTTTTGGGCTGAATGGAATCTTTTGGATTGAATAGAATCTTTTGGGCTGAATAGAATCTTTTGGGCTGAATGGAATCTTTTGGGCTGAATGGAATCTTTTGGATTGAATAGAATCTTTTGGGCTGAATAGAATCTTTTGGATTGAATGGAATCTTTTGGGCTGAATAGAATCTTTTGGATTGAATGGAATCTTTTGGATTGAATGGAATCTTTTGGGCTGAATGGAATCTTTTGGGCTGAATGGAATCTTTTGGATTGAATAGAATCTTTTGGGCTGAATGGAATCTTTTGGGCTGAATGGAATCTTTTGGGCTGAATGGAATCTTTTGGGCTGAATGGAATCTTTTGGGCTGAATGGAATCTTTTGGATTGAATAGAATCTTTTGGGCTGAATGGAATCTTTTGGGCTGAATGGAATCTTTTGGATTGAATAGAATCTTTTGGATTGAATAGAATCTTTTGGGCTGAATAGAATCTTTTGGATTGAATGGAATCTTTTGGGCTGAATGGAATCTTTTGGATTGAATAGAATCTTTTGGGCTGAATAGAATCTTTTGGGCTGAATGGAATCTTTTGGGCTGAATGGAATCTTTTGGATTGAATAGAATCTTTTGGGCTGAATATAATCTTTTGGGCTGAATGGAATCTTTTGGGCTGAATGGAATCTTTTGAGCTGAATGGAATCTTTTGGATTGAATAGAATCTTTTGGGCTGAATGGAATCTTTTGGGCTGAATGGAATCTTTTGGATTGAATAGAATCTTTTGAGCTGAATGGAATCTTTTGGG
Organism: Penaeus japonicus; assembly: GCF_977035675.1. Taxonomy (NCBI): domain Eukaryota; kingdom Metazoa; phylum Arthropoda; class Malacostraca; order Decapoda; family Penaeidae; genus Penaeus; species Penaeus japonicus. The sequence continues at coordinate 1,534,681 of NW_028234410.1, forward strand.
CTGAATGGAATCTTTTGGGCTGAATGGAATCTTTTGGGCTGAATGGAATCTTTTGGGCTGAATAGAATCTTTTGGGCTGAATGGAATCTTTTGGATTGAATAGAATCTTTTGGATTGAATAGAATCTTTTGGGCTGAATAGAATCTTTTGGGCTGAATGGAATCTTTTGGGCTGAATGGAATCTTTTGGATTGAATAGAATCTTTTGGGCTGAATGGAATCTTTTGGGCTGAATGGAATCTTTTGGATTGAATAGAATCTTTTGGGCTGAATGGAATCTTTTGGATTGAATGGAATCTTTTGGGCTGAATGGAATCTTTTG
>NW_028234410.1:1579619-1582119 GCF_977035675.1 Penaeus japonicus
TGTGTGTATGTGTGCGTGTGTGTGAGTGTATGTGTGTGTGTATGTATGTATATATCAGAAGGCTGAATTCAGTCTCATTGAAAAGTCATATCTAAAAACAGGATAATCATATTCATAAACACATACATCTCTACCTATACACATACAAATATATCCGCCATCTCCATACCTCCATCTTCCTCTATCGTCTGCATCCTCTTCCGTCAGACCAGCTTCTCTCATCTCTTCTCTCTTCTACACGAATACTCCTCTCTTAGGCCATCCCACTCCCTCCCCCACCCGCCTCCCCCCCCCCGCGAAAAAAAGAAAAGAAGGAAAGAAAAATAGGAAAGAAAAAAAAGGAAAGAAAAAGAAAAAAAGGAAAGAAAAAAAGGAAAGAAAAAGAAAAAAAGGGAAAGAAAAAGAAAAAAAAGGAAAGAAAAAAAGAAAGAAAAGAAAGAAAAAAAAGAAAGAAAAAAAGAAAAAAAGGAAAACAAAGAAAAAAGAAAAAAAGAAAAAAGAAAGAAGAAAGAAAAAAAGAAAAAAAGAAAAAAAAAAGAAAGAAGAAAGAAAAAAAGAAAGAAAGAAAGAAAGAAAGAAAAAAAGGCATCGAATCTTAAAAGGATTTGAAACTGTGCGAGGAAGGGTCCGTGAGCCTTACTCTTGTTCTTGTTTGTTTTTATATATTTAGTTTTTTTTTTCCTTTTCTTTTTAGATTTCTCTTGGGGGTTTCAAGCGTTGGGCGTTGTTAGGAGAGACGAAGGGGATTACAGGTCAGAAATCTATCTTGTTTACAATATGATCCTCCTCCTCCTCACCATCATCATCATCATCAGCAATCATCATCATCATAATCATCATCATTATTATAATCATCATCATCATCAATCTCATAATCATCATCATCACCACCATCATCATCACCATCACCACAATCATCATAATCATCACCATCACCACAATCATCATAATCATCATCACCATCATCATCTTCACCACCATCACCACAATCATCATAATCATCATCATCACCATCACCACCATCATCATTATCATCATCTTCATCATCACCATCACCATCATCATTTTCATCATCACCACCATCACCACCACCACCACCATCATCATTACCATCATCATCATCATAATCATCATCATCACACACACATGAGTGTATCCTCCAGCACCAATACGAGGATGCGACCAATAACTAAAAAGCACAACGTAAGAAAAAAAATAGAATAAAAAAGTCAATGCATCTATAACGAACGAAATCCTACAAACTAATTACCAGACTTTAGCAATAAATCCCCAATCGCAGACGACGGCAGAACTAAAAAAAAAAAAATAAAAATAAAAAGCCACACTATGCAGAACAATCCATTCCAACTTCGCCACAGCTAGAGAGGTGACAGAGGCCATGCAGAACTAGAATCTTTTGGGCTGAATAGAATCTTTTGGGCTGAATAGAATCTTTTGGGCTGAATAGAATCTTTTGGGCTGAATAGAATCTTTTGGGCTGAATAGAATCTTTTGGGCTGAATAGAATCTTTTGGGCTGAATAGAATCTTTTGGGCTGAATAGAATCTTTTGGACTGAATAGAATCTTTTGGGCTGAATTGAATCTTTTAGGGTGAATAGATATCTTTGGCTGAATAAATCTTTTGGGCTGAATAAATCTTTTGGGCTGAATAGAATCTGTTGGGCTGAATCATCTTTGGCTTGAATAGAATCTTTTGCTGAATAGAATCTTTTGGACTGAATAGAATCTTTTGGGCTGAATTGAATCTTTTAGGGTGAATAGAATCTTTTGGGCTGAATAGAATCTTTTGGGCTGAATAGAATCTTTTGGGCTGAATAGAATCTTTTGGGCTCAATAGAATCTCTTGGGCTGAATAGAATCTTTTGGGCTGAATAGAATCTTTTGGGCTCAATAGAATCTCTTGGGCTGAATAGAATCTTTTGGGCTGAATAGAATCTTTTGGGCTGAATAGAATCTTTTGGGCTCAATAGAAATCTTTTGGCGTCTTTAAATCTTTGCTGAATAGAATCCTCTTGGCTGAATAGAATCGTTTGGGCTGAATAGAATCTTTTTTGGCTGAATAAATCTCTTGGCTGAATAAGAATCTTTTGGAACTGAATAAATCCTTTGGTCTGAATAGAATCTTTTGGGCTGAATAGAATCTTTTGGGCTGAATAGAATCTTTTGGGCTGAATAGAATCTTTTGGGCTGAATAGAATCTTTTGGGCTGAATAGAATCTTTTGGGCTGAATAGAATCTTTTGGGCTGAATAGAATCTTTTGGGCTGAATTGAATCTTTTAGGGTGAATAGAATCTTTTGGGCTGAATAGAATCTTTTGGGCTGAATAGAATCTTTTGGGCTGAATAGAATCTTTTGGGCTGAATAGAATCTTTTGGGCTGAATAGAATCTTTTGGGCTGAATAGAATCTTTTGGGCTCAATAGAATCTCTTGGGCTGAATAGAATCTTTTGGGCTGAATAGAATCTTTTGGGCTGAAT
>NW_028234410.1:1639619-1649619 GCF_977035675.1 Penaeus japonicus
AACACACCCCACACACCAAACCACACATAACGCCAGAGAATCCCTTAGTATTCGTACCCTTTTTTAAAATTATTTATAGATTGGGGAGAGGCCTATGCCCTGCATTTTGGAAAAAATAAAAGGTTTTACGATGATTTTATTTTTATTTTTATTTATATATTTATATATATTAAAAAATATATTATAAAATTTTATATATAATATAACATTTATTATTTTTATATACTTTTAAAATATTTAAAATATATTTATAAATATATATAATATTATATAATATTATATTTTATATATATAAAAATATTTTGTATGTGTGTGTGTGTGTGGTGTGTGTTTGTGTAGGGATGTATATTTTGATTTTGTCCCCATGAGTTTCCCGTTTGAGTGGGGAGGGCTATTGTTTTTCCCCCCCTTGGCTCTCTCTCTTAAAAAAAAGGGAAAAAAAAAAAAAAAAAAAAAAGACCCCAAATCCCCTTGGGGCCCCTATTCGCAAAAAAAAAATGCATCCAATTTTCACATTTCGCCCCGTGTTGCCAGGGGGGGGGGGGGAAAGACATGGACTATACGTTTTTCTCACGCGGTATTTTTCCCAAAGCCTTCTAAGAATAAATTAGGGGAAAAGGGGAAAGGTCACCCTGGCGGGAGATAAAAAAGAACACACATGCTCTTTTTCCCAAAAGGGCCCCGGTTTAATTTCCCCCAAAAAAAACCTTCCCATGTTTTTGGATTGTCCGACTCCCCCATTGTTTTGTGTGTTCGTTTTTTTCCTTCTTTTCCCCCAAAAATGATGGGGATGAAAAGATGATAAAGCAGAGTGAAAAACGGGGTTTGAAGTTTAAGGGAAAAAGTAGAGATAGTAGAGGAAACAGGTCCCCAAGGCAAAAAATTTTTCATAAATTTGGGCCCCCCGCCACATTTAACCGGCGCCCCAAAATGAGGGTTTAAACCCCTTTCGGTCCCCCCGAAGGGAAACCCGGCGCCCCCATACCTTTGCCCGAAAATTTTGGGAAAGGCCCACTCCCGGGGGGGGCCGGGGCCCACCCTTTTCTTCTCGTTTTTTGTTTTCCCCTTGTCACTCCCCCCCCTCTGGGATCACTTCTCCCCTTTTCTCTCTTTTTCCTTTCTTTTATTTTCTCTCTCTCTCTTTTTCTCCTCTTCTCCCCTCTTCTCCTCTCCCCCTCCTTTTTTTTCTTTTTTTCTCTCTCCCTCTTTTTCTCTCACCCCTCAATCTCTCTCTCTCCCCCTCCTCTTCTCTCTCTTTCTCTTTTTTTCTTTTTTTCCTTTCTCCTCTCTCTCTCCCCTTCTCTTCTCTCCTCTCTCCTCTCTCTCTCTTCCTCTCTCTCTCTCTCCCCCCTTTTCTCCCCCTTTTCCCCTCTCTCTTTTCCCCTTCTCCTCTCTCCCCCCTCTTTTTCCTCTCTTTCTCTCTTTTTTTCCCCTTCTCTCTCTTTTTTTTTTTTTCCCCCCTCCCCCCCTCCTCTCTCCCCTTCCCTCTCTCCCCTTTTTCCCTGCATGTTAGTTCCCCCAACCCCTCTCTCCCCTTCTCTTTCCCCTTCTCTCCTCCCCTTCTCTCCCCTCTCTCTCTCTCGCCCCCCCTCTCTCTCTCTTTTCTATTTTCACTGTTATCGAAAAAAAAAAAAAAAGGAGATTGTGGAAATTTTCAAAACGAATCTGGGAAAATTTTATTCTGTGAATTGGAGCCCATCGTCATAAAAAATCAACACCTGTTTGCCGCTACGATTCAGCATGTGATACACCCCATATATATATAATCACAAACACACACACCACCACACAAACCCCACACACAAAACACCACACACACACACACACACAGACACACCCCACACACACAAACACACAGTTTATAGGTGTGTGGGTGGTGTGGTTAATTTTATTTTTATTTATTTAATTATTTATTTTAATATATTTTTATTTTTTTTAAATTTTAATTAATTTATATTTATATAAATTTAAATATATATTTACTATATATAATTTTAATATATTTTTTTTTTTTTTATTTTATATATATATTTTTTATATATTAAATTTTATAATTTTTTAATTTTTTCCCCAAAACACACAACACAACCACAACATGTATAGGGAGGGTATATGTTTTACAAATGTAAAATAAATATAATATATATTTATATTATTTATAAATTATTATATTTTTTATTTTATTTATTTTATATTATATATACACAAACACACAAAAATATTATATTTATTATATAAAAATTTTAATTATAAAATATATTATTTATATAAAATTTTTTATATTTATAATTTATTTTTTTTATTTATATATAGTTTGATTGATATATAACAAACCACACCCCTCCCAAACACACACACACACACCAAACCACACACCACACACACCCCCAAAACAATAATAATATATAAAATTTATATATAAAAATTTATATAAAATTAAAATTTTATAAAAATATATATAAAATTTAATATTAATATATAAAATTTTATATTATATAAAAATATATATATTCTAATTATATATATAAAAAAAAATTTATATATATTTTTAAATATATATAATTTTTTATATATTTAATATATAAAAATAATATTTTTTAAAATATATATGTATATAATATAAAATATATTTTTTATATAAAAAAACAAAAAAAAAAACAAACTATATATATATATAAATATTATATATATAAATTTATATATTAAATTTTATATTTTAATATTTATTATATATAAAAATATATATTTTTTAATATATATATATTTAATTTTATATATTTTATTATAAATTTTTATATTTTTTAAAAATATATATAATAAATATATTTTATATATATATGTATATATACATACATTATATATATATTATATATATATATTTTAAACATATTATAGTAATAATATATATGTAAATGTATACATGTGTATTATTGTTGTATGATGTTGAATTATATATCAACTATAAATATATTAATTTAAAATATCACAAACTATACACACTACACAACTATCAGACATATTATATATACACACACACACACACATCAATAACAACAATATAAATACATCACAAATACTAGATATAATATATTATATCATATATATTTATTATATATATTATAGTGGTATATATATATATATAAAATCTATATATATATTTATCTATATATATATATATATTTTTATATATATATATATATATATATATATATACTATATCAATATATATATATATATCATTATATAAAATTATATTATATATATATTGTATAATATATCATATATATATATATATATGTATATATTATATATATATAATATTTTATATATATAAAATATATATATATACATAATATAATATATATATATATATATAATATTATATATATATATATATATATTATATATATCTTTATATTATATATAAAATATATATTTATATAATAATAGTATATATGTATATATATATACATATATATATAAATTTATATTAAATTTATATATATTTATATATATATATATATTATATAGTATATAATATATAATATAATAAAATATATTATATATATATATATATATATATATATATATATATACATGTATATATATATATTATATATATATTATATATATATATATATATTAATATATTAGATCTATACCATACTTCAATCTTATATAGGTTCGAATCTCAAGTAAAATTTTAATATATTATAATATGTTATGCATATTATCTTACATGTATATATATATATATATATATATTTATCTATATTCTACTATCTATTATCTATATATATATATTCTATATATATATATATATATATATTATATATATATACTATATATATAAAATATATTATATATAACATATATATAGTATATATATATTATATATATATATAATATATATATATATATATATTATATAAAATATATATATATTATTGTGTGTGTTGTAGTATGATATATATATATATCATTATATATATATTTTATATATATTATTTATATATATATTTTAATATTTATATGTATATATTATATATACATACTATATATATATATATATGTATACATACATATATATATTTATATATATATTATATAATATATATATTAATATATATATATAATATATATTTAGTATATATATATATATATATACTGTTGTAAATATATATATATATATTTTATATATATATATATATATATATATGTATATCTTATGTTACTTTGTGTGTTACTATGTGTGTTATTTGTTTGTATGTGTGTTGTTGTATTATAATATATATATAATATATATATATATATATATTATATGTATATATATATTTATATATATATATAATATATATATATATAATATTTAATATATTATATATATAGATATATATATATATACATTATATGTAATATATTATTATTTTATATATATATATATATATGTATAAAATTATTATATATGTATGTAAGTATGCTTCATGTATTTTGCTATATATAATATGTAGTAGCTTAATATTATACAAGTATATTTATATGTATGTATGTATGTATGTGTGTATGCATGTATATATGTATGTATGTATGTGTGCATGTAGGTATGTATGTATGTATGTATGTACGGGTATGTATGTATGTATGTATGAATGTATGTATGTATGTATTTATGTATATATGTATGTATATATTTGTTTATTCGTATATGTATGTAAGTACAGCATATGCATATCAGGTCAACAGCAAAGCATCAATTGAACAGCCGATTCTCAGTGAATATTATCAAAATAAAAATGTCCAAGAAGTATTTCCGAAAAGGCGAATCGCGCAATTGAATGCTCGGTGATGTTGCATGTGTTTCAATGTCATTTCAAATCAACTTCAGGAAAACATGTTGTGAAAAATAATGCTTATCTCGCGTTTATCTTCCAGAAGGATATCTTTCTCCTGCTTGAACTTCTTACAGTGTGAATATAGTTTTTTTTTTCTTTTTTTCTTTTTTCTTTCTTTCTTTCTTTTTTTTAATGCATCGATCGTACATGTTGCCAGGCTATCGTTATCGCTGTATCTTTTTATGCTACTTTTGTTTTAGGATGTTACTATTTTTGTTCCTTTTCTTGTGAAAATAATAATGCTGTGATGGATGTTATTCTTACTGATAATGCTTAGTTCTATATTACGGTTTTTTTTTTTTTTTCTTGTTTTTCCTTGTTTCTTTTTTTTTTTTTTTTTTGGGGGGGGGTATATTCTCCCGTCTCTCTTCATCTCTTCTATGTCATGTCTTTATTGTTATCTCTATTATTATTACTATTTTTATTATCATTTCGATCATTTGTTATCGCCATTATTACTGTTACTGTTATTCTCTTAACATTATCATTATCACATTTATCATCATTATCATCTTTATTTCTATTATCATCACCATTATCATCATTATCAATATTACAATTATCATCAATATCAAAATCATTATCAATATCATTACCACTATCATCCTTATCATTAAAATCCTCATCATTATCACCATCACCACCATCATCATCACCATCACCACCATCATCATCACCATCACTATACACCACCGACTCCTCTTCGCAACCACGCCCTCGCCACGCCCCTGTTTCTTTCCTCTGACGAAGACACAGACGGCGAAGGTCCTTGCGCCTCAGAGATGGGAGGACAACTCACAGCTGCAACGCGTTTAGATTCCTTGCAGCAAAGGGGAACGCCAGCCCTTCCTTGCAGCAAAGGGGAATGCCAGCCCTTCCTTGCAGCAAAGGGGAACGCCAGCCCTTCCTTGCAACAAAGGGGAACGCCAGCCCTTCCTTGCAGCAAAGGGGAACGCCAGCCATTCCTTGCAGCAAAGGGGAACGCCAGCCATTCCTTGCAACAAAGGGGAACGCCAGCCCTTCCTTGCAGCAAAGGGGAACGCCAGCCATTCCTTGCAGCAAAGGGGAACGCCAGCCATTCCTTGCAGCAAAGGGGAACGCCAGCCATTCCTTGCAGCAAAGGGGAACGCCAGCCATTCCTTGCAGCAAAGGGGAACGCCAGCCATTCCTTGCAGCAAAGGGAAATGCCAGCCATTCCTTGCAGCAAAGGGAAACGCCAGCCATTCCTTGCAGCAAAGGGAAATGCCAGCCATTCCTTGCAGCAAAGGGAAACGCCAGCCCTTCCTTGCAGCAAAGGGAAACGCCAGCCCTTCCTTGCAGCAAAGGGAAACGCCAGCCATTCCTTCTAGAAGAAAGGGAAACGCCAGCCATTCCTTGCAGCACAGAGGGTGATTTAGAAAATACTCACTCACTCACAGATATACTCACTCACTCACAGATATACTCACTCACTCACTCACACTCACTCACTCACACTCATTCACTCACTTATTCACACTCACTCACTCACACTCATTCACTCACTTATTCACTCTCACACTCACTCACTCACTCACACTCACACTCATTCACTCACTTATTCACTCTCACTCACTCACTCACACTCACACTCATTCACTCACTTATTCACTCTCACTCACTCACTCACACTCACACTCATTCACTCACTTATTCACTCTCACACTCATTCACTCACTTATTCACACTCACTCACTCACTCACACTCACACTCATTCACTCACTTATTCACACTCACTCACACTCACTCACTCACTCACACTCACACTCATTCACTCACTTATTCACTCTCACACTCATTCACTCACTTATTCACACTCACTCACTCACTCACACTCACACTCATTCACTCACTTATTCACACTCACTCACACTCATTCACTCACTTATTCACTCTCACTCACTCACTCACACTCACACTCATTCACTCACTTATTCACTCTCACTCACTCACTCACACTCACACTCATTCACTCACTTATTCACTCTCACTCACTCACTCACAGATATACTCACTCACTCACTCACACTCACTCACTCACACTCACACTCATTCACTCACTTATTCACACTCACTCACTCACTCACACTCACACTCATTCACTCACTTATTCACTCTCACTCACTCACTCACACTCACTCACAGATATACTCACTCACTCACTCACACTCATTCACTCACTCATTCACTCTCACTCACTCACACTCACTCACAGACATACTCACTCACTCACACTCATTCACTCACATACATACTCATTCACTCACACACACACTCATTCACTCACACTCACACTCACTCATTCACACCCTCACTCACTCACAATCACCACGGTGGCATTAAAATAACATTTCACTAGCTCACTCAACATTCAATCATCACTCATTTATACACTCACTCATTCCCTCTCACACATCATCACAGCAATCACTCACTCCCTACACACACACACTCACTCCGCATGCACTCACGGTAGTCACTACTCACTTATTCCCACTCACTCACGATATACTCACTCACTTCACTTTTCATCACTATCCTTATCACTCACTCCACACCCTCACTCACACATATTCACTCAACCCTCACATACTCACTCCGACACACTCCTTCACTCACTTATCAAACTCTCCTGGCACTCATTCCACTGCACGCCTTATTCTCACACTCACAGATCTACACATCTCACTCATTCACACTCACTCTCACTCACTCACTACCACACTCATTTCACTTCCAATCACACTCACACATTCACCTCACATATTCACTCTCACACTCATCACATCACTTATTCACTCTCACTCATTCCACTCCCTCATCTCATCACTCTCACATCCTTCACTCACTTATTCACCTCTCACTCACTTCACACGCATCACTCATTTCAACCTTCACCTATTATACATCACACTCACTCATTGCCACTCACTTATTCAAACTCACTCACACTCATTCACTCACAATTCACTCACACATCAGGTCACCTACACTTATTACACATCACTCTCACTCACACTCACTTCATTCACTCACTTATTCAATCCACTCAATCTCACCACCTCATTCACTCACTTAATCACTCTCACTCACTCACTCACACTTATTCATCACTTATTCACTCACTCACTCCTCACTCACTCACAACTCATTCTCACTTATTCACTCACGACCTCACCCTCACGCTCCTACAGCGCCTCACACTCACACTCATTGCACTCACACTACTCACTCATCACACTACTATTCATCACTTAATCACACTCACTCACAGATATACTCACTCACTCACTCACACTCACTCACAGATATACTCACTCACTCACTCACACTCATTCACTCACTTATGCACACTCACTCATTCACTCACACTCACACTCATTCACTCACTTATTCACTCTCACTCACAGACATACTCACTCACACTCACACTCACTTATTCACACTCATTCACTCACTCATTCACTCTCACTCACTCACACTCACTCACAGACATACTCACTCACTCACACTCACTCATTCACTCTCACTCACTCACACACGTGCGCATACACGTGTTGCATCAACATCATTTCATTATGGCAAAGTACAAGTACATGGGAAATGAAACACCTGCTGAGTTGCCTTCGCTATCACCGAGATAAAAGTTATCTTACGCAATGTCTCGCCCGCACGCCCATCTGTATAAATACGTTGGGCGCTCCTGGGGTCGGCACTTCTAGGTAGCGTGAGAGGAAGTCATGGCGGCGCGAAGAGAACTAACTTTATTCCTCCTTCTGGCGGTGGCAGGCTGGACGCAGGCCTTTCTCGCCACGTCCCTGAACACGAGCGACCCTGATGTGGCGTGGATTTTGTGTCCGGAACAGGTATGAGGTCCTTGGCTTCTGTTGGAACGTGATATAAGAGAGAGAGAGAGAGAGAGAGAGAGAGAGAGAGAGAGAGAGAGAGAGAGAGAGAGAGAGAGAGAGAGAGAGAGAGAGAGAGAGAGAGAGAGAGGAGAGAGAGAGAGGGAGAAGAGAGAGAGAGAGAGAGAAAGGAGAAGAGAGAGAGAGAGAGAGAGAGAGAGAGGAGAGAGAAAGGGCAGAGAGAGAGAGAGAGATAAGAGAGAGAGAGAGAGAGAAAACAGAGAGAGAGAGAGAGAGAGAGAGAGAAAGAGAGAGAGAGAGAGAGAGGAGAGAGAGAGAGAGAGAGAGAGAGAGAGAGAGAGAGAGAGAGAGAGAGAGAGAGAGAGAGAAAGAGAGAGGAGAGAGAAGAGAGAGAGAGAGAGAGAGAGAGAGAGAGAGAGAGAGAGAGAGAGAGAGAGAGAAAGAGAGAGAGAGGAGAGAGAGAGAGAGAGAGAAGAGAGAGAGAGAGAGAGAGAGAGAGAGAGAGAGAGAGAGAGAGAGAGAGAGAGACAGAGACAGAGACAGAGACAGAGAGAGAGAGAGAGAGAGAGAGAGAGAGAGAGAGAGAGAGAGAGAGAATCACCTCTGTGATTGATGTAGCGTATTGCATTAGCGTTGTTAGCGACTTTCGCTATTTTTGGTAGATTACGCAACCTTCCTCCTGTTTCAGACGACGGGCGTGACTCGCGACCACAAATGGATCACGCGCGAGGCCATCCGACGCAACCTCCGCCAGTTCTTCCTCGACTACCCGCCGGCGTCTGAGCCAGGCTTCAACGTGCCCACGGATGCCAGCCTGACGGAGCTGTATCATGCTTACTACGGTGCTGCCGCGTCGCCCGCCCGCTTCATCAAGGCGGTCAACTCCATCGCGGCCTCCAACGTCAAGGCCGATTCACTTCCTCAGCTCAAGTGAGTCAACTGAAGACGCGACTGCAGCGAGGCAAAAACATATCTATATACATACATACATACATACATACATATATACATATATATATATATATATATATATATATATATATATATATATGTGTGTGTGTGTGTGTGTGTGTGTGTGTGTGTGTGTGTGTGTGTGTGTGTGTGTGTGTGTGTGTGTGTGTGTGTGTGTGTGTGTGTATGTGTGTGTGTGTGTGTGTAGATTCATTTCGCACGACGGCTCCCTAACGCATGAATGCCTTCTATCCAAACAGGTACGACCCAGA
>NW_028234410.1:1654619-1657119 GCF_977035675.1 Penaeus japonicus
GATGCCATTTTCGACTTCGAGATCCGACTCTCCGGCACACTCACCACTGCTCTTCTTAGGGACATAACAGGTGAGGAGACTTTCCCATTGTTTTTTTTTCACATTGGTAAGGAAACCCGTTTTCTGTGTTGTAATGAAACTCGGTAGAACTCTTTACGTCCTAGCTTTTCATTATGTCGATTCCATCTTATATTTGCTATGTATATAAGAGGCTGAGGAAGAAGATGCATATACTTGGATAAAAGAATATGAAATTGCAGTTTGGTTTCCTTGCAATATCTCCAAACTCCTTTCCTTACCTACTCCTTAATTGGCAGGAACTTTTTTTTTTTTTTTTTTTTTTTTTTTGAGAACGATATCTTAACCGTAAAAATGCCTCCATATGTAATAGCAAGATGGGCAGGATCTGAACACCGTGTAAATAGAAACACATAGGAGAGAAGTCTAACCCCATTCCACTCCCCCAGGGACTGAGTATGACCTCACCAACGAAGCCTCCCTGGACAGTGACCCCAACATCGAAATCATCGCCTACAGCCCTAGTCTGAAGGCCATTCGCTGGCTGTCCCCTCGCTATGGCCAGTGGAGCTTCCACACCGATTCCTCCTCCACTTACAGCATCTCCGTCAGTGCCAACTCCACCCTCAGTTTCATGGGGGACTTTTCCATCCTTGATCCCCGTCCCCCTCACCCCCACTACCAACTGGTGGAGGGTCGCCCACTTATCAGTGAGTCCGTCTCGTCCACCAGTTATCCTGTTGTAATATCTCCTTTTAAAAATACAAATTTTACCTCCCTGACCGAGACTCGATCCCGGGTCGTCAGAGTGACAATTTTCTATATTGATGTATTCTATATTGATGTATTCTATATTGTTATTCGGATTTCATCGGCCGGTTATCTATTTTCTTATTTTTTTTATGGAATCTGCATCTATGCCATGTAGGAATCTATTTTATCTGTTTTTTTTCTTTCTCTTCCCTAGACACGGTGTACTACATAGATGTCGTCCTCGTCGGGTACCTGGAAAGTGGTGTCACTGACGTAAACAAAGTTGAATACGTGGACAAGGCAAGTGTATTTAGAGCAACGCAAACATCCCTCGGGTGACATAATCTGGAGAAAGTACAAGATATAAGAAGCGTGGTGTAATTCTTATCTTTCTCTTTCTCTCTCTCTCTCTCTCTTTCAGTCCGGAACACTTCTTCGGACTATCCCTTACCACGGTGATGTCGACGACGAGTTTTACATTCGATCAGAGCCTCTGCCTGAAGAGCCCTTCTACATCAAGTTATATGGTCACGTTGAATCCGGTAAGCCTTACAAATAAGATCTGTATGTTATTTGCTTTCCCTTTTGTTCTTCTGTGTTTTGTCTTTTCTCACACTAAGCCTGTAATGAAAGCATGGAAATAATCATATGAATGTGCCAGTGAAAGGTCTTTTTGTAGTTGGAGGAAAATAAGTTTAAGTCCCGAAAAAATAACCGGTGATAACCCTATGATAACAACATAAACAATCCGAATCAACGACCTATGAATCGATTGATGAGCCAATCAGCGAATTACCGAAAAGCTGAAACTAATCCTCTCGCCCCAGGAAATGTGTTCTGCCGCCTCCTCTCCGTAATCATGTCACCCGTGGAAACCAGCGTTGGGGTCTTGGCCACTGCCGATGACCTCTCCGCTCGCCCAGGGGAAACGGCCACAGGGGACTTCATCGTGGCCAACTTCGGTCTCGATTCCTACTTCACCATCACCGGCACGGACGACAAGGGCTACCTGGTTAGCATTTCGCCGGACAGGTGAGAAGACCGAAACGAGTTTGTTAATGATGGATGAGGTCATGTCTCAGGTTGGAGAGCAATGGATGAGGTCATGTCTCAGGTTGGAGAGCAATGGATGAGGTCATGTCTCAGATTGGAGAGCAACGTTCGATATTCATGTCGCTGTATTCATTTTTTTTTTTTTTTTTTGACTCGCAGAATATTCCTGAAGTTCAACGAGTCAGGCATCGTGACGGGGCATTTCTCAGTGGGATCCAGCGAGACTCCCGGCACAGTCAGCATCATCACAGTCACCGCCCAGAGCGAGACTCAGATCCAGTCGGTGAACAGCGCCATCAGCCAGTTCCTCGTTCTTCCACTTGTTAGTATTTTGGCTGATACGAGGACACAGACACGCAGACAGACAGACAGACAATCAAACACACACACACACACACACACGCAGACAGACAGACAATCAAACACACACACACACACACACACACACACACACACACACACACACACACACACACACACACACACACACACACACACACACACACACACACACACACACACACACACACACACACACACACACACACACACACACACACACACACACACACACAGACAGACAATCAAACACACACACACACGAATAATCAAATGAATATGCATCCTATTTTTTCTTTCCTGTACTGCAAATAAGTACCGCAAATTTAAAATCTTC
>NW_028234410.1:1704619-1712119 GCF_977035675.1 Penaeus japonicus
CTCTCCGGGCTCTTCGTGAAAAAAAGAAGAAAAAAAAATCAGCGTTTAGAGAATTGTGTGGTAAGAATATAGATTGGTCGTAGAAAATATAGAAATGGATAGACGATATGCAGATAGCTTTTAATAAAATAAAAAAAAATGATTCCGCCAAAAATAATCAGTGCATAGAAAGAAATTAGAATACAAGTATAAACAAAGTAAACCAAAAACCAATACCAATTACACATTCTATATCCCTTCTTTTAAGCTAAAGGACACGTAAATAAGCAATAACCCACAACAACAATCAGAAGAAGTAAATCAAAAGTCAATTCGGACTGAGGGAGTCGACGAAACAGAAGCCATTACTCACGGACGTCCAGAGTTCGTGATGACAGCGTCGTCCTGTTGCTCACGATACCCGAGATCGAGACCGTGCTGACGAGGACGGTGTAAGACGTACACGGGCTGAGGTCCTGGAGGTGGAGCTCCTTCTCGCCGACGTCCTGGCAGGTTTCGTGAGGAGTGCTCGGCTCATAGTAACACACGTGGTAGTGGTCGATGCATTTCTCCAGCGACGCCCACGATACCAGGAGGGAGCTCGTGGTAACGTCATTCACAAGGAGACTGGTGACTGGTTCTGGGTCTGTTGGATAGATTGGGAGAGAGAGATCAGTCGGTGGGATTTTAGGATAGTGGATACTCGTTGTGTGCATGAGTGATACTGGTTAGGTCGTTTTGTTATGATATAGTTTTACCGACATTCCTTTTTTTTCCGACATATCCTAAAACTAATCTAAAACGGGAGACTGAGACAGACAGAAAGTTACGCAAGATTTCAAAATCCGCAAATATTCCTTTGGGAACCGTACCTACCTAACCCATCCTCCCAGATATATATATAGGAGAAAGAGACACGACCGAAAAATCAACCGAAACAAAGCAATTCTGTGAGGTTTGTGAACCATCACTCACTCGGACCATCGAAAGGACGCGCATCTCCCTTCACGGGACGTACCTGGATCCTCCAACGTGGCAGCCTCCCGGCGAACTCCCGGCCCTATCTTTCCCGTTTTCGAGACTGCCGACACGTCGATGGTGTAGTTCGTGCAAGGGAGGAGGGGGTACACCGTAGCATAGTGCTGCCCTCGCGCGTTGATCAAGGCTGTGGCGTGCACAGTCTTCGTCACTTCACCGTAGGAGATGACGTACCTACAAGGAGGCCATTCTGGTTTACTCTTTTTGGGGAATTAGAAAAATAGAGTGATCTTCTGATAAGTTTTTTTTTTTCTGTACGATTTTACAGACTTTTTAGGTTTAGAGAATTGCTAGAAAAGATTTCTGGAAAGTTGGAGAAAATGATAGATATAGATGAATGACCTTTTACATCAGGAGTTTAGAATTTGTCCATCGTCATAGTTCTCGGATATATATATATATATATATATATATATATATATATATATATATATATATATATATGATATTTGATAACCAGAAAAATGGCAATGGTGTTTGTATATTCATATTACATTAGCTTAACAAGCATTGCAGAATAAATTTCGTAAATGGGTAAATATAACACAGTATGACCTAAAGCACTTAAACTAATCATACCCAAAGATTGGTACGAGTCGATCTCAACCGTACATTCACACCTAACCAGAATATAGTTACAATCCCACACTAACTCCTAGTATAACCATTTCTCAAGGGAACGATCAACTTCTGAACTTCTGAACTAGATCAAATAGCCAAAAAAGTGCGCAAATTTTGATAGGTAAATAAATAAGGAAAGTGAACTAGGTAAATAAATAAGGAAAGTGAACTAGGTAAATAGATAAGGAAAAGTGAACTAAGTGAACACATGGCGCTAGAGGGAGGGGGGGGAGGGTCTTTGCTTCGAATACCTGTCGATGCACTGGACTCGAAGCAGAGGGTCGTCCCACGTGATGGTAACTGAGTCCTCCCTCACGAGGTCCACCAGCACGTTGCGAGGGGCGTCGGGTTCTGGTCGGTGGATGAGGAGGCGTGGTTAATCACAGATGTCATGATTTCTTCGAAAGTGTTTTTTTTTTTCAGATTCACACACACATGCGAACTAATAGAGCTACACGCGCACGCATACACACACACACACACACACACACACACACACAAGCTCAACCATGTACATAGATCTATACCGCACTTATACACACACACACACACACACACAACCATATACATATATACATAGATCTATACCGCACTTACACACACACACACACACGTAACACACATTCCCATCCACACACGCACACACACACACATACACATTCCCACCCACACAAACATTTCCTCTCTCTCCTCTTCTTCCTTTCCCCTCTTTTCCTTACCCGCATCGGCGCTGTTGACAAAGAAGTCGAGTGACTGGCTGCGTCGACCTGAGGGGGAGAGCGCCCTAACCGACACCTCGTACACGGCACAGGCCTCGATGCCCTGCAATGTGTAGGTTGCAAGCGCCGTCCGCTCGCATATCTTGGTGGCCTCGAAGCCGAAGGGCCGGTAACACACCTGCCGACACGTGAGGTTTTGAAAACTGTACCTTTTATTTTTTTTATTGGGTTGATGGGAAAGTCGGAGATCTTTTGGTTGTTCTGCTGAAAATTAGGGCTTTTCTGTGTTGATTGTCGTATTTTGATACTTTTTTGTACTGTACACCCACCCACCCACCCACACACACATGCTTATGTATATGTATATATATATATATATATATATATATATATATATATATATATATATATATATATATATATATATACAATACACACAACACACACACACACACGCACACACACACACATATATATATATATATATATATATATACATATATATATATATATATCTACATATGCATATATCTATCTATCTATCTATCTATCTATCTATCTATCTATATATATATATATATATATATATATATATATATATATATATATATAAATATATATATATATATATAAATAATAAATAAATATATATATATATATATATATATATATATATATATATATATATATATATATATATGTGTGTGTGTGTGTGTGTGTATGCATCTCTATGTATGTACAGTATGTATAACCCATTCAGTTTCCCTTGCTCTCCCTTGCACCCGTGGCCCCGTACCTCGAACTGGCTGATACACTTAGAGTTGACAGCCTCCCAAGACACGGTGATCGTAGTCAAAGTATTATTCAACTGCACTCCGTTGGAAGGCGCTTCTGGATCTGTTGGAGAAATCACCACGTGTATTGCAATGCAAAGCCGCTCTTCATAATGCAACTAAAAACTGATAAAATTTTATTCATTGTGCGTCATTTTCAGCCCATAACATTACCGGTGTCAAGTGTGTTGGCTTTGGTAAATGCAGGCTGTCCTGCGCGGTCATCCTCGCCCACATAGAAGTACGGCGTGAGTTCGAAGGTCTGGAGGCTGCATGGGTCGAGGTAGGTCACGTTGTGGTGGCAAATGGTCTGTAATGGTCGCGGTAAATGGTATACTCTTGCTTCTAAGGTCGATGATTCTACTCTTACGGATATCTTTATGCAGAGTATAAGAAGCGTGATGAAAATCGAAGAGAGAATTGCAGTAGTTATGATTGATAAAGTGAGTTGGATTTTAAATGTTTTTTTTTAAGTAATTAATCAAGAATTGTTCAAGTTTGTTTCAAAGACAAACTGTCTGAACCTGTAACCTTAAACCATGATAAATTTTCTATCCTTTTTTATCTCTCTATTTCGTATCATCAGGAAAACAGAAAATTTCATAGTCGACTCATGATCCTCTCCTACCTAGCCTTATCAGAAAAAAAAATGAATCCCCGAAAATACCTCGCAGGACTCTCTCTCTACAGTACTCACCTCCCTGCACAAGAATTCCTGCGAGAAGTCGTTGTTGATAAGGAGTCGGTACTTGTGAAGATCCAGGTCCGAGGAAGTGATCTCCCAGCGCAGGAGAACCCACGTCTCGCCCACAGCCTCCGCCTCTAGGTCCAGGATGTAGCCTGTGGGAACATAACATTAGGGACTCCTTTGGGGAGAAGAAAACGGTTTGTGTGTGAAGTGATAGTGGTATTTTGTGGTATGCTATGTTGTGATATGTCATGTCATGTCGATGTATGTGGTGATTGAGAATAACGATAATGATATTGGCAATACAAGAAACTATAATAGAAACAATAATACTAATATAGAGCTTTCAGTCAGAGAAAAAATAAATGAACTCAATTGCGTAGTTTTGGGACTTTTAATTAACAACCAAGATACAAGTCCACCAGACATCACCTCCCAAAGCGCCCATGTCAATTTCGCATTTCCCAACGTTCCCCATCGAATCCACGCCGATGATATCCACTTGCGAGGTGCAGCAGTCGGCGGAATACGTAATGTTGACGCTCTCTTTGGTGCCAGGGTCCAGGCCAGTCACCACGGACACGAAGCCGTCTGGGCGAGCGTAGACGTTGCTGAGACCTGCCGGAAGGAGGAGACGTCGATGGTCGGGTGTTTAGACGTTTTCCTGACGTGTATAAGTGGTGTTTTAATGGATTACGTTTAATGGGTGTTGCATGGATGACCTACCAGAGCCTACGTCCTGAAGGGTTGCTTCCACGGTCCAGTTCTTCTGACTGCAGATGCCGTTATAGGTGAATCCGGTGCAATCTGGTTCATTTGCAAGAGTGCAGGTCGGGCGTACGTCGTCCTCCGTCTAGATCCAAGAAATACAACAGTTATGAATACTGATTTGAGATTGTTTCTTCATGATTTTTTTTTTTTAGAATAATAGATTAAGCAACTACCGAAATGACCGTGCAGTTGCCAAATCGGGATATGAATCAGATACCCTACATTGTGAAATAATTTATTGCCATTCAAAACTTCTACGACCAACCATCTCATTACTGTCCTGCTGTGACTTTCCCTCCTTATTATCGCGGCTCATAGCTTGCTTCCTCTTTCCTGAAGCTCATGTCAGTTATCGTACACCTCATTCCATCTTGACAACTGATACATTACCTTCATAAGTTTATCACTAAAATCGCCTCATTCGATTCATCGTGCAATGAAAACCTCCCGTGCAACATTTCCCGAATTTGTGATCATAAATTCTTCATTCACGATTGCAAGCAGACCGTTCTGATTGACACTCCCTCCCCTACCCCTTTCCCTTCCCCTTCTTCGCCTCCTCCCCTTCCCCTCTCCTTCCCCTTCCTCCCTCCCCTTCCCTTCCCATTCCCCTTCCTCCCTCCCCTCCTCTTTCCCTCCCCTTCCCCTTCTTCCCGCCCACCCTTCCCCTTTCTCCCCTTCTTCACTCCTTCCCCTAACCCTCCCATTCTTCTTCCTCCCCCCACTCCTCCTCTTTCTCCCCTCCTTCCCCTAACCATCCGGATCCCCCACCCCTCCCCTTCCTCCCCCCACTCCTCCCCCCACTCCTACACTTCCTTCCTCCCTCCCCTTCCTCCCCTTCTTCACTCCTTCCCCTTCCCCTTCCTTTCCTCTTCCTTCCTCCCCTTCCTTTCCTCTTCCTTCCTCCCCTTCCTCCCCCCACTCCTACACTTCCTTCCTTCCTCCCCTTTCTCCCCTTCTTCACTCCTTTCCCTTCCCCTCCCCTTCCTCTTCCTCCCTCCCCTAACCATCCCCTTCCCTTCCCCTTCCCTTCCCATTCCCCTTCCTCCCTCCCTTCCCCTTCCTCTTCCTCCCTCCCCTAACCATCCCCACCCCTCCCCCTTCTCCCCATTCTTCACTCCTTCCCCTAACCCTCCCCTTCCCCCTCCACCCCTCCCCCCAACAAAGAAAACAAAGAACACCTCACCTTCGGCACGACGAGAAAGTGGGTGATGGCGGTGTTGACGGAGTACGTCTGCTTGAGACTCTGCGCTGTGACCATGACGGTGCTCACAGTGCCAGGGGCGGTGCCAGTCTTGACCCTGAAGTGTGCCGTCACTGTCCCGCTGCCGCCCTCCGTCAGGTGGATCCTGGCGATGGGTGGGGTGGAGGGGAGGTTTGGGTGAGTGGTGTTGAGGTGGAAGGGAGGTTTGAGTGAGTGGAGTTGAGGTGGAAGGGAGGTTTGAGTGAGTGGAGTTGAGGTGGAAGGGAGGTTTGAGTGAGTGGAGTTGAGGTGGAAGGGAGGTTTGAGTGAGTGGAGTTGAGGTGGAAGGGAGGTTTGAGTGAGTGGAGTTGAGGTGGAAGGGAAGGTTTGAGTGAGTGGAGTTGAGGTGGAAGGGAAGGTTTGAGTGAGTGGAGTTGAGGTGGAAGGGAGGTTTGAGTGAGTGGAGTTGAGGTGGAAGGGAGGTTTGAGTGAGTGGAGTTGAGGTGGAAGGGAGGTTTGAGTGAGTGGAGTTGAGGTGGAAGGGAAGGTTTAAGTGAGTGGAGTTGAGGTGGAAGGGAAGGTTTGAGTGAGTGGAGTTGAGGTGGAAGGGAGGTTTGAGTGAGTGGAGTTGAGGTGGAAGGGAGGTTTGAGTGAGTGGAGTTGAGGTGGAAGAAAAAATCTGGATGAGTGGAGTTGAGGTGGAAGGGAGGTTTGAGTGAGTGGAGTTGAGGTGGAAGGGAGGTTTGAGTGAGTGGAG
This sequence comes from Penaeus japonicus, assembly GCF_977035675.1. Classification (NCBI taxonomy): domain Eukaryota; kingdom Metazoa; phylum Arthropoda; class Malacostraca; order Decapoda; family Penaeidae; genus Penaeus; species Penaeus japonicus. The sequence goes on from NW_028234410.1 coordinate 1,711,209, forward strand.
GTGAGGTGGAAGGGAATGATTGAGTGAGTGGAGGTGAGGTGGAAGGGAGGTTTGAGTGAGTGGAGGTGAGGTGGAAGGGAAGGTTTGAGTGAGTGGAGTTGAGGTGGAAAGGAGGTTTGAGTGAGAGGAGTTGAGGTGGAAGGGAATGATTGAGTGAGTGGAGGTGAGGTGGAAGGGAATGATTGAGTGAGTGGAGGTGAGGTGGAAGGGAAGGTTTGAGTGAGTGGAGTTGAAGTGGAAGGGAATGATTGATTGGAGTTGAGGTGGAAGGGAGGTTTGAGTGAGTGGAGTTTAGGTGGAAGAAAAAATCTGGATGAGTGGAGTTGAGGTGGAAGGGAGGTTTCAGTGAGGGTGTTGAGGTGGAAGAAGGCTTTGGGTGACTGTTGTATCAAGAGGTGTGTCAATGTAAAGCTGGTTTAAGGTTGAAAATAGCATATTATAGGAAAACATATTTGAGGAAGTTAATACAAGGAAGGGTTGTTTACAGAAGGAAAAAGACTACGAAGAAAAGGAGCCTTGGACTCAATTTCATTCATTGATTGCGGAAGAGAAAAGAAAATGATCAGTTGAAATTGCAACATTAGAGAATTACTCTGCAATGATACTTTATCAAACGCGACATACTCTGGCCAAGTTTGAGCATCACCATGTATTATACAATAGATAATTCGAATGGTATATTTCATCCTGGCTTATTGCGTTACTGAAATAATTTAACATTTATGTTTATAATATTCACCCAATCCAAAAAAAAGTATCATCTTTTAGTAGAAATATTTACGATACGACAAATACCACATTAAATGAACTCCTTTCTAGACTGGTTTGAAAAAGGAAAGGTCTAAAATCTAACTTCCACGCACAAGTAAAACAAGGAACCGTAACCACTGCCAGTCAGGTTAGAAAGGAAG
>NW_028234410.1:1717119-1724619 GCF_977035675.1 Penaeus japonicus
TAATACAATAAGAGTAATACTATTGGTGAAAATGATAGTAACAGTAGGAGCAGTACTACTTGCAGAAGTAATAATGATAATGATAGTAATGATGATAAATGATGACGGTGGAGATGACAAGAGCAGCAATAATGTTAATACTGATGATAATAAAAATAATGATAATGATAATTAACATTAATAATGATAATGATGACAATACTGATAATGATAATGATGACGTCGAGGACACTAATAATTGTGATGATGATTATGACAATGATCATAATAGTAATAATAATGACAAAGATGATAATGGGAATAATATCAATAGCAATAATTATAACAATGACAATGTCATAAGTATTTTATCCTAATTCATATCAGACATTAGATGTTAATGATTTTAGTAATCTTATTTATTCCACATATTTATAACAATCATATTTATCAGACATTAGATGTTAATGATTCGAGTTCTCAATAATTGTTCATTTTCATCGGCCAATTGATAACCAATATCACAACCAAATCGCTCATCATCACAATATCGAACTACCATTTACCGACAGACAACCGAAGGACTTACCACTCGAGGGTTTAGGAACAAGAAAACCATTAGCGGCCTCTTCCACGTACTGGTAGTAACCGGTAGTAAGACCTCCTCCGCTCACCACATTCCCGGTACAGGGACCCTGGTTTGGTAAGATAGAAGTTAAAAGTTGTGTTATTATGTTCTTCCGTTCTGCTTCCTTTTCCGGTGTGAAATGGGTGTCTGGAAATGACCTTTTGTTGTTGATGTTTTTTCGTCGATTTGGACTATGCGAATTTTGAACTTTTAGGTGATTAATGCGACGAATTTTTCTTTCAATGTTTGCAAGCGTGATTATATTTAGCACGAGCGTCAGAGTTGCAATACATCCGTGCAACCTTCTCGAACACTCTCGAACCAAACCATGATGTTCATTTCACCTTAATAATAGACCTCTACGTTAAGGTCCCCCTAAAGAAACGACAGCTACACCTGAGCATCATTACAAAGGAAACGCAATACTTAATTAATAACTAATGAATAGCTTCACCTGAGCGTTAATACAGAGGAAATATAGCGCTGACTCTAAATTCATTAATAGTCTCACCTGAGCATCAGTATACGAGGCACTCTCAGCTTTCTACTCCTTGTCCTCACCTGATCATTAGAACAGAGGGAACACAAAGATTCCTCTAACCACTAACAGCCTCACCTGAGCCTAAGAAAAGGGGACATTGATAGCTTCCTCCTTTCCCACTAACAGCCTCACCTGAGCCTCAGAAAAGGGGGCATTGATAGCTTCCTCGAAACCCACTAGCAGCCTCACCTGAGCCTCAGAACAGGAGGCATAGATAGCTTCCTCGAAACCCACTAACAGCCTCACCTGAGCCTCAGAAAAGGGGACATTGATAGCTTCCTCCTTTCCCACTAGCAGCCTCACCTGAGCTTCAGAAAAGGGGGCATTGATAGCTTCCTCGAAACCCACTAGCAGCCTCACCTAAGCCTCAGAACAGGAGGCATAAATAGCTTCCTCGAAACCCACTAACAACCTCACCTGAGCCTCAGAACAGGAGGCATAAATAGCTTCCTCCTTTCCCACTAGCAGCCTCACCTAAGCCTCAGAACAGGAGGCATAAATAGCTTCCTCGAAACCCACTAGCAGCCTCACCTGAGCCTCAGAAAAGGGGACATACATAGCTCCCTCGAAACCCACTAGCAGCCTTACCTGAGCCTCAGAAAAGGAGGCATAAATAGTTTCCTCGAAACCCACTAGCAGCCTCACTTGAGCCTCAGAACAGGAGGCATAAATAGCTTCCTCGAAACCCACTAACAACCTCACCTGAGCCTCAGAACAGGAGGCATAGATAGCTTCCCCGAAACCCACTAACAGCCTCACCTGAGCCTCAGAACAGGAGGCATAGATATCTTCCTCGAAATCCACTAGCAGCCTCACCTGAGCCTCAGAACAGGAGGCATAGATATCTTCCTCGAAATCCACTAGCAGCCTCACCTGAGCATTAGAACAGGAGGCATAAATAGCTTCCTCCTATCCCACTAGCAGCCTCACCTGAGCCTCAGAAAAGGGGACATTGATAGCTTCCTCCATTCCCACTGGCAGCCTCACCTGAGCATTAGAACAGGAGGCATTGATAGCTCCCTCGAAACCCACTAGCAGCCTCACCTGAGCCTCAGAAAAGGAGGCATTGATAGCTTCCTCGTATCCCACTAGCAGCCTCACCTGAGCCTTAGAAAAGGGGGCATAGATATCTTCCTCGAAACCCACTAACAGCCTCACCTGAGCATTAGAACAGGAGGCATTGATAGCTCCCTCGAAACCCACTAGCAGCCTCACCTGAGCCTCAGAAAAGGGGACATACATAGCTCCCTCGAAACCCACTAGCAGCCTTACCTGAGCCTCAGAAAAGGAGGCATAAATAGTTTCCTCGAAACCCACTAGCAGCCTCACTTGAGCCTCAGAAAAGGGGGCATAAATAGCTTCCTCGAAACCCACTAACAGCCTCACCTGAGCCTCAGAAAAGGAGGCATAAATAGCTTCCTCGTATCCCACTAGCAGCCTCACCTGAGCCTCAGAAAAGGAGGCATTGATAGCTTCCTCGTATCCCACTAGCAGCCTCACCTGAGCCTCAGAAAAGGGGGCATAAATAGCTTCCTCGAAACCCACTAACAGCCTCACCTGAGCCTCAGAAAAGGGGGCATAAATAGTTTCCTCGAAACCCACTAGCAGCCTCACCTGAGCCTCAGAAAAGGGGGCATAAATAGCTTCCTCGAAACCCACTAGCAGCCTCACCTGAGCCTCAGAAAAGGGGGCATAAATAGTTTCCTCGAAACCCACTAGCAGCCTCACCTGAGCCTCAGAAAAGGGGGCATAAATAGCTTCCTCGAAACCCACTAACAGCCTCACCTGAGCCTCAGAAAAGGGGGCATAAATAGTTTCCTCGAAACCCACTAGCAGCCTCACCTGAGCCTCAGAAAAGGAGCCATAAGCCTCACCTGAGCCTCAGAAAAGGGTCGAAACCCACTAACAGCCTCACCTGAGCCTCAGAAAAGGGGGCATAAATAGTTTCCTCGAAACCCACTAGCAGCCTCACCTGAGCCTCAGAAAAGGAGCCATAAATAGCTTCCTCCTATCCCACTAGCAGCCTTACCTGAGCCTCAGAACAGGAGGCATAAATAGCTTCCTCCTATCCCACTAGCAGCCTCACCTGAGCCTCAGAAAAGGAGGCATAAATAACTCCCTCGAAACCCACTAACAGCCTCACCTGAGCCTCAGAAAAGGGGACATTGATAGCTCCCTCGAAACCCACTAACAGCCTCACCTGAGCCTCAGAACAGGAGGCATAAATAGATTCCTCCTTTCCCACTAGCAGCCTCACCTGAGCATTAGAAAAGGGGACATTGATAGCTTCCTCGTATCCCACTAGCAGCCTCACCTGAGCACTAGAGCAAGGGGTACACACAGCTTCCCCAGGACCCGCCGTCGCGTTGAAAGCAAATCCAGGAAAACCGAGACCAGCCAAGATGCCATCGTTCCCCTGTTCGATCCAGGTGGAGTGGGAGTAGAATTTCTGGAGTGTGTGGAGTGAGAGGCCGAGGAGGGAGCGAGCGGCGGGGTAGGCCTCGTCTTGCAGGATGGAGGTGAGGAGCTTAAGAAGGAGAGGAGAGAAAGAGAGATTGGGGTTAAGATTGATAAATATGGAGGGTAAGAATGATCGGAGAGGTCGAGAAAATGAAGGTAAGGAAACTGAGGTGATAAAATTAATATGTTGAATAAAATAGTGTTGGGTTGATATGGATGATGAGGAGGTAATGACTTGTAGGTAAGCTTTTGTGTGTGTGTGTTTGTGTGTGTGTGTGTGTGTGTGTGTGTGTGTGTGTGTGTATTCTGATATAGCAGTGAATGATGAGGTTGAAACCGTCAGACATACTCTATAAAGAGAAAACTGCGAATAAGTGCATAACGAGACAAGAATTCCCAGGGTAAATACAAGGTACTTACCTGTGGGTACCTGTCAGCGAGGGTCTCCTGTGTGTCGTCGAGGCGCTCTCCATCAACGTTCAAAGCCGGGTCGAACCTGGAAGTGAAAAGCTGGATGTGATTTTGGGTAGAAAACATGTATCGTTCTACTAGGACCGGAAGAAATGTTGCTAGCTATTGTGAGAGATTTCTATATGTTGCACACGTCATTAGAGTTCAGCTAATGAATGCAAACAGAGTAACGTTACAGGGGTGACAGGGCAGTGTTGCAGGGGAAATGGTGATGTTGCAGGGGAGACAGGGTAATACTATAAGGGAGGCAGAATAATGCTGCAGAGGAAACAGGGTGAAATTACAAGGAAGGCAGGGTTATGTTTCGGGGAAAATATGATAATACTAAAAGGAAGACAGGATAATGTTGCAGAAGAAACAGGGTAATAATACAAAAAAGGCAGAGTAATGTTGCATAGAAAACAGAGTAATAATACAAGAATTCAGGATAATGTTGCAGAGGAAACAAGGTTAAGTCGCAGGAGATTCACCTGAGCTGCCTGACGGAATCGGCCTTGACGTTGGAAGCCGCGATGGAGTTGACCGCCTTGATGAAGCGGACGGGCGACGAGGAGACGCCGTAGTACGCCCGGTAGAGCTCCGTCAGGCTGGCATCCGTGGGCACGTTGAATCCTGGCTCCGTCAAGGGCGGGTAGTCGAGGAAGAACTGGCGGAGGTTGCGTCGGATGGCCTCGCGCGTGATCCATTTGTGGTCGCGAGTCACGCCCGTCGTCTGAAGTGGAGGTTTGTGTGTGTGGGTTGGGGGGAGGGGAGGGGGGTAGGTAGGTAGGTAGGAGGGTTAGGATTAGGGTTAGATTTTTTTTTTAAGTTGGCGGGGGATTCTCTCGCAGCTCGAGGATCTTTTGTTTTGATTCCCGTTTCCGATCACTAATAGTCTGGTTTGTATAGCACGTTTTTTTGTTTTTGTTTTTTCTTGTGGCGACATTCTTCTGAACGAGATATTTACGAGGAACTGACTCACGGCAAAAAGGATATCGTCACTTGATTTCTCCGAGTGAGACGTGACGATTCCTAGATTCCTATCCGAAGTGACCGTCACTTACCTGCTCTGGGCACAATATATTGATGACATCAGGGTCCGTAGCGTTGAGAGGCGTCGCGAGGAAAGCGTGGCTGCCCGACACCACCAGCAACAGTAACAGAGCTGCTCCTCTCAACCCCATCACTGCTACAGCAATTGTGACCTTGCGAGACCTTCACACGGTTTTTATATCTCTTTTTTCTGGAGAGGGAATGGATCGTTTCAAAATCGAGACGAGACGAGACATAATAATCACTTACCGAGTTCTCATCTTTAATCTCATTTTTCTCTCCGTTTCTGCAGCTTTCGGAATTTACACAAACATTTTGAGAAAATCGTTTATGTAGACTGTATCTTATCTCCAAGGTTCTGAAGTCGTAAAAAAAGAGGATTTTTTTTTTTTTTTTTTTTTCAGACGCATTTCAAGAAGTGTGTGAACCGCGACAGACTATGATTTTGATAATGGAAGGAATGAAGAGAGAGAGAGAGATAGTGGCTGATTCAATGTGTGTTGTTCTTTGATCCTCTAATTAAAAAAAAACAACAACAGAAAAACGTATGAAAATAGGAAACGGAGATACAGTGAAAGAATAACTGTCATGTCACTGTTCCCATTAATATCACTCTTGTTCTTAGTATCATCAATTCTATTATTGGTATTGTCTTTATTATTATTATTGTGATTATTATTGATATGACAATCACTATTATGATCATTATTATTATTATTATCATTACTACTACTATAATCATTATTATTATCATTATTACTACCACTATAATCATTATTATCATTATTACTATCATTATCATTATCGTCATCATTACTATCACTCATATAATCATAATTATTATTCCTGTTATCACATTTTTCACCAATCCTATTATCATTCTTCTTCTTTGATTTCTTAGCATTTTCATTATTTTCATAAATCTGAGTGTCATCCTTGTTATAATCGTTATACTTTTTTATCATTGTTTTCATTATTATCATCATCATCATCATTGTCATTATCATCGTTATTACTATTATCATCACTATCATTATTATTATCATTATTATTATGCATAACTTCTACTTAACTTTGCTCTCTATTCAGAATATCATTTAGTCAATAATTTTGAGATTATTATTAGAATGTTCTTTGGAAATTTTAAAATGGAGGCAAATCCATAAATCTTCCAAGTGTTTTTATTCAAATCTGAACTATTTTCCTCTTTCTTCATATCTATTATACCTAAATTATACTCTGCCATATTGTATTCATAATATAATTTCATGTATTTTTCTCTCTCTTTATATGCATGATCCTTTATTTGGGAATTCGTGAAACAAAAGACTCACTAAATGCGTCTTCTTAATGTACATTTGAACTACAACTCTATTTCAGTTTCATTTTTTTCGCTTTTATTTCATTCCAGTTCAAGATTAACCATGTATATAGAGATACATAATTAGAAACAATAAGCAAAGGAAATAAATAATATTAAGAAAAGGTTGAAGATCAAATATTTATGAATGTATATTGAGCTGCGGGGAATCAGCATTTAAGGAAAATGAATGAATTAATGATAAAGTTAATGATAATAGTAATAATTTTAATAGTGATAATAGTAATATCAGTGATGACAACAGTAATAATCATAATTATAAGAATAATGGTAGTGATAAAATGATAATGATAACTATAACAATATTAATATTAATGATAGTAATAGAGATGGTAATGATGACAATAACAATGATAATGGTAATAATAGCAATAGAATCAGTAATAACTGTAATAAAGATAATATGAATGATAGGAATAACTATCATCATAACAATAATAATAATAGAAATAGTCCAGTAACCCTATAATTACAGCTGGCTAACTAGACAAAGAACCATTGAAAATATTGCATTCCTTATGGTAATTGAACTTGTCATGACATAATTCATGTTGCTAATTTCATTTCGACTGGTGATCGAATGAAAAACTGAAAAAAGGCAATTGTCAAATCATAATTATTTGCTGTGGTTAACGAAGCATGTGCGTTGTAGATCTATTAGTGTTTTCTTATATATCATCACCCATTTTTTTCACTCTCTTTTCGACTCTTTCTCTTTCTTTTCCAATCCTATTCGTCTCATTCTTATCCATCATATCTCTCTATATCATTTTAGGATCTTATTTCCTCCATTCCCTAAAAAGCTTAGATGAAACTAAAGGGTGATAAGATGATAAAAAAATATATATATTTACTGGCAGTCGTGAATTTCGAAGCTTCGTATTATAAGCAAAGCAACGGTGCACATGAATTGAATTAATTACATTTCATTCACAAAGATGTTTGTGTGGTTATGAGTATCATCCTCTTCATACTATTATCACCATCCTTAAATCACCATTATCAATG
>NW_028234410.1:1744619-1749619 GCF_977035675.1 Penaeus japonicus
TCTCTGCCCTGAGATACTTCTCTCTCTCTCTCTCTCTCACACACACACACACACATTTGCACTCTCTCTCTCTAGCTGCCTATCTATTTATCTATCTATCCATCTATCCATCTATCTATCTATCTATATGTCTGTCTATCACACACACACAGATTCTCTCTATCTCTCTTTATATATATATATATATATATATATATATATATATATATATATTATATATATATATATATATATATATATATATTAATATATATATATATATATATATATATATATATATTATATATATATATATATATATATATATAATATATATATATATATATATATATATATATATATATATATAATCAAATATTTACATATGAATAGATTTTTAATGAAATCTATACCCTTCTGACCATATGGCTCTGTTCCTCCGCTCATTGCCTCATCCCTTATGTTACCCCCCCCTCCCCCCCACCCCCACTGGAGACCATCTGCCTTTTCCCATATTGATAAAAATGTTGGAAACCTCGGTACATACATACACATATATGCATAGACACATACATATGTACCTGTGTGTACGTGTGTACATATGTACATGTGTACATGTGTACGTATGTGTATGTATATATATGTATATATGTATATGTATATATATATATATATATATATATATATATATATATATATATATGTATATATATATATGTGTGTGTATATATATATATGTATGTATATATGCATGTATATATGTATGTATGCTACACACACACACATACATACACACATACATCCGCATCCGCCCACACATACCTATGCATGTATGTTGAGCCGCGTGCGCGCGTAACCCTCGCCCGCCCTGTCGTCCCTCAGGCCAAATCCAGAACTTCCGGCAGAAGAGCAGCGGCGATGACTACGTCGAGCTGGAGTGGAACCTCACCCAGGACGGCGACTACCCGCTCCACAAGTACACGCTGACGACCGACAGCGACTTCTCCAACGACGTGCGCTGTTTCAACGAGTACTGCACCTACATCGTCGACTACCTGCCCGCCTGTAGCGACCACGACTTCGAGTTGGTGCCGCACTTCGACGGGCCGAGCGGCGACGTGCTCGGGGATGCGGCTGCCACGTCCGGCGCCACGGCAGATAAGCGTGAGTTGCGACGAGGACACGCGACGATCCTCTAGGGTTTTCTTCTTCTTCCTTTTTTTTTTCTTTCTTTCTTTCTTTTTCTGTGATCTCACATTCCGTTCAGTTATAAGGATGAAGAAAATTATGTTTTTCTGTAGAGATTAACTTAACAAACATCCGCCTGCAGCTTTAATAGTTTGGAATCTGAGTAATAAAATGTCCTAGAATCATCCCTATCTGAGAAAAGCTTAAACGTGTAAACTTGCCCGTGCGGCTTAACCCTTTACCTCATCACAAGAATCCAATGACCCCTGCGTCCCTCCCCCCTCCCCCAGCCCCGGGCGCCCCCAGCAACATCGCCGTCTCGGGAATAGGCGGTAGCGCAACCAACCTGACGTGGAACGCCCCTGCCACCAACGCCGCCTGCGTGGACACCTACGAGATCTGCTACCGCCTGGAATCGGACACCGCCATTCAGTGCGAGAATGTAAGTCCCTCGAGGCCTTTATATCTGCCCTTTCGAGATAGTTCGTTGATCGTCGTTAATCGCAAACACGTGTTGTATGACGATTAGTAATTCAGAATCCTAGTGTTGTGACGACGGCATTCTCCTGCACCGACAGAGCACTGACACTTTCATCAGCCTGGCGGGACTGGAGGCGTGTGGGAAGTACGAGATCACCGTGGCGGGCGTGACTCCCTCGGGCGTCGCAGGTCCATCTGAGAGCACCTTCATCACCTCTCAAGACGGAGGTGCGCCTACCTCTCGAAAGTCTGATCGCAAAATGGGATAGTCTTCAGTCCATACGAATGACTCTGCCACAAGTGTCTTGTGTGTGCTTGTGTAATGCATCTGTGCTTGTATTCACAGTGCCCGGGGCGCCGCAGAACGTTGTCGTGGGTCTCAGCACCGAGGATTCGGTTAGCATCAAGTGGGACGATCCTCTGACCAACCGACTCTGTGTAGACAGGTGAGTTGTCTTCTATAACAGTCCATCTTTTTCTCCCCATATGCTTCTTTCTTTCTGTGTTGTGTGTGTGTGTGTATGAGTGTGTCTTTGTCTTTCTTTCTCTCTCTCTCTCTCTCTCTCTGTAAACCACCAGCTGCCGCCAGTTGTAACCAGCTTGCTGGCAACAGTTGTGACCCACCCTGGGAGCAGTTGTACAGCGCTCGATGTCCTGGTTGTGATCCAGTGAATAAACAGACAGACGTTCACGTGTCATGGTCTTTATTGTGGACTCTTGTTAATGCACCAGGCTCCGGTCGAAGGCCAGGGGTCAGAGCTGTTCACTCTTGTCTGTCTGTCTCTCTGCCTCTCTCTGTCTGCCCTGGTTCCTTGTGTGTCCTTAAGTACAAATCCTGAGTCAACTTTCTATGCCTAAGGCCTTCTGTTAGCAAACACAGCTGCTTAGAGAAGCTGGAGATCCGAGGCGGAAACGAACACAGGAAACAGGACGTGTCAGGTCAAAACAGACTGCCCGCGATATTGCATTGAATTAAGTAGAAATAAATGATCAATGTCTTGGGTCACATGATGTACAATACCAGTGCCTTACTGGTGGCAGCGGTGGGATGCAGTATCTCTCTCTCTTTCTCTCCTTCTCCCCCCCCCCCCTCTCTCTTGTATTTACTGTATCCGTAAAATGTACTATAATTTCCGTCCTTCCTCTATAGATTCGCCTTCTCTTACGGAGAGACTCACGCGCGCAACTTCCAGTACGTGCGAGCATCAGATCACGAGGCGATCATCACTCCGCTCAATGGCTGCACTAATTACACCATCGACGTCTTTGCGATCAGCAAAACCGGATTCCTTGGGCCTGCTGTAAGGAACTACGCCGCCACCGCTGAGACGGGTATGGGTCCTGGGTCTTATGCTAAGATAAGAGAGTCGGTTAAATGATGTTTTTTTTAGAATGTAAAAGAATGGGAAATTCTCTTCCGACGTCTCAGAACCAAAGTTTCGTTTCGCCAGAGCCTCTCGCGCCGCCCACCGTGATCGTCGGAGCCCATGGACCGGACTCCATCGACGTCATCTGGGGTTCCGATCCAAACGAGAAGTGTTCGGGTTCCATCTCCATCTGCTGGCATGATCACGAACATACCGAAATCTGCGAAGATATTCCGGCCGGCGGCGGAAACAACAACTTCACCATCACTGACCTTTTGCCCTGCAGCAGTTACGACGTGATTGTCTCTGTCGTGACTCCCGGAGGCATCGTCGGCCTGCCCACCGCCAACTCCACTCACACCGACGACGTCCGTGAGTGATCCTCTTCTGTCTTGTTGGGTGGACTCAGTTACAGGTCGCGCATGTTCCCGCTTCAGGGCCGAGGAGAGAGATCCTAACGCACGTGCTTTTCTTTACCCTCAGAGCCCGGCCCTGTCAGGTTCTTGAGGATGAAGGAGGTGACGTCCCACGAGCTCACTATCAGCTACGAAGCCCCCGAGACTCACCCTCAGTGTGTCCACGAGTACGACATCGAGATCATCAACGAGGACGACTATTTCAGCAGACGCAGCCAGGTCGTTCCCTACATGGACGGTACGTTCACGGACCTCGAGGCCTGCGCTGACTACCTCGTCAACGTCAGAGCTGTGACAAGAACCGGGCTGACCTCGGAATGGCGTACCATCACCACCACGACCGGAGGCGACACACCGAGCGTCCCCAGGGCCTTTGAGGCAGAGGCCGTGCACGAGACTTCCGTCTTGGTCAACTGGTGGCAGCCGGACACCAACAAGTTCTGCGCCAGGAACTATCGCCTCGAGTGGACCGACGGAACGAACTCCAATTCCACGGAGATCAGCCCTGCCCCCGGAGAGGACCTGCCCTTCGAGGTCAGGTTCACCGTCACAGGACTCACCAGCTGCACCGAATATACGTTCAGTGTGTTCGCGCTCTCCGTCTCATCAGGGGAGAGCGCCCCCGCCACTATCACCCAGAAAACGACCTGTGCCCTCTAGAAGGAATCCACTTATTTCTTCGCTAAAGTGAAGAACTGTTGTGGACATCTTAGGTTTTCTAAATATACTATTTTTTGTCTAAAATCTATACGCTTAAATCGGCAATATTAAAAAAAGATGAATGAGATGAATTAAGTAAATTATGAGTGAAACATATACATTCAATGATATTATGTGTATCTGATATTAATTGATACATATGTTCGTGTATTACTCATACATAATCATGCACACACACATATCATATTTCTGTACAATATGAATATTATGAAAATATATTTGTTTCTTACAGTACTATGATGAATATGAACCTCATTACTCTACGGTTCTTAGAAGAACAGCTGGAAAAATAAATATTAATGTGCCATGTCTGTGATCCTTATGCATACATATAATTTATGTGTCTTATTTCCATCTCTCTCTCTCTCTCGCTCACTCTTTCTCTACCTCTCTCTCTCTCTCTCTCTCTCTCTCTCTCTCTCTCTCGCTCTCTCTCTCTTTCTCTACCTATCCCTTTCTCTCTCTCTCTCTCTCTCTCTCTCTCTCTCTCTCTCTCTCTCTCTCTCTCTCTCTCTCTCTCTCTCTCTCTCTCTCTCTCTCTCTCTCTCTCTCTCTCTCTCTCTCTCTCTCTCTCACTCACTCACTCTTTCTCTACCTCTCCCTTTCTCTCTCCTATCACCCTCTCTCTCTCAATCTCTCTCTCTCTCTCCCTCTCTCTCTCTCTCTCTCTCTCTCTCTATATATATATATATATATATATATATATATATATATATATATATATATAGATAGATAGATAGATAGATAGATAGATAGATAGATAGATAGATAGATAGATAGATGTATATCGATCTCTCTCTCAATAACACACATACACAGAAACTCCAGAACTGGACTAAGATCAGCTGAT
>NW_028234410.1:1754619-1769619 GCF_977035675.1 Penaeus japonicus
GGTAGAGAACTCAGACCATCTTGACAGTTTTCTTATCAAATAAGGAATTGAGAGATATAACTATGAATAGATAAAGACCAAACCTCTATCTTCTAAGAAGTATGAGGTGCATGTTTACTTACTGTTGCTATTGGTAACAGTGATGACGGGGTTCATGTTGATGACTGTTGGACACATTTAGTTAATAACATTAGTTTATATATTAGAGTCTTTATATTTCTTATATATCCTGTTCTTTCTATGTGTTTTGGAATATTTAAAAAATGAGTTATCCCCATAATTAAACCATAGTTCTTCATACCTGTTTCATCTATAGACACAAATGTTATTAGCAAATCAAGCTGAAAAGCATTAATGTCAGTAAAAGAAATTGCTATTATGTAATGTAAATTCAGAACTTTTCTAGACAAGGAGCCACTGTAGGTTCCTCTCTTAGGATCAGTGTTCATGGAAGGTTAGGCCCACAAGGAAGGCATGGATTGACGAGGCTGCTATGTGTAAATCGCGATGATTATTACTTTGAAAATGTCAAAAGGTTGCTGTACTTGTTATTGATTATGGGAAAGGAACCAGGTGCTTAACCCACTCACGACGGGGGCATTCCAGCCCTGCATGTCACAATTTAATACAAAAAAATCACTTTAGCTAAATCTGCTAAATTGCATGATCAGGACTGTTATCACTCCCTCATCTTGTGTATTCTAGCATGGAAGAATATACTAAAACTAACTATGACCTCGCATTTCCTGCGAACGTGGCAATTTGTCATTCTCAAATGATTTTGCTTTTCAGAAGGGAACCCTAGAAATAGGCAGGATGTCAGCTGCTGCTAAATCCGTTGTCGATAAGCTAAGGCACTTTGATGCATATCCAAAAACTCTTGAAGACTTCCAGATTAAGACAATATCTGGAGCAGCAGGTACTATATATGTATATAACTATAAGAAGGTGAAGATAAAATGTAGTTGATACAATGTGTTTATGTCTTATATTTAGAATTATCAACCCCTTTTATGTTCTGCAGTTGAGAAATTTATTGTTATTAGCCAGGTGAAGTTATTTGAACTATTATTTTCTCTTCCAACAGTGACAGTCGTTGCTGGTATGTTCATGACACTTCTCTTTCTCTCGGAACTGTACGACTACTTAACACCCAAGATTGCAGAGGACCTCTTCGTTGACACTACAAGAGGAAGCAAATTGCGGATTAATTTTGATGTTATATTTCCCAGCATCCCATGCAATTGTAAGTTTTCCTTTTTAGGCCACCAATCTTTATTGGATCTTTTCATATTCTTGCCATCATATCTATTTATCTGTGTAAGTTTTATTTATTGGCATAAGTTTCAACATTTATTTCTGTGATATTTATTTGTGTAGGTATGCAGATTAAAAGATCCTAAAGTGATTCAATAAATAGATCTGTACAAAAATAAGACTGTTGGTTTCCTTTGTTAAACTCTGTTATTTTTCTTACATGAAGTGTTAAGTCTGGATGCCATGGACCTCAGTGGGGAACAGCACGTTAATGTTCAGCATAACATTTACAAGCGGAAGCTAGATTTGCAGGGCAGACCCTTGCAAGACCCAGAAAGACAAGAACGTAAGTGATCATGTGAAAAAGCAATTCTGTTGCCATGATAGTTTACTGTATATACTTTTTGATAAAAATCTGATATTGTTTTGATGTCTCTTGCATTGATCTTTAATTGAATAATATATATGCAATGTCTGCATTATACAATTTTGCAAATTCTAATCTTCATTTTTGTGACAGATATTGGCCATAGCAAAGAAGATAATACCAATGCAACTGTGGGAAGTACTTCAGCAGTAACCACAACAGCACCAAAATGTGGAAGTTGTTATGGGGCAGAATCAGAGAAAGATCAGTAAGTCTGTGGTACTTTACAGCTGAAATGAAAAGCTACTATTTCTAATCCTATTCTATTAAATTCTGCATGAGAAATATAAAGAGCAATACAGTGGGTGACCCACATTGTATTGAAAAGTGGTTGAAGCTGAATGGTATCTTTTTTTTCTTTTTCTTTTTTTTATATAGGTGCTGTAACTCCTGTGAAGATGTTAAGGATGCCTACCGTACCAAGGGCTGGGCAGTGCCACCTCTCAAGGACATAGAGCAATGTGTACGAGAGGGTAAGCTGGTGGAGTCGGAGGAGCTACCTAAGGAGGGCTGTCAGATGTATGGATACTTGGAAGTAAACCGGGTAAGGATGTGAAATGATGCATATCCTGGATACTTTGCAGTATGATGTCCTGGTTTCATGTTGAAACAAATCAGTGAGACAAGATATTTTACTTTCCTAGTTTTTATCTTGACTAATTTCCCTTTGCCCACAATCATTCCATTCTCTCACCCCTACTTACCTTTTCTTATACTGTTGTCTGTACCTGTATAACATTGCAGATTTCCCTCTTCATTACCTCTTTCTTTTCTCTACCTTATGTTATCATAACAAATGTCCTTTTACAGGTTGGGGGTAATTTCCATATAGCACCTGGGAAGTCCTTCCAACACAATCATCTTCACAGTAAGTTTAGATTTATCATGATGTTCCTTGGTCAGTAATTTAAAAGTACTTTGTTGTTGAAGATTTAGTCATCCATTCATATATCTTTTGGTAATGTTGAAGAATGCAGGTGCAATAAAGTGGTCTCCTTGTTCTCGGCAGTACATGATGTCCAGCAGTACAAAACGAAGGATTTCGACCTCTCTCATCGCATAAGGCACCTCAGCTTTGGCTATAACATCCCTGGCAAAACTAACCCTATCGACGGGACAGAGTTCACGACAGAGAAGGGACCCAAAACCATCACTTACTACGTCAAAATCGTGCCCACAACCTACGAGAGAGTAGATGGGTCAACGCTATCCACCAATCAGTTTTCAGTCACACAACACCAAAAGGTAATAGCAGTTGGATAATCTTTATTTTCAATATTATTACTCTTGCTATTTGTCATATCTATCCTTTTTACTACTATGTCTCTTGACGAAGCTAATACGTGTATCTATCTTTTGCATTTTACATTTTTCTCAAACTTAAGAATCAAGTATATGGAGATTTTTTTTTTTTTTGTCAGTCTCTCCAGATGGGGCTGGGAGAATCTGGTCTTCCGGGTGTGTTCTTCACCTATGAATTGTCTCCAATGATGGTCAAGTACACTGAAAAACACAAGTAAGTGGAAATAAGTTAAAGCTATGGTGACAGTTGATATCTGTTAACCCATTGACAACAGATGGCATGATCTGCTGCATAGGCAGAGGCAGTCATAGACGCGGATGGCACAGTGCCAGACGATGTAAACCCGCCATCCGACTGTATACCTATTTTATTAAAACCGCAACCAATGGGTTAAGAGATAGTTAGACAGGTAGTGACAATAACAGAGAGACAGAGACAGGGCGAGTGGAAAGCGTAAGAGAGAAAGTGTGTATTTGTTTGTATGTGTGTATGGATATGTATTGATGAATCATATGAATTTTGGGTTAAGGCTTTGGTATTATTTTACTGCTCTCTAATCCTTGTGACTCATTATATTAACTTACTTTTTATGTATTCCTATTGAATTATGTATTGTAAATGATTTTTTAGTTTTTTTTGACCCATGAAGGCCTGAAATTTGTTAATGCCAGTATTCTACCATGTTCATATGAAGGCTAAAGGGCAAGTATATATAGAATGTAATGAATTGGGTTGAAGATTTTATTTTCTTATATATTTTTTTCAATTTATGCAATTTATTCCCTCCCAGATTCTTAAGTATGCACAAGATATGTCGGTTGTCGCATTTACATTGAGGCACCTGTGTTTATGAGCTTTTCCTCTTCCAGATCTCTAGGCCACTTCCTGACGGGAGTTTGCGCCATCATCGGTGGGATTTACACAGTCGCTGGCCTTATAGATGCTGCCATATATCATTCCCACCGCGCTCTTCAACGCAAGATAGAAATAGGAAAGGCAACATAAGAATCACCTTCAAGTAGATCATTTACTAAAGAAATTCTTTTGTTAAATCTTTTTTGTAAGAACAGGTTTACAGCTTTGTTGATTTAGATTTTTATACAAGAAAAGAAATTAAAGGTATTTTAAGGGTTTAGTTTGTATTTTTGTGTTTTTAAGAATAAAGGGATGGGGTTTGTGTATCCCTTGTTGTTTTCAAAAAGAAAATAAATTAATTATTGCACCACTGAATAAGGATATCTGCAAGCTATGCCGATTTCTCCAGAAAATGAACCCAATCTTTGTAAGATAGAATGCAGTCTGGTTACTATTTACACGTGTTCATCATTCTGTTTTGAACTACTTTTGATAGCATTATTCAAGCCTTTATTGAGTATACTCATGCAAAGTAAAATTAAAACGGAAATCTTGCCAAACAAACACTTCAGCCACAGAAGGTGACTTGTTTTGTATTTATGTATGTTTAGTAATAATTTCCACTCTCTTGTTCTCTCTTGCTCCTGATTGCGATAGATCTTAATCATGATTAAATGTCTGCCTTGAATGATCATCACAATATCACATTTTATACCATGATACCATTGACTTCATTGAATTCACACTCTCATACTTGGATCACTGTCAAATCATTTCTGAATTGGTTTAGTTCTGTGTGTAGTTAGTGTGATGTGTGTGCAGGCCTGCGTGTTTCTGGTGTTGCCCATGTCTTTGGATTAATTCTTTTATATTTCTTTCTGAAGAATGAGTTCTTTTCAGTTTGGCATTGCTACAAGTAGTGTCATTGCATGGATGTGTATATTAATGAAATACAGTTATTTTTAACACAATCACGTTTTACACGTATAGGAAGCAAGAAAATGAAATGGTTTGCAACGAAACATAGCTGAATGAACCAGATTGTTGTAAATATTGAGAGATGGTTTAATGGCTTAGAATCACTAAAGAAATTGTCACCTTATGAGTTTTCAGAATTTTTATGATAATAATCCTTTCACTGAATTGCTATTGTAGTACACTAAGTCAATTTTTGTAAAGGTTTTGATTTTATATATATATATATATATATATATATATATATATACATATATATATATATATATATATATATATATATATACATACATATATACATATATACATATATACATATATACAATGTATGTATACATACATACATACATACATACATACAAACATACAAACATATACATATATTAAATATATTCAATCAGAGTATGTAGTACATTACCATGAAACCAGTTCTTTCCAAGAGCCCTGAACAGATTGACCTAATTGTTTCATAGAGCGAATCATCAGAAGGGTTATTGTTATTATTAGGAAGGATTACCAACTTTTTTTCTTTTCTTTTTTTTGTAACTAAAAACAATGTTATTACTAATGGAAATTTCAAAGTAAAATTCACTAAACTAGTTTTCCTCTATGCTAGCTTATAGTTTGTTTTATTATTAAGCAAAGCAAAGGTTCAGGCACCTAAAAAGGACTAGCCTCAAGGTTCAGTTGTAAGGGAACTGAAATCCACAGCACTGTTAGGTTTGACGGGCAGTGGTAGGAGACACTGTGTAATGTAAGTAGGGGCTTGTTTTTTAGAAATGTGAAAATTGTATAGGCATTTTCCCTTGAGAGTGGCAAGAGAAGTCAATATACTCGATGGAGGACAGTGCTACTTATCACTGTTTCGAAGGATTTTGCTTCAAATTTTAGATTCAGTTTGATAATATTTTGTGTTTGCGTAATTGTTTATTTACTTATTAATTTATATTTTATTGGTGATATTTATCTTTTGTTATGTGGTATTTATGTATTGCTATTCCGACAATGATAAAAATATGTTATGAGGCGCCTGCTTGTCATCTTATATGGAGATACTAAATTTGAGTGGATGTAAATGGCGTTCAGAGTTTTTGCTTTTTGGCAGAAGTGTACCAAGAACTTTCAGGTAGTAGTTAAAACCTAATTACGAATTGTATCTCTTCATCTTTGCTATTGGGAAAAGTAATGACCATCATTTTTTACTTTTATAATCCCTCATCTAATTACGCTGTAACGTACTTTTACACATAGCTTAGCGTAAGGCATTACAATGAGATGAATCTCATTCTGTTTTTATTTCTTCTTTTTCTTTTTTTTTTCCCTATTTCCTTGTGTAGTGGATCATGATCTGATAGTTGTGTTGAATGTTACTTCATGATAGTAAATATGTGAGAATCTAATCTCATTCATTATGTGAAAGGTTTTCTACTGATCGTGTTCTGCAGTCTTTGAAATTCAGCAAGATACCAGAGGAGGAAGTATATTTTGCAATATACTATACATTATTTTTTACATACTTTTTTACATATATTTTGTAACAGTTATTTGTGTATGCTTGTTTACACGTATGTTGTTTGCTTGCACTACTGTGAGTGAGTTAGAGCTTGCTGGGTTATAATTGTTAGTGTGTTTGAAAGTATATGCATTTTAAAGTCTTTATATTCATGGGTATGTCTCAAATTAATTTTGAGTATTGTAGATTTGCATGATTTGGTTTCTTTTCTTTTCTTTTTTTTTTTGTACCCAACTAACTCACTTTAGGAATGTCACAAACATTTTATTGCTCAACATGACCTTGTTGCAAATCATCACTGGAATATGGGACCACATCAGTATCCCTTCCGAGTTATTGCATAGTATGGTGTAGTTTGGATTTTTACGTTCCAGATACAACCGTGACAGTGCATCCCATTTTGATTTCAGTACAGCGAGGAGAGAAGAAATACTCGCACTTTGGAAGAAATAGTATTGTGGATGTATGTCAGGACTTAGCTTTAGTAGATGTGTATGAAGGATGAAAAGATAGTCAAATTCCATAGCCCGGCCCTCTCAAAAAGGAAAAAAAGAATATGAAAAAATGAAAAAAAAAAAAGATTATCTCTTTAGTAATTATATGCAGTGTTATCTTGGAGCTCTTTGGATATTTTTTGTCCTTTTCTTTTTCTTTTTTTTTCTTTTTTTTTTTAATGTCTGAGGTTTTGATATGGACTTCAATCATAGATATTTGTTTAATTTTGTTTTATATTGGTTGTGATAATAATTAGAAGAAATATTGAATCAGTTCATATATATGTTTCTTCACCTGTTTTTTTCTGTATGTTATAGAGAGAGGCATTGTACTGAAAGTATTTTTAAAATGGTATAAAACAGCTCAAAGTAATACTTGCCATAGCCTTTTTAGATAAATGCAGTTGGCAAATGTTTTGAAATTGGTAATTTTGAAATGTGGAATGTTGAAGACTACTGAATTAGATGATAATTTTTTTTCCTCACTGTATAGGCTGGAACTTTGTAGTATTGAACATGAATTAAATTGGGAAATAAGCCTAGGACGTATTACGGAATTGGGTTTGTTTTTATTTGTCGGCTTTAACAATTTACTCAAAATGCTTTCCTTTTAAGTGAATGGAATTGTTCATGTGAATATGAAACCTAAGAAAATATCAGCACTTTGTATATGATTTATTTGCATGTTCTTTTTTTTTCTAATTTTTTTTTTTTTCTTTTTCTTTTTTCTTTTCTTTTTTTAGAAGGCAAGTGATTGGTGGTGAATTGTTTTATTGTTGCCTTTATAAGTATTGCTGCATCTTCTGTATATTTTGATTCTGCTTGCATGTGTTCAGATAACATGGGAAACATTTATTTTGAAGTTTGCTGTCTTAATCATCATGAAATTAGATGTGGATCAGATTTTATCAGATTTTATCATATTCAGGTATGTTGCCAGAATGAATTGTATTTAGATTTCTAATATTTAGGTCTTCTTTTAACCTCACAAAGACCTACGATTAGAAAGGACAGTCATACATCTACAATCAGTTGTAAGAAAATAAATTATTCTAGATAAAGTTGTAGAATTTGCAAAAGGAAGGATATTTATTTGAGGCAATATTTTGCATTAGCTGAGAATTACATAGCTTGAGTAGTATGTATTGTATCGATATCTACTTTTTATTTGAAAGAAAAGTACACATTATTGTATTTATTCTGCCTCTATCTTTCACTTGTATAAAGAAAAAGACATGTGATTTTTTCTAGTCTTAAGGTTTAAACAGAAGATTAAAAGATGTTTGCATGATTAACTTGGTTATTTTTATTTCTGAAATGTATGATGATTATAGTATGGTATGTGTGTTGAAGGGATTTTTGAATAAAGAAAAAAAAAAATCAAATTGTTTCATATGCTATGGAATTTTGCTAAACACAGTTATCAGTTGATTAATTAACCTGATTAATCTCTTGTTTTAATCTTGTGGTTTTTATGAAATTAACTTTTCTGTTAAAGGATGAATAACTTGTATGAAGAATATGAGTGTCAGTTTAGGTGTGCTAATAAGATTATGCAAAAAAAAACTATATAAATATAGATTTATTCTGCTGGAGTTTTAATACCCACATTTTATTTCATATTTTATAGAGATATCTGAGAAAATCATACTGTATAATGCTATATAATACTGTATGATGCGTCTTATTTTATTTATTAATTTATTTCCGCTAGTGTCTCTCTTACAGAATGTACTTTGATTGCAGACAATAAGGACAGATGCCACTTTGTATTTAATTAACCCATTCACGATGGGGGTATTCCAGCCTTGCATGTCACAATGCCAGGGCTCTCGAACGCATAGGCCTAAATCAGTTAAATAAACAATGCCGTATCGCGTCCCCAGTGAACGGGCCTAGAATGCGCTGTACAGTAGTGTACCACCCGAAGTTTGAATACAATGTTGTTAGGAAACCTTCTTGTATCTGTCCATGATCTATACACCAATTGTACAAAATAGATTTGCTAGCTAGAACTATATAGGGCTCTGTTGCAGCTTTCTAGTGCCTACATTAAAAAGATGAATAAGCATGATTATGAAAAAGATCTAAGCAAAGATTTTTTTTTTTTTTTTTTTTTTTCATATTCCAATTTTATTGTTATAAAACTATGTTATTGATGTTAACAAAATTATATAATCACAAACTAGATTATTACACTATCAGTATTAAAGGAAATATGTCAGATCATACTTAATATTTTTATTAGATAGGAAAGTTCTTTATTTGTTTAGAAAATATATTATCCAAGGGGCAGTTCAAGCAGAAAATCCACCATCTGCCTTTAGGACACACAATCTTACTTAATGCATCATCTCAAAATCCGGAAATGAATAGGAAAGGAAATATTATTCAGTTTAACCAAGATAACTTTGAAAGTGATGCTGTTTGCAGATAAACCTGGAACTTGTGAATAACAATTTATATATGTAGGTCTGTTTTTTTATACATCACGATAATATATCATGACCTCTTCCCTCAAACAAAACTTATATAATTTAACTGGATTAAATCTAGCTGAGATAAATGAAAGTGGACATTCTTTCTTATTGTGCTTGGTCTCTAAAGAAAGTGTCCACATGAAAAAATCTTGCTGTAAGATTTCTTGTAGTAACCCTATAGCATTAATTTCATATATTTTATGATCGCTCTTATCAATTACCTCAATTTTTAACTGAATCATGCTGTTCACAATATAAATTTGATTAATTCCCCATCCTTTATAAAAGATACCGCCATAGTTACGATACATGACGTCATATGCGAGCGCATGCATGCATACAAGAGATCCGGACTCGTATGCGAACGCTTCTGCGAACGTAAACAAAAATCAGCTGTTACTTCGCCGGAACGAGAGAACGGCAGAATGGGGTCAGTATTTGACATTTACACATTTACTACCCTCTAATATATATGATTTTTTGACAATATCATCAAATAAGAATAAACTATTCATGTGGAAAAGGTGCATAGTATCAAGTCAAGATTAGAAGAGCTAAATAATAGGTCTCTCAAACCAAGACCGTTTCCCGAATCATTTAAAATTCCTTACATAACCATCATTAAAGGCTTTGTTGAATGTGTGCAATATGATGCAAACATATGATTTGTTTCTTTTTTTTCTGATGCCTTAGATAGATACTTCTTATGCTGCAATAGCTATAGAAGATATTACTCAATCATTGGTGAGGTTTAGACCACTTAGAGAGGAGATTGTTAATTTTCTGTTTAGTTGATGGATTTATTTAATGTGGTTTATTCAAGGAATTTCTTCAAATACTTTATACCTTTTCCAGTTGTAGAAATTGAATAGTCTTTACATTCTATAAACTTTTTTATTTTTATTTATAGCTGTACTTAGTTGTAAAAACTAGACTCACATTCTTACTATTTTCCTTTT
This sequence comes from Penaeus japonicus, assembly GCF_977035675.1. Lineage (NCBI taxonomy): Eukaryota > Metazoa > Arthropoda > Malacostraca > Decapoda > Penaeidae > Penaeus > Penaeus japonicus. The sequence continues at coordinate 1,764,883 of NW_028234410.1, forward strand.
ATTTTTCTCTCATATTTTTTTATAGAAGATTAAACTTTTACCTGGTGAAATGTTGTCTTCAAGAGTTATGGTTACTGAAATAGGAAGTGTATCTATGGTAGTATAAAATAATTTCATATCATAATCATGCAAGTTTATCCTCCAAAACAGGATTTTTTATTTTTTATTTTAGGTGATTTTATTGGTAGGAACATCTTTGCTCAATTGGAAGGACATACACTTTCCAATATTTAGCCGTAGATTATCTTCATCGATTTCACATTAATTTGTGTATTCTTTTCCAGTGTGAATAGTATATTATACTGGAGATAACCAAGGGGACATGCTTAGTTATCTACTTGATCTCCTGTCTGGGATATGGCAGTCCATTATGGCCCTGTTCGGCTTTGGCTCACCGCAGGCTGCCGTTTCAAATGAACTGGAGGTTTACGTCAGGACGAATACGGGGGAAAAGGTTGGATTATATTTGGTATTCTTTTTGTATTGATAGAATTCATTCTCTCAGCTTTTATTTGCTTGAAGAAATGTATTATCATGTTTAAACTTTTTTTTTTTTTTCCTTCTGAATTAATTAAATTGTGAAATACATGCAGCAATAACTGTTTGTATGATTTAAATAGTTTTTTATATTGGTTCAATGAATGAAAAGCACCACTACACATAAAAATTACATAAAATGGTTAGACAGCAGACTTGAAACCAGCTGACTCAATTAAGTTATTCCAATTTATATTAAGTGTGTGATTCATCAATGATTAACATGTACTTAACAGTACTTTACCACACTAGGTGAGCGTAAAGCTAGACCAGTCATGGACGGTATCGCAGATCAAGACTGCCCTGGCCCCCAAACTTCAGAGTCCGGCCGACAACCTAAGAATCATATTTGCCGGAAAAGAATTGCCAGATGACATGGTAATGCGTCAGTGTGACCTGGGCAATCACAGCATCCTCCATGCCGTCCGAGTAGTTTCAAAGGAAGAAGAAGGAAAGGCCGTCAGTGGACCTTCTGAAGTAAAAGACGCTGCCTCCACTTCTAAATCTCAAGCAAACAGGAGTGAAGGAACAGAAATTGCTCAGGTTGAGAAAGAGGTTAGTATTTTTATTAGTGCTAAAGTACATTGTATAATTTGTTGATATTTATTGCATATGTAGATTTATCTTTTTTTCACCAATTGGGAAAAAGCTATATTGAGTTGGAAATTTTAACATTCATAACTTTCTTACTTAGAACAGAAAAATTGTGAAATTTGATGTGGATTTTATAGGAAGCCTTATGATACTTATATAAAAGTCTTATGATACTTATATAAAAGCCTTATGATACTTATATAAAATACTAAGTGCAATACCTTTCTGCTGATAAAACACAAGGAATGAACAAGGCAACAAGAACTGTCTGAGAGTGTCTGCATCAGTTGAATAGAAGATACTGTATTTAATGTATGTAGATTTTACTCTTTGCGTTGATTCCTTTTTAGTATAACCTTAATGAATGTTATTTGAAGAATAGTAATTCACTGCAACCATAACTTTTATATTGTGTTGCAGAATATGTGAATAGTAGACTATCATTTTTTTTTATAATGAATGACTGTAAGCTTCCCACAACAATATTCAATTTTCAAGTGAAAGGTATTGCACAGTGACTATCTTCATAAGGGCAAAATTGAAATTGTAACAGAAAAGACTAAAAAGTAGATATTTCTATTCATCATTAGTTGAATAAATATCTAACTAGATGGAAAGACCCCTGCAGACTCATCATAACAGGCATTCAGCACATATTTAGATCTGATTTTGATGTGGCCATTAGGATACAAAGCTGCAGAAACCTCTCTCACTGTGTCCATTTTACTGCTTTTGATGATTTGGCCTCTGCCACTTTTATCAAGAACATTTTGAAACTTCTGGCATGGCTTTTACTGCATAAGGTTGGAAAAGGAGCCACTTTTATCATGTCTAGTTCACCACTTTTCTTTGACATATCTTTACAATTTCAGGTTGAAAAAATACAGGACCATGGAGCAGAAGTGCCTTCAACACCTGGACACACAAATGCTGAAGTTGAAGCCAGAATAGAGGCAGCGTCACCACCACTCCCTGAGGATTCCTGCCCCATGCCAGGGCCCTCCACATCTAGTAGGTCTTGCGGAAGGCTGCTCTGCGACGCTTCAACAGTTATAACCATACAGATGACAGAGGCGGAGCAAAAAAGTATCAGAGACCTAAAAGTAAGCTGAATAATTTTGTAATTTTGCTTGAGTAGACAATTATTATAGGGAGTGCAAGCCAGTACATAAGATTTTTAGTTTTTTTATTTATTTGTATTACAATGACTTGATATGATGTCATCCATCATGAATGGGTTAAAGATGAATCTCTCTCATTTGCTCTTTCTCTTTCATTTTGTCATTTTCTCTCTCTGTCTCCTTCTCTTTCAGTTTGACTCTTTTATATATATGTTGTTTTTTCTTTCAATCATACAAAGGGAAAAGGTAGCAAAGGACAGTAAACTAAACTAATACTTAAATACATATGTAAGAGTTAGCTGTTACTGTAATTTCCTTTTAATTTCCTTTTCTCTCCCTGCATATATATTTAGTTCAAAATTTAGTAAAAGTCCATCAAACACCCACAAGTATTTCATCTCTCTTGTCTGTCGTCTCAATTATGTTCCATTGTGTTTGTCATGTTCGGTTCACAGTAGACTTTGATAATACACGGCAGAGCGCTTGGTCTGTTTCTTGTTTGTGTTATTCACTTTTTTTCACTTTATTTTGTGGTTGATTCTTTTCTTTTTTTTTCTTTTCTTTTTAGGGATACCTTTTTGGTTTTATTTTGTCAGATGGAAGAAGTTGTTTAAATCATAATGTGATAGTTTTGTGAAAATTTGTTTAATATGATAGATATTTAGCCTGTGGGTGTGATTCATAAATAAAAGGTACCATTGAACCAATAATATAGTAGATATTGGTACTGGGAATTCATATCACAGCAAGCACTATTGAAGACAATTGATAAGCAATTTTGCAATCTTGTAGTGCTGTTGCTTTTTAAAATTCATTTTATGATGTCAGCAGTGTAAATCAGGAGGAGAATAGGCAAAGTATCTGCCATTATAATGATTTGTATCTGTAGAATATATCTTAAACTGCATTGTCTATTTTGCTAGTATTTAAGAGTAATATACAATTGATTTACCCCAATCATGAATATCAGTAACTTTAGAAATGTCATGAAAGAATGAGAAATTTGCAGAAAAATTATTTGAATCATTTTTCACACCTTGTCCTTTGTGTAATGCATACTTGTCCATGCAGGAAGTACATAATATGCAAGGCGTAATGTTAAATGGTATGTTTCTCATGGTGTAGTTTATAAATATTTTTTTGGGGGGTGAAGCAGGGTATGGTAAATGTTTTGAATCATTGCTTGTTGATGTATAGAAATGTCAGAAATGTGACAACTGAAGGCAAGAGAAGGGAGAGAGAAGTATGTTTGATATTAGTTGACTAACAAATAGAAAGTGTAGTTTGACCTTGATTCTGCAAGTTCTTTTACATGTTAGAGTATTAGGCATATTATAGATTAAGTGTGACCTTCATAGGGTAAATATATATTATTATTTTGTATAGAATGTGTTTGTGTTTTAGAGTATTTAACATAAGACAAGAGAATTATTGGATCATCAGTATCAGGTTTTAATATAGAAAGATAGATGTGACAAAGGCCAGTGTTGAATTTTTATCCACAGAGTATCCCAACTGATGGAACTATAGAAAGAAAATGATGATTTATTCTTTGCATCATCAGTCATTAGATGCAAGTCTGTATATTTTATGATCAATTTCTCTTTCAGAGTTATGATGGAATGGGAGAGCGACCTCACTTTTACGTCTACTGTGTAGTGCCATGCAATTCAGTTCAAGTCGGAAAGTTACGCGTTCGATGCGCATCCTGTAAGCAGGGGGCTTTGACACTTCATCGTGACCCTTGCAATTGGGAGGATGTTCTTCAACCTGGGAAGGTTAGTTTGTTTAGTTATGTTATTAACACATTTTCGTATGAGGAAGCACTAGGATCGAATATAATTGAGAGGCTAATGTCAGACTATAGATTATCTGTTGGTTGATAACATCAAAGGCAACGTGAATATCATAAGCTTATATTTATATATTTCTATGGAAAATATTTTAGTAATGTTATGCTTCTTTATTTGGATAACGGTAAAAAGCTGCCCATAGTGAAGTCATAGCAAATTTATGGTACAAACTTTCCATAAATCAGTATTAAATTAGTACAATGATTACATCGTAATAGGTTACCATTACATTGGCCTGAAGGAAAAAAAGATCTACTTAGAGTCCACTTTAATGTTATTTTAACTACAAACAGATGTGACATAGTATTGGATAAAAGTCTGTATAAATTGAAGTTATAGTATTCACAATATGAGTGCATGCTATTGCTGATCTTTGAAGTTAGGAAGGGATCATTGCAATGGACTCTCATTGCCAAATCCAAAAGTCCTTTTGAAGAAAGGTACTGCATTTGAGTATTATAATTGGTAGTATTCATCGTGACTGAGATGCAATTAATTCACATCACTATTTTACGTCACCAGATAAATGCAACATGTGAGACCCCAGACTGTAACGGAACTCAGGCAGAATTCTTCTTCAAATGCCGAGGTCACGAGACCAGTGGGGAGGATGACACTTCTGTGGCCTTGTA
>NW_028234410.1:1794619-1797679 GCF_977035675.1 Penaeus japonicus
GGAGACATCTGAATGGGATATGTGCTTTGTGTGTTTGTGTTTCTGTGTGTTTGTGTGTGTGTGTGTATGTGTGTGTTTGTATTTACGTGTGTGTTTGTGTGTGTGTTTGTGTTTACATGTGTTTGTGTTTCTGTATGTGTGTGTGTGTGTTTGTGTGTGTGTTTGTGTTTATATGTGTTTGTGTTTCTGTGTGTGTGTGTGTTTTTGTTTGTGTTTGTGTTTATATGTGTTTGTGCTTGTGTTTAAGTGTGTGTTTGTGTGTTTCTTTGTGTGTTTCTTTGTGTGTTTATATGTGTTTGTGTTTATGTTTACGTGTGTGTTTGTTTTTATGTGTGTGTGTATTTGTATTTGTGTTTCTCCATCTATCTACACACACACACACACACACACACACTGACGCACCCCCCCCTCCCACACACACACCCACATACACTCCCCGTCTCCTTCCACACGTGGGAATGCGAGAGGAAAGGGAAGAGAGAGAGAGAGAGGGCGAGAGAGTATCTCCTGGGTTGTGTTCCTGAGTCACTCACTTCACCCCAAAGGTCAAGGTAATTTGCCAAAGCCAGGACTGATTAGGCAAACAAAAGCCAAGCCGCCAGACGAGTGTAGCATTGGCTTCATATTGAGGAAGAGGGATTTTATTTTATTTTTTGACTTCATGGAGATACGAACTCGATCGATCACGTACCCAAAAAAAGAAAAAAAAAGAAAAAAAGAAAATAAAAAAACATCTTGAGATCTATCATAAAGGAAATTGATGATTCAGTTTTCATAAGGATCATCTTATATATAAAAAAAACTACTGCTCAGTGCTAAATTTGACATATTTTAGAGACTGTAACGTGACATCCCTCCCCTGACATCAACTTTGAAAATATTTCAACTTCTAAAATCCCTATCAATCGATATTATTCAAGATTCAAAACACTTTATGTATCCAGAATAGACTTATCACTTCTCAAAAATCGTAAGTCGTAAGTCGTAAGTCGCAAGTCACAAGTCGCAAGTCGCAAGTCGTAAGTCACAAGTCACAAGTCGTAAGTCGCAAGTCGCAGGTCGCAAGTCGCAAGTTGCAAGTCTCAAGTCTCAAGTCGCAAGTCGCAAGTTACAAGTCACAAGTCACAAGTCGCAAGTCGTAAGCCACAAGTCGCAGGTCGCAAGTTGCAAGTCACAAGTCGCAAGTCACAAGTCGCAAGTCGTAAGCCACAAGTCACAAGTCGCAGGTCGCAAGTTGCAAGTCACAAGTCGCAAGTCGTAAGCCACAAGTCACAAGTCGCAAGTCGTAAGCCACAAGTCACAAGTCACAAGTCGCAAGTCGTTGCTAGTCACAAATCGTAAGTCGCAAGTCGTAAGTCGTAAGCCACAAGTCGCAAGTCGTAAGCCACAAGTCACAAGTCGCTAGTCGCCTGCGGGAGTCTGATACCGCCCACGTTGATCTCTCCCGATGTCATCGAACTCTGCAACAAACCCATTCAACAATGCAACAAACTCGAGCGAAAGAGCCAGACGACAAGGGTCATGCAACAGTCATGCTTCAGAAGCGTCAGTCCAAAATCGACCAATCGTCCATAAGTCTAGACAAGACCTCATAAAAAACAAAAACAAAAAAACAAGAACAAAAATAAACAGATGAAGGTGTATACATCGTTACGACTTTTTAGAAGTCTGTTGGTTTATAGTGGTCTTTGGATATACAGAAGCAAGAGGATATAAAGGCCACTGGATAAGAAGCTCTGTCAAGATGGATTATTATTGAAGATAAAGCACTTGCATCATTCTCAAATCATGCTAGTGGAGCTAACACATGTTTCTGTCTTTCAACGTATTATACACACACACACACACACACACACACACACACACACACACACACACACACACACACACACATATATATATATATATATATATATATATATATATATTTATATCTATTTATATATATTTATATAATTTTTATATGTATGTTATATAACATATATTATATGTATATATATATATATATATATTATGATATATATATATATATATATATTATATATATATATATATATACGAAAAATATATATAGTATATATATATATATATATTATTATATACATAATATATATATATATATATATATATATATATATATATATATATATCATATATATATATATATATATATATGCATTATTACATAACATATAGATATAATTTATATATATATATATATATATATATATATATATCTATATATATAATATGTGTGTGTGTGTGTGTGTGTGTGTGTGTGTGTGTGGTATATATATATATATATACTATATATATATATATAATATCTATATATATATATAATATATATATATATATATGATCTGGATCATTTGGAAGTGAATAGAAATTGAGATAAGATAAAAAGAAAAGAAAAGAAAAAAGCGTAGTCACTGGGCCTAGTGCACGATTGCAAGAACAACAACAACAACAAAAATAAATAAAAAACAAAAATTAACGAAAAAAATATTGCAAAAAAATGATAGTCTAGCATATAATATACAAACAACAATGAATCGATATTCTTTCAAAATAGACATACAAACAACTAAATGAAAAGATTATATAGATAAATAAATGAATAAATAGATCAATAAATTCAAAACATACAAATAAACAAATAAACAGATAAATCAATAAACAACCAAACAAACAACAGAATGAATAATAAAACACAAATAAAATCAATAGAAAAAAAAACAAAAAAACATATTACTCCGGCCTTGATTGTGCCTCAATAAATATATCTAAATCAATTGAATGGCCAGTGGCATGAATAATATACACGCTATACATAAGTATGAATAATTTAAATGCGTCGCCATTGTTTACTATAAATAGCCTTCTAAATCTAAATTAGATTTATGTCTAAATCAAAGTATTTTGAGAAGGTATGGAATAGATGAAATGTTATGGAGAATAATTTTGTCTTTTCTTCTCCCGTTATTATCTTTTCCTCTTCCTCCTCTTTTTCTTCTTCTTTCTCTTTTTTCTCCTTTGATTCTCCTCTTACTTTTTCCT
>NW_028234410.1:1797779-1813182 GCF_977035675.1 Penaeus japonicus
ATGGTCTGGGTCACCTTTCTCTTGCACCGACGGTACTTTGGGGGGAGGGGGGAGGATGGGGGGTGGGGGGTGGGGGGGCTTATTACTGTGTGTCATCGCTCTCTGGAGATAGTGCTTGGACGAATGAATTTCAAGCAAGCGAAGGAGGAGGAGGAGGAGGGGGGGGAGGAGGAGGAGGAGGTGGAGGAGGGGGAGCGAAGGGAGGGGGAGGAAGGGGGGCGAGTAGATTGATTGGGAGGGAGGAGGAGGAGGAGAAGATGAAGAAAAGATGAGGAGGAGGGACCGTAAAAAAGAAAAGAGGAAGAAGAGGAGGGGAGGAGAGGGGCCGAGGTGGGGCAGGGGGCAGGGGTAGGGGAGGAGAGGAGAAGGAAAAACAGAGACAAAGGAGAAGCGAGAAGCCCATACAAGAGAAGAAGAGCGGAAAGACAGGAGAAAGAAGTGAACAGAACAGAATGAGTCAGAAGAAGCCGAAGGAGAAGAAGAAGACGGGAAAGAAAAAAACGCAGAAGAAGTAGGTGCACGGAGAAGGAGAAAAAAACCGGAGGGAGGGCTAGAGAAGAGAAGTGAGGATGAAAGAGAAAAATAAGAAAAGACAGGAACGAATAAGCTGGAGTGCCGGCGGAGCACGAAGAGAGAGACAGAAGAGGAGGTGCGAGAGGGAGGGGGCGGAACGGGGGAAGGAGCGCCCGGGGCCTTATCGGAGGAAATTCACACACACACACACACAAACACACACACGCACACACGCAGCCGCCGACGGAAGGGATGGTCCTCCGTTGAGAATCTCCGCTTCCTCTTTCGCAACACGTGACTCTGACCTTGCGCGCGACGGCCGGTAGACGCTAGTGGAAGTGTGTGTGTGTATGTGTGCGTGTGTGTGTGTGTGTGAAACACAATATATTATATATACCATTGAATATATTTATAAGTATATATAACTTATAAATAAATGAATAAATAAATATAAATCTATCTATCACTATTATATATCTCTATATTATATATTATAAAAAACATTTTATATTAGAATTATATATATACTCTATTTCCATATATTATATATATATTATATATATATATATATATATATACATACATATATATACATATATTCACACACACTGCAATATCAGTGTGTGTGTGAATACATAGTTACTGTTACAGACTTGAGGCAGTGAGCGTTTCATATTTTGAGCAAAATATCGTATAATATTAATCTCGCATCGAATCAAGAGTTATATTAAAGCTTTTTAGTAGTGGATACAGTAAATAAAAACAAGAAAGCAGTGATAGAACTGAAAGAAAAGTGGAAAAAAAGATAATGAAGCCCAATCATTCTTTTACGACAAACTTACTTCATAAATTTATTCATTTATTCTTATTATCATCAGATTATTCGTTACTTAATTAGTATTATCTCTTTCTTTTGCTCTTCTTCTCAGCTTGGCTTTCCAGGAAGGGAAGGGAATCTTGCTCACAGACAGACAGTAAGATCAGAACAATAACAGCAATGACTAGCAATTAACAGGAATTAAACAGCATTTAAACAGCAAATAAACAACAATTAAATAGTAATGACGATAACAACAGCAATGATAATAATTATAAAAACAGTAATGATAAAAATTATAATAATGATATTGATTTATAATAATGATGATAATAGTAGTAATGATGATAATGATGGTGATGATAATGAGAATTATTACAATAATAATAATAATAATGATTATGATGAAGATGATAATAATGACGATAATGAAAATGTTGTCAATAAAAAGGATGGAAATGATGATAATAATAACCACAGCATTAATGACAATTCGATATCAACAGTAATAATCATCATAATGATATGATAAAAAAGTAACAGTAACACGAAAAAATAAAAAAGAAGAGAAAGAAAGCAGCAAAAAAAAAAACAAAAAAAAAAACAAAACACACAACAAACAAACAACAACCCAAAAAAAAAAAAAAAAAAACCCCTAAAAATATCTATAATACTATATAATATATATATATATATAAATATTATATCATATTCTATATATATATATTTATATCTTTCCTCAACACTTTTCCTCTTTCCTTATTCCCTTCCCTCTCCGTATCTTAAGGTGTAAAGAAAGACAAAATATCAAAAAAAGGAGAGAGGGGAGAAGAGGAGAAAGAACAGGGAGAGGAAGGGAAGAATAACGATTTAGCAAGAGATGAGAAACAATGCAAACAAACAAAAAAGGACTCACAAGGTACATAAATAACTTACATATCTTATAATAATATTAATTTCGTAAATGAAATACTGAAATGAGAGAGAGCGAAAATGATGATAATGATGATGATCGTTAAAATAATGTTATCAATTGATGATGATTATGATAATAGAGATAATGATACTAATACAATAATTGGAATATATTTCAATAATAATTATGGATTGTGTAATAAATTAGCATCTAATCATTCATATTATGATGAATGGTGATATTAAACAAACAACAAGAACAACCAACGTTAAAAAATTTGTTGTGCCGGTGATTTTGTTAGTTGTGTGAGATGGGAAAACCATTGGGCATCTCAAATGCATTATGATATATAAATGAACACAAGACAGAAGTAAATAAATAAAGAAAAGGAAGAAAAATATTAAAATCAAATACGAAATCCCTTAGGGCGTGTAAGAAATTGAAACATACCCCTTTCTGCTGCCTCCCCTCCCCTCCTCCCCCTCCCCTCCCCTCCTTCCCCTCCCACAAAACAAAACACCAACAAAAAAACACCACCTTCCTCCCATCTTAAACCTTCCTCCCCATTCCTCCCCCTCCTTTCCTCCTCCCTAACTTTCGACCTCCTTCCCCCCCCCGCTTTCCCCAAAGAAACCCTCTCCACTTCCCTCCCCCTCTTCGCTCGCTTATTGAACCCCCCTCGGGCTCCGCCCTTCTCCCCCCTGCCCTTTCAAACAAAAATACAAAAAAACCTTTCCCCTAAAAACCCCCTCCAACCTTCCGTCCTCCTCCTTCTCCTTTCTTTCTTCCTTCCCCCCTACCCTTCTTCTCTTCTCCTTGTTAGCCCTTCCTCTGACCCAGATCACTCCACAGACAGGCTCAGCACCTCTTCCTTAGAAGCCCCAGCTCCTTCTTCGACTATCTTCTCCTCGGCGCCTCCAGGAAAAGACCCTCCTAGGCCTTCAGGACAGTCACAGTCCACCTCGAAGACCCAATTGCCCCTACCGCCTCACCCGGCATCTCTCCTCCTCTACTCCCCGCCTCTCCTCCTCCTACCTTCTCTTCTCCCTTGCAGTCTTCTTCCTTTCTCTCCCGCTTTCTCCTTCTCCCCGCCTTAGCCACTCCTTCCTTCTCCTCCTCCGACTTCTCTCACCGTCCTCCTCCCTACCACCCCCCCTGGCCAACCACTCCCCCCGCCGTCCCCTTTCTTCTATGTTACCTCCTCTACCTTCCCCTTCCCCTCTCCTCTCCCTCCGATTTTCCGCCCCTCCTACTCCTCTCTGTTTTATCCTCCACCCCCTCCCCTTCCATTGTCCCCTCCCTTACCCCTTCCCCTCCCTCCTCCTCCCCTCCCTCTCCTCCTCCCCCCTCCGATGCCTCCTCCTCCTCCTCGCTCCTTCCCTTTTCTTTCTTCCCCTCCCTACCCCTTTCTTCAACCCCTTGTTGTTTCTCTTTTTCTTCTTTTTTTTTTTTTTTCTTTTTTTTTTCCCCTTTCCTTTTTCCCCTCCCTCCTCCTCCTCCTCCCCCCCTCCCCCTTCCCCTCGCCTCCTGCCCTCCTCCTCCTCCTCCTCCTCCCTCCTCCCCCTCCCTACCCCTCCCCCCTCCTCTTCCTCCTACTCCTCCTCCTCACCATCCCCTCTCCTTCCCTTCCCCTCACAATCCCCCTGCCCCTCTCCACCCCGTCCTCCTTCTCGAACTCCTACCATTCTTTCCCCTCTCCCTCCTCCCCTATCGCCTTCCTTTCCCCCTCTCTACCCCTCCCCCCCCCATACCCCTTCCCCTCCCTCCCTTTCTTATCCTCCTCCTCCTCCCTCCCTCCTCCACCCCCCCTCCCTCCGTCCTTCTCCTCCTTCCTCTCCCTACCCCCTATTCCCTTCCCCTCCCCCCCCTCACCTCACCCTCTCTCTCTCCCTCCCCTCCTCCTCATACCTTCCTCCTCCGATACCCCTCCCTCCCCCTCCTCCTCCCTCTCCAATCCCTCCCTTTTCCCCACCCCTCCCTACCCCCTCCTCCTCCCTCCCTCCTCCCTCCTCCCACCCAACCCCTCACTCTAGTGTCTTTGGCAAAGGTGATATCGCTAATCGGGTTTCTAAAAAAAAAAAAAAAAAAAAAAAAAAAAAAAACTCATTTTGCGCATTTAAAACCAGTTCCTCTCCTTATTGCGTCATTTTCTGCAACGAAAGGAATGCTTAGCGGATTGCAATTTCATTTTTTATTTTGTTTTAATTCTTTTTTTTTTCTTTCTATTTTTTCTCTTTTCTTTTTCCCTTTTCGTGGCATTTGAGTGATTATGATGATTTTAGGAATGGGATGATGTGTGTGTGGGTGTTGCAGGGGTTGCATGGGGGTTGTGTGGAGTGGGGTGGAGTGGGGGGGGGGGGTGGTGGGGATTGTGTGTGAGTGTGTTTGTGCGTGTGGGCGTCATCATAGTGTTGATATGGAGGGTGGTGTTGATGGTGATGATGATAGTGATGGTGGTAATGGTGATGATGGTGGTGATGGTGGTGGTGATGATGATGATGATGATGATGGTGATGATGGTGATGATGGTGATGGTGATTACGATGATGATTACGATTATGATGGTGATGATGGTGATGGTGATCGTGCACACACAAATATGATAAAACACTGCCATAAAAAAAATGACACAAATAATAATGATAACAATAACCAGCCTGACTATAAAACAAAATCACCAAATTCTCCACCTAAACTCCCTCCCTCCCTCCTTCCCTCTCTCCCTCCCTCCCTCCCTCCCTCCCACCTTCCCTCCCTCCCTCCCTCCCTCCTTCCCTCCCTCCCACCCTCCCTCTCTCCCTCCCACCTTCCCTTCCTCCCTCCCTCCCTTCCTCCCTCCCTCCCTCCCTCTCACTCCCCCTCCCTCCCTCTGTCTCCCTCCCTCCCTCCCTCCCTCCCTCCCTCCCACCTTCCCTTCCTCCCTCCCTCCCTCTGTTGCATCGCAAGTTGCAAGCCACCTCCTCCTCCCGTCACGTGTGTTCTGAAACCAAGCCAAACTCCAACACACGTAAACAAAATCTGAATAACTAATGGCGACACAGATAAACAACTTTTGGTTCAATGGCGACAGAAATACAGAAAAAAAAACTCATGGAATTTCTTCTACCTGACAAAGCCCATTCACAGCTGATTTTTTTTCAATTGACGACCCAAAGCAGATGACTCATATATACGTCACGTGGTCGAAGGGTTTGTATTTCCTATGGTAGGAAGATTCGTAGTATTTGTCTATCTATTTATATCTATCAGGATAGGATAGGGTTAGATAAAAACGTATAGCATACTTGAACTGCATGTGATTTTGATATATATATACTGTATATATATAATATATATAAATATAAATATATATATATCTATATTATATATATATATATATATATATATAATGTATATATAAATGTATCATATAATACAGTAATCTATAATATACAGTTATATATATATATATATATATATATATATATATATATATATATATATATATATAATATGCATTATATATATATATATATATATATATATATATTATAAATATATATATATATATGTATGTATGTATGTATGTATGTATGTATGTACACACACCAAACCACACACAACACCACACACATACACACACACTGACACAACACACAACACATACACACACACACACACACACCACAACACACACACACACACTCACAGCCACACAAACACAACACACACAACATATAATATATATATATATATCATATATATATTATATATATATATATATATATATATATGAAAGTATATATACATACATATATATAAATGCAGATGCAGATAGATATATAGACATATAGATATATAGATAGATATAGATATAGATATGGATATAACAACAACAACAACAGTAAAAATGTCAGCCTCTCATTCTCCAAATCTCAATAAATAAGGAATGAGAATTACAATCGCGTTTCGCATGTCCTCTTCCCCGCATTTACGATTGAGAAGTTCCGCTTAATAAGGACAACGATCGATATATTTCCATTGGAAGAATTTACTTGTAAATGCGGGGTAGGAAATTATTAATAGTTTCACTATTCAATTCTATATGAATTTTTACTGGTGATTGCACAGATTAATTGCTAGAGACATTGTATATTCACTGTAAAAAAATACTACTAGATTCACTATATTTATCAATAGATTCACTGTAAGAATCTACTGTTGAATCCACTGTAAGAGTTTACAACTAAATTCACTGTATAATTTTACTACTAAACTCACTACTGTGTCAACCGTAAGCTTGTACCACTAAATTCACCGTAAAAATTGACTATCAAATAAACTGACTGAAGGGAGGAAGAGAGGTTGAGGTTGGAGATAGAGGAAGAGGAGGAAGAGGAGGAAGAAGAGGAGGAAGAGGATGAATAGGAGAAGGAGGAAGAGGAGGAAGAGGAGGAAGAAGAGGAGGAGGAAGAGGAAGAGGAGAAGGAAGAAGAAGAGGAGGAGGAAGAGGAGAAGGAGGAAGAAGAGGAGGAGGAGGAAGAGGAAGAGGATGAATAGGAGAAGGAGGAAGAGGAGGAAGGGGGGGAGTAATAGGTGGGAGAGAAAAGGGGAAGAGGAAAGAAAGGTAGGAGAAGGAAGAGAGAGAAAAAAAAGGAGGAAATGAGGAGGAGGAGGAGGAGGGGGGGGGGGGGGAAGTGAAGAGGAGAAGAAAAATGACTAGGAGGCGGAAGATAAAGAGGAGGAGAAAAAGAGGAAAGAAAGAAGAGAATGAGGAGAACGAGAAATAGGAGAAAAAGACAAAAAGCGGAGAAAAAGAGAAATAGGGAGGAAAAAAAAGCCGAAGAGAAGAAGAAATGAAGAAGAAGGAAGTAGAGAAAGAGATAATAGAAAGGCAAAGGAAGAGGAAGAGAGAGAGACGGAAAAAGAAGAAGGGAGGGGGGGAGGAGAAGAAAGGGGAGGGAGAAAGAGGAGAAGAAAAAAGAAGAAATAAAGGACGAGAAGATATAAAAAGAGAGAAAAAATGACTAGGAGGCGGAAGATAAAGAGGAGGAGAAAAAGAGGAAAGAAAGAAGAGAATGAGAAAAACGAGAAATAAGAAGAAAGAAAAGAGAAAGACAAAGAGCAGAAAAAAAGAGAAATAGGGAGGAAAAAAAGCCGAAGAGAAGAAGAAATGCAAGAAGAAGGAAGCAGAGAAAGAGATAATAGAGAGGCAAGGAAGAGGAATAGAAAGAAGAGAAGAACGAAGACAAGAAGAAGGGTGGAGAAGAAAGAGAAGGAGAACGAGGAAGAAAAGGAAGACAAGAAGGAAGCGAAGGAGAAAAAAGAGGAAGGGAAAGAAGGAAAGAACGAAGATAAGAAGTGAAGAGAAGAAAGAGAAAGAGAAAAAAATAAAGAATAGAAATCCAAGAAGGGAAAGAAGAGAAAAACGAAAACAAGCAGAAGTGAAGAGAAGAAAGAAGAGGAAAAAGATAAAGAAAAGGAAGCCACGAAGGAAACGAAGGAAGAATCTCGCCTTCCTTCCCCAGCATCTGTCCCCGTCGCCGCCTTCGCCAGGGTGTCTCGGCCAAGTTGTCTATCTTTCTGTCGAGTTATCTATCTTTCTCTCCAGTTATCTATCTTTCTGTCGAGTTATCTATCTTTCTGTCGAGTTATCTATCTTTCTGTCGAGTTATCTATCTTTCTGTCCAGTTATCTATCTTTCTGTCGAGTTATCTATCTTTCTGTCGAGTTATCTATCTTTCTGTCGAGTTATCTATCTTTCTGTCGAGTTATCTATCTTTCTGTCGAGTTATCTATCTTTCTGTCCAGTTATCTATCTTTCTGTCCAGTTATCTATCTTTCTGTCCAGTTATCTATCTTTCTGTCCAGTTATCTATCTTTCTGCCAAGTTATCTATCTTTCTGTCCAGTTATCTATCTTTCTGTCCAGTTATCTATCTTTCTGTCCAGTTATCTATCTTTCTGTCGAGTTATCTATCTTTCTGTTCTGTTTAATTCCTATCTTACTTCTGTCGAGTTTATTCTATCTTTCCTGTCAAGTTTATCTATCTTTCTCTCTGTTATCTATCGTTTCTGTCCAGGTAATCATTCTTATCTGTTCTGGTCCAGTTATCTTATTCTTTCTGTCAAGATTATCTAACCTGTATCTTTTTTGTCCATTATCCTATCTTTTGCTGTCCAGTTATCTTCCTTCTGTTACCAGTTAATCTATCCTTTCGTTCCTGTCCAGTTATCTATCTTTCTGTCCTCTTATCTCCCTTTCTGTCAGTTATCATTCTTTTCCGGTTATCTATCTTTCTTTCCTGTTATCTATTTTCTGTTTTCTCTCCAAGTTATCTAGCATATCTCTCGCGTTTATCTTTCTGTTGTCAGGTTTTCTATCTTTCTGTGTCCAGTTTATCTAATCTTTCTTGTGGGGCAGTTATTTATCTTTATTTATCTATCTTTCACCAAGTTCTATCTGTCGAGTTACTCTATCGTTCTGTCTATCTTTCTCTTCAGTTAGTATTTTTTTCTGTCCAGTTATCTATCTTTTCCCAGTTTATCTTTCTGTCGGTTATCTATCTTTCTGTCGTTATCTATTCTTTTGTCCGTTATCTTTCCTGTCCAGGGTGTTTAAATTCTTTCTGTTCAGTTATCCTTTCTGTCCAGTTAATAATCTTTTGTTCAAGTTGTCTTCTTTCTGTGAGTAATAATTTGTCAGTTAATAGTTTCTGTGAGTTATTCTATCTTTTCTTGCAGTTATTATCATTTGTGTTATCTATTTTTCTGTCGAGTTATCAATCTTTCTATCGAGTTATCAATCTTTCTGTCGAGTTATCTATCTTTCTGTCCAGTTATCTATTTTTCTGTCGAGTTATCAATCTTTCTATCGAGTTATCAGTCTTTCTGTCGAGTAATCTATCTTTCTGTCCAGTTATCTATTTTTCTGTCGAGTTATCAATCTTTCTGTCGAGTTATCTATCTTTCTCTCAGTTATTATCTTTGGTGAGTTATCTATCTTTGTCAGTTATCTATCTTTCTGTCGAGTTCATCTATTCTGTTCCAGTTATTTCTATTTAGTCCAGTTATCTATCTATTTCGATTCATCTATTTTAGTAGTTATTCTCTTTGTAAGTTATCTATTTTCTGTGAGTCATTATTTTTGTCCAGTATCTCTTTTTTGTGAGTCATTTATTTTCTTTCCAGTTATTATATTCTGTCAGTTATGTTTCTTTCTGTCGAGTATCATCTTCTGTCAGTTATTATCTTTTTCAGTTATTATCTACTGTCCAGTCATCTATCTTTCTGTCCAGTTATCTATCTTTCTGTCCAGTTATCTATCTTTCTGTCGAGTCATCTATCTTTCTGTCGAGTTATCAATCTTTCTGTCGAGATATCAATCTTTCTGTCGAGTTATCAGTCTTTCTGTCGAGTAATCTATCTTTCTGTCCAGTTATCTATTTTTCTGTCGAGTTATCTATCTTTCTGTCGAGTTATCTATCTTTCTGTCGAGATATCAATCTTTCTGTCGAGTTATCAGTCTTCCTGTCGAGTCATCTATCTTTCTGTCCAGTTATCTATTTTTCTATCGAGTTATCAATCTTTCTGTCGAGTTATCTATCTTTCTCTCCAGTTATCTATCTTTCTGTCGAGTTATCTATCTTTCTGTCCAGTTATCTATCTTTCTGTCGAGTCATCTATCTTTCTGTCCAGTTATCTATATTTCTGTCCAGTTATCTATCTTTCTGTCGAGTCATCTATCTTTCTGTCCAGTTATCTATCTTTCTGTCCAGTTATCTATCTTTCTGTCCAGTTATCTATCTTTCTGTCCAGTTATCTATCTTTCTGTCGAGTCATCTATCTTTCTGTCCAGTTATCTATCTTTCTGTCCAGTTATCTATCTTTCTGTCCAGTTATCTATCTTTCTGTCCAGTTATCTATCTTTCTGTCCAGTTATCTATCTTTCTGTCCAGTTATCTATCTTTCTGTCCAGTTATCTATCTTTCTGTCCAGTTATCTATCTTTCTGTCGAGTCATCTATCTTTCTGTCCAGTTATCTATCTTTCTGTCCAGTTATCTATCTTTCTGTCGAGTCATCTATCTTTCTGTCCAGTTATCTATCTTTCTGTCCAGTTATCTATCTTTCTGTCGAGTTATCTATCTTTCTGTCCAGTTATCTATCTTTCTGTCGAGTTATCTATCTTTCTGTCCAGTTATCTATCTTTCTGTCCAGTTATCTATCTTTCTGTCCAGTTATCTATCTTTCTGTCCAGTTATCTATCTTTCTGTCCAGTTATCTATCTGTCATTCATTCATATTTTGCAGTTATTATTTTTTGATTCCATGACTTTCGTCCATTTCTTCTTTCTCGTCTTTCTCGTTTTCGCTCTCTTTTTTTCAATTGTATTTATTCGATTTTTATCTTGTCTTTCGTTTTTTTTTTTTTGTGTGTGTACTTCCATTTTTTTGTGATTTTGATTTTTTTTCTTTATTATTCTTTGTCGTCTTACTTCCCCTCCTTATTCGTTGTTTTCCAAAATTCGGTTCTGTATCTCATTTCCTTCTTCATCTTCTTCCTCATTTCACCCTCCTCCTCCTCCTTATCATCCCTCCCCCCTTCGCGCACCTTGTCCCCACCACATCCATCCCTACCTCCCTCCCCACCTCCCCTCCCCTCCCTTCCTCTCCCCCCTCCCCTCCCATGCCTCCCTCTCCCCCCTCCCCTCCCTGTCTCCTCCCTTCTACATGCCATGACCAAATAAGGACAAACTCCAGACGCGGCGGCAGAGGCAAGGGAATGTTCAACAAATGTTCACTTTCAATCATGTTTTCCCGGATTGGCGATCTACCTAGCGGCCTGTCGAGCACTTGCAGGCCGGGTGGGGGGCAGCGTGCAGGCCGGCATCGAGGGCCTGCCTGCGATAGCCTGCCTAGCTCCAGGATTTGCTTACTTTTAATGAGTTTATGGGTTTGTGACCTCGTCTTCCCATGCCCGCCCCCACCCCCTCCACCTTCTCTCTTCTTCCTCCCTCCCTCCTCCCTCCCCCCTCTCTCCCCCTTCCCCCCCATCAGTCTGACCCCCCTCTCTTTCTACCCTCTTCTCCCCCTCTCTCCTTCCCTCTGACCCACTCTCCCCCTCCTACACTCCTCCTACCTTCTCTCTTCCTACTCCCTCTCTTCCTACCCCCCTTCTCCTCATGCCCCCCTCTCCACCTACCCCCCCTTCTCCTCCTACCCCTCCTCTCCTCCTACTCCCCCTCTCCACCTACCCCCCCTCTCCTCCTACCCCCTCCCCTCCTCCTCCCTCTCCACCTACCCCCCTCCTCCCTCTCCACCTACCCCCCTCCTCCCTTCCTTTCCCCCCATCACCCCCCCTTCCCCCCCAATACCCCCACCCCGCCTATTCTCCCATCCTTCGAACGAGTTCACGTAAGGATGACACCTGAAACATCTGTTCAGTGAAATGGCGATAAACAAGAACCTCGACTGAATAATGGCGATTCAGACAGACAGAAAGACAGATAGACAGACAAGGGGTTGAATAGACTCGCGGGTAGATGGATCGACGGATAGACTAGAAAGGGGACACAGACCTAATACCGTAGACAGGTCGAGTTGATTAATGTGTTGAGTTGCTGCTGTCTCGCTGTCGCTTTGATTATCAGAGTGTTTATGTTTTGAGATGGGGAAACACCCCAACCAATCGCACACGTCACCAAACAGTTTAATCTAAGAGAAGAGGACATGTATATTAAGTTACATAAATCATAACTGTTAGTACGATTCCATATATAAAAAGTTGAGAGATAAATTCAATAGGACCGATCGTTTTCCGATCTTTTGCCAAACACACCACACACACACACACAACAACACACGACAATTGTCTGGTGTATTGGCTTGTTTTTGTGTTGGTGTTGTGGTGTTGTTTGTTGGTAGTTATAGTGTATACATAACACACAAAGAAAAAATGATGATATATATATATAATATAAGATATATATTTAATATATTATAGCTATAGATAGATATAATAAAAGTGAGTAAATAAAAAGAGCGAGGAGAGAGAAGAGAAGAGAGAGAAGATGAATTCGGAAGAAAGAGAGAGAGAGAGAGAGCGAGAAGAGAGAGAAGAGAAATGAGAAGTTAGAGTAATCTGATAATGTTTAGAGAGATGTAGAGATGAAAAGAAAGTTTAGATAATTGTTATATACTTGATAATAGTAATATATACAATATATTACTGAGTATGAAATGAAAGAAAAAAGTAAAAAGTGCGAAAAGGAGGGATAGAGAGGGAAAAAAAGTGAGAAAAGAATGCCCGAATAGCTGAAATAGAAATATGAGAAATGAGAGAGAGAGAAATTGAATTAGGCGAAAGGAGTGAGAAAAGAGTAAGAGAGGGGAAATGATAAAAAGGGAATAAGAAAATTTGGGAAAAGAAGAGGAGAAGAAAAGGGCGTTAGAAAGAGTAATCAGAAGAAAGAAATGATAGAAATTATCAGAAAGAAATGAGAGAAATGAAGAGAAAAAAAAAGTGAACGAGAGAAATTAAGAAAAGAGTGAATAGATAAGACATATGCTATGAAGAAAATGAGAATAGAAAAATAAAGAGTAATAATGAGTATAGAGTAGGAGCACGGATGAGAAAGTATGAGGAAAGAGTAAGCGTAGAAATGAATTCAATCGATGGATATGAAAGAGTAATAATGAGACGAAATTATGATTGAAATAGGTAGCGTGAGAAATAATTAAACCGATGTGAGAACAGTGATTGAAATGATAGCGGAACATGATGAAATTATGTGCATGAGAAATGAAATGAGTGAGCGAGAGAAATGACTTAAAATGAGTGAACGAAAGGAAATAGTTGAAATGATTGAGCGAGAGAAATGAGTTAAAATGAGTAAGCAAGAGAAATGAAATAAGTGAGCGAGAGAAATTAACTGAAATGAGTAAGCAAGAGAAATGAGTTGAAATGAGTGAGCGAGAGAAATGAGTTGAAATGAGTGAGCGAGAGAAATGAGTTAAAATGAGTGAGGGAGAGAAATGAGTTAAAATGAGCGAACGAGAGAAATGAAGTGAGCGAAAGAGAGAGGAAGTGCTCTACACCTACACCCAAGCACCAAGGAATCTTTCTAGGTGTGTGTGTACTTAGCATTCTGAATGAGAGCGTTCAAACGCAGTTCCGATTTACCGTGTCGAGTGATGTTTGATATAATTCTGGAGTGACATTGACTTGCGGACGTAAGAAAATAGAGAGTAACGGGGGATGTAATGGGGGGGGAGGTGGGGTTGGGTTAGGGGTTGGGGATAGGCGGAGAACTAGGGAGATGAGGTAAGATAGGAAAAGAGTGAGAGGGAGAAGTTGGTTGTTGGAAAAAGAAAGAGTTGGAGAGAGTGGTAAATGGGTAAGGTGGGGGGAGGGAAGGTGGATGTAGGGGATGTTGGAGAGATGTGGTGGTGAGGGTAGTGACGAAGGTAATGTAGGAAGGAGGAGCGAGATAAGAAGATGACTGGTTGGAAAAGTAGGAAGAAGGAAGATGAGGAAAGAAAAAGAAAATAATATGATAAGAAAAAAAATGCCTCGCGAGGGCAACGTTTATCACATTGAGAAACAAAATGACGAAATTTCAAGAAAGAAATTCACATGCAAGGAATAGATTTCAATATCCATTTCCTATCACTAGTACTATCAGAACTAACACTATCATCACCATCAATATTCTCATCACTAACCACATGGGAAATGATGGCATGAACTATCAAAGCCAAAGGAAGCCATATAAAGCCAGAGAGAGCCAGCCATTTCGAGCCGCTAATATCCAGAGCCATGCAGAGCTACCTAGAGCCAGATAGATATACCCAGAGCCAGATAGATATATCCAGAGCCAGATATATATATACTCAGAGCCAGATAGATATACTCAGAGCCAGAAAAAAACTATCCGAAACCAAATAAAGCTATCTAGAGCCAGATAAAGCTATCTAGAGCCAGATAAAGCTATCTAGAGCCAGATAAAGCTATCAAGAGCCAGATAAAGCTATCAAGAGCCAGATAAAGCTATCTAGAGCCAGATAAAGCTATCTAGAGCCAGATATAGCTATCTAGAGCCAGATAAAGCTATAGACCAGAGAAAGAATCTATGAGACAGAAAGCCGAATAACCAGACAATCTCTATCCGGAGAGATGTAAAGATATCCTGAGCCAGACAGAAATACCTAGAGCTAGACAAAACTATCCAGAGCTAGATAAAGCTATATAAAGTCAGGCAATGCCAAATAGAGCCATACATAACTATTCGTATCTACATAAAGCTATCCAGGGCCATAGAAAGTTATCCAAAGCCAGAGACAGCTCTCCAAAGCTAAACAGTTCCAGACAGAACCAGACAGAGCCAGACAGAACCAAACAGTGCCAAACAGTGCCAGACAGAGCTAAACAGAGCCAGACTGAGCTAAACAGAGCCAGACAGAGCCAGACAGAGCCGTGAGAGAGCCATACAACTAGCTAGACTCTCCCAATAGCTAGACAGTACCAGAACAGGCCTACAGAGCCAACAGCCAACAGAGCTAAACAGAGTCAAAGGACTGAGCGAAACAGAGCCAACAGATCCTACGAGAGCTAACAAGTCCAGACAGTACAAACAGACCAATCCTTACAAACAAGCAAACTGACCAGAAGTGCTACAGAGCTATAAAGCATGCCTGGGCAAACAAAGCCAAACATGCCGAACAATCCATACCCAGCCATAGAGAGCCAGACATAACCTAACCAGCAAAACCCAGAGCCCATTCAGAGACTTCAGAGCCAAACTGAGCCAGACAGTGCAACTGAGGAATAATAACTGACAGAGTCAGACAGTCCCCCCCCTTCCGCCCCCCACCAGAGCCAGAATCCTCCTTGACCTCGCCTCTCAAGGGCGAGGAAACCGATCCTCGGTGAAGTGAGTCCGACCTGATTATCCCGTCAAGTGCCCTGTTACTCTCGCCTCTCTCATCATCTCTCCTCTGCTCGCTCGCTCGCTCGCCGCTCCTCGCCCCCCCGCTCCCCTCTCTCTCTCTCTCTGCTTCTCTCGCTAGTTCTCCTCTTGTTCGTCTTCTCTCCGCTCTCTCTCCTTCTATCTATAGTCTATCTCGCTCGACTCGCTCTCTCTCTCTCTCTCTCTCTCTATCAACTCTCTCCTCTCCTCT
>NW_028234410.1:1813282-1820782 GCF_977035675.1 Penaeus japonicus
CTCTCTTTTCCTCTCTCTCTCCCCTCTCTCTTCCCCCACCCCCCTCTTCCCTCCCCTCTCTCTCTCTCTCTCTCTCTCTCTCTCTCTCTCTCTCTCTCCCTCCCCCCTTTTGAAGTGTCCTGATTTTCCTTTTTTTGTGGAGGTGAGAACAGTATTTTCCCTCTCGGTCTTACTTCCTAAATCCTCTCCCACTCTTTTTAAAGTCACTGGATTCTCCCACTACTCATACTCCGTACTCCCCCCCCCCCCCTCACACACACACGTCTAGCTTCTACCACCCCCCTCCCCCCACGTCTTCCTTTCACTCCCCCCCTCCCCTACGTCTTCCTTTCACTCCCCCCCTCCCCCCACGTCTTGCGTCTACTCCCCCCCTCACCCCCATGTCTTCCTTCCACTCCCCCCCCCCCACATGTCTAGCTTCTCCCCCCCCCCCCCCCCCACGTCTTCCTTCCCCCCCCCCCCCCCCCCCACGTCTTGCGTCTACTCCCCCCCTCCCCCCTACGTCTTGCTTCCACTCCCCCCCCTCCCCCTCACGTCTTCCTTCCACTCCCTCCCCCTACCCTCCTTTTCCCTTCTCTGTTATCCCCTTCCTCTTCCTTGTCTTTGGATTCCCTTTCATTTCGCTCTTTCCCCCTCCCCCCACGTCTTGCGTCTACTCCCCCCCTCCCCCCCATGTCTTCCTTCCCCTCCCCCCCCCCCCACATGTCTAGCTTCTACCACCCCCTCCCCCCCACGTCTTCCTTCCACTCCCCCCCTCCCCCCACGTCTTGCGTCTACTCCCCCCCTCCCCCCACGTCTTCCTTCCACTCCCCCCCTCCCCCTCACGTCTTCCTTCCTCTCCCCCTTCCCCCATGTCTTGCTTTCACTCCCCGCCCCCTACCCTTTCTCTTCTCTGTTATCCCCTTTTTCTTCCTTGTCTTTGGATTCCCTTTCATTTCGCTCTTCCCCCTTCTTTCCTGCCCCCTTTTTCGTCTCCGCCCATCTCCTTACTTCTTTTCTCAACTATCTCTCCCTCTCCCCTCCTCCCTTCTACATCCTTACATCCTTTCCGTCTGCTCCCTATCCTTTCCTCCCTTCCCCTCCCCACCCTCCCTTCTCTCCTATTCCTACCTCTTCCTTCCCTCCCCCTCCCTTCCTCCCTCTCTGCCTCTTCTTTTCCCCCCTCCCTTCCTCCCACCCCTGCCACTTCCCCTCCCAGCCTTCTCACCCCCCCCTCCTTCCGACCACTTCCTACCTCTCCCCCCCCCCTCACCACCTCCTCCCTCCCCCCTCCCCCCCCCTCCCCACCCTACGAGTCCGGGGAAGGGGCATGACTCTCCCACAGATGATTAAGGCCGGAAAGCCCCCTCTCCCCTCCTTCCCTCCCTCCCTCACCCCTCCCCCTCCCCTCCAAGTGCCTGGTGGGGCGGGGCTAGACAGTGCCAACCCACCGTGTATCGACCGCCCACCCCACCACGCCAGTGAAGGCGACAAAAACCGGAAATGATAAAGATTGAAATATCGATATTATTATTTTTTTTTTCATTCTCTCTTTTTCGCCTTTTTATTCATCTTCGTTTTGTTTCCTCTTCTCTACTTGCCTTATTACTATGATTTCTTTCATTGTGCATTTCAGGAAGCGTTTTATTATCAATTGCATATTGAATTCGTGCATAATCACGGGGAGGTATGCAAGGATGTTTCGCCTTCATTGCAACTGCATAGAATGAAAGAGAGAGAGAGAGAGAGAGAGAGAGAGAGAGAGAGAGAGAGAGAGAGAGAGAGAGAGAGGGTGGGGGGGAGGGAGAGGGAGAGGGAGAGAGTGGGAGGGGAAGAGAGAGAGGGGGGGAGGGAAGGGAGAGAAAGACAGAGAAAGAGAGAGAGAGAGAGAGAGAGAGAGAGAGAGAGAGAGAGAGAGAGAGAGAGAGAGAGAGAAGGGAGAGGGAGAGAGTGGGAGGGGAAGAGAGAGAGAGAGAAAGAAAGAGAAAAGAGAGAGGGAGAGAGTGGGGGGAAGAGAGAGAGAGAGAGAGAGAGAGAGAGAGAGAGAGAGAGACAGAGAGAGAGAGAGCGAGAGAGAGAGAGAGATTTTATTTCATTCATATCATATCACCTTTCATAAACTCTCATAAACAATATCCACCTGCCTTACCCAAAACCATGGCACCATACCGCCCCATAACGCACCATGACACCATAACACACGCCGTGACATGGTTCCTTCACCATAATCCATCCATCTTTATTTTACCATTATTGCAGGCGCCCATTTCCCCCTTCCTTCCCACGGTTACAGTGCCGTCACCACCGCCACCATACACGTCGCCACACTTTAACCTCTCGCCCTGGACCCATAAATCTTCAGATATAAGCCCCGCCCACTCAGCCACGGTGACCCTGAAGCTCCGCCCATTTTTAGCGAGGGGAGGAACGAGACATGATGAGGGTAATGATCATAATAAAAGTGATGATGATGATAGTAATGATGATAATGATGATAATAACAGCAATGATAGCCATGATAGTGATAATAATATTGATAATGATAATTACAACAACAATAATAGTCATGATAGTGGTAATAATATTGATAATGGTAATAACAGTGATAATATCAGCAATAATGAAAATCATAAAACTGATAATAATGATAATAATAATAGCAATGATGATAATAATATTTTTTGCGATAGTGATTATCATAATAATGATATTGATGATAACGATGAAAATAATAATAATGATAGTATAGATAACAATAATAAAGTTAGACTGATTATAACCTTATTTTTGGTAATAATAGCAATAGAAATAAAAACTAAAATATAATGATAATGATGAGAACAATATTACTATTAACATATTAAAAAAAAGAACATAATAGCAAAAAATAACAATGAGGATAATAACAATAATGATAAAGGTGATTAATAATAATGATACGAATCGAATGATGATAATAACAATATAAATTAAAATATTAATGACAAGAATACTATTGAAAATAATGATAATGACGATGATAATAATGAGAATAGTTAATTAGATCATAATTCTTATATCTTTGCTAAATATACCGATAATAATTGATAGTTCTTTCATAAGGATAATCATGATAAAACTAATAATAAGGAAAATCATGATAACACTGATAATGATGATAATTAATTGGCGATGATATCATAATGGGATAATGATGAGGGAGATGTTATGATGATGATGGTGATTGTGATGCTGGTGAGAAGTTATAATGATAATGATGATGAATATGATAATAATGTTCGTGATATTGGTATGAGGAATGATAATGTTGATGATGATGATAATGATAATAATAATGATAATAATAATAATAATAATGATAATAGTAATAATAATAAGACAAATGATAATAATAATGAATACACTACTAGTACTACTACTACTACTACTATTAATAATAATAATAACAACAACAACAATAATAACACAACACTGACATCATCAACATAAACTAGAACAACAGCAAACACAAAATACCAATTGATACTAGTTGTAAGGCCCAAATCAAACTAGTGCTAGAAGGCATAGCAGGCCAGCTAGCCAGCGAGCCTATTGACAGTTACCCTTAACACACTAACACGCGGTTCGTCCCAACAGCAATTATGATAAATGTTAGCCTATCCACCTAACGGTTTTTCCAAACGCTAAGCACCTCTTATGTCCGTCCTGGCAGGCTGGCTCGTTTACAGGACACACGTGGCTGGGTTTCGTTTGAAATGGTGGGTGTTTGTGGGGGTGGATGTGTGGGTTTGGGTGTGGGGGTTGGGGGTTTGGGGTGTGTGGGGGTGGGTGGGTGCGGGTGGTGGGTTTGGGGTGGGGGGTTGGGGTGGTTGTTAGGGGGGGAGGGGTGGGGTGGGGGTGTAGGTGGGGGGGGTGGGGGTAGGTTAATGTGGGGGGGTTGGCTGTGTGGGGGCGGGGGTAAGGCCCCACCCCGGGTGGAGGTGGGTTTGGTGGGGTTTATTGGGTTGTTTGCTTTCGACCCTGTTTTTGTGTTGTGGGTTTTTTGGGTGTTGTTTGTGTTTTACGGACCACACGTGGCGGGTTTTCATTTTTGAAATGGGTGGTGGGCTCTGGGTGTTGTTGGGGCGTGTGATTGTGTGGGGTTTTGTGGTTTTTTGGATTTTTGTGTGGGTGTGTGGGGGGTGTGGTTGTGGGTTTTGTGGTGTTTGGGTGTTTTGTTTGGGTGTGGGTTGTTTTGGGGACATTTTGGGGGTTGTGGGGTTGTGGGTTGTGGGTTTTTTTGGGGGGTGGGTGTGGTGTGGGTTTGGTGGGGGTGGTGTGGGGGGTTGTGTGTGGGGTTAGTGGGTTGTGTGTTTTGGGGGGGGGTTGTGGGTGAGGGTTTTTGGGTGTGTGGGGTTTTGGGTGTGGGTTGTTGTTGTGGCCGTTGTGGGTTTGGGGGTGTGGGTGTGGGTTTGGGTGGGTTTGGGTGTAGGTGTGTGGGTTTGGGTGTGTGGGGGGGTGTGGGTTTGGGTGTGTGTGGGTGGGGGTGTGTGTGGGTTTGGGTGGGGGTGGGTTTGGGTTTGGGTGGGTGTGTGGGGTTGGGTGTGGGTGTGAGAGGGGGGGTTGGGTGTGGGGGGTTGGGTGTGTGGGTGTGGGGGTTTGGGTGTGTGGGTGGGTTGTGGTTTTGGCTGTGGGTTTTGGGTTTTGGGGTGAGTGGGGGGGGGGGGGGGGGGCGTGGGGGGGCGTGGGGGAGGGGGTCGGGCGGGGCGCGGCGTTGGGGGGGGGGCCGCGTGGGTTGGGGGGCGGGTGCGTGGGTGGGTGCGTTAGGGGGCGTGTGTGATGTAGTGGGGTGGCGCGTGGTCGCCCTGGCGTGGCCGTGGTGGGCGCGTGGGTGGTGGGTGGGTTTTTATATATTATAAAAATATATATATATATATATATATATATATATATATATATATATATATATGTATGTATGTATATATATACAGGACACACGTGGCTGGTTTTTCTTTCAAATGCTGGTCGTCTGGGTGTGTTCGGGTGTGTGTGTGTGCGTGCGTGTGTGTGTGTGTGTGCGTGCGTGTGCGTGTGCGTGTGCGTGTGCGTGTGTGTGTGTGTGCGTGTTCGGCTGTACACGATGCCTGTGCAGGGTGATGGAAATGGCGGGCGCTTGGTTCATTCTTTTTAAGGGTTTAATTGCGCGGAAAATGGTTTTGTATCGTTTTTAATGCTGTGTCTTGGTTTCCCACGTTATGTCCCGATGAGGTTGCTGTTCTGATATCTGCATATCCGGTTAATGCTCGATAAATCACTGCATTTCACGAGGTTGGTAGTTTGCTTTAGACATTTCCGTTTTGTAAACTGACTACCAGTCATTTCCGGTGGCGGCCGACATTTTCTTTTTTTTTTTTTTAGAATAATTCGACGGCTGAATATAGTCTACGTATTCTATCGATAATTTAAATCATTAAAAAGAAACACTTATTTTGACTTGATATAAACGGAAACCTATCTTTTTATTTTATTATTATCATTATTATTATTATTATTTTTATATATATATACCTTTGATGGTTTTATAGTCATCCAAATGACAGGTACACTTGTAGTTATGGTTTCTGAACAGTTTATTCTTATCGTGCGTGTATATATATATATATATATATATATTATATATTTATTATTATATATATATTTTTTTTTTTTTTTTTTTTTTTTTTTTTTTTTTTTTTTTTTTTTTTTTTTTTCGCGTGGTGACTTTGACTTTAATATATTCCAGCTTATGTGCACCTATGACAAATTACCCGTTTCATACATTTAGTAACTGGTTAATTATCATTTCAATAACTTATTAACATCAGCCGGAAATCAGCCCAGGTGTAGGGGAAAGAGAGAGAGAGAGGTAAAGTTACAACTAAACCCCGTAAGATTAGCTTAATGTATGCACAACATTCTGATGCTGTTTCGATAATAGAATATATACAAAAGGAACGAAAAATGAATAAATCTTCACTAAACCGTTTTTATCAGACAGAACGTGAACTGACCTGTGAATACTTAGTGTCAGATATACAGACACTTCCTGTGGACTCAGGTGAATGGTTTTCTGGTTGTCACCTGGTGTTGATCGATGGCCAGACACCAGAAGGGATGGTATTTATGGAAATAATGATAATATACGTGTAGATGTAATTATCGTCCTCTCCGTTTCCTTTACCATAGTCATCCCTTCTCCCTGTACGGTACAAACATATGGTTGTGTCTGTACATATGTAGGTATATATGTTTGTGTGTGGGGTGGGGGGGTGGGGGTGCGTGTGTGTGTCGGGGGTGGGGGTGGGGGGGGGGGGTGTGTGCGTGTGGGGGGGGGGGGGGGTTGTGTGTGTGTCTGTGTATTGTGTGTTGTGTGTGTTTATAAGTGTGTGTGTGCACATCTATATTTCATCTAACTCTAGGAAACTAATTTCTCTTTTTTGCTTCGGTTGGAGGTTCGGTAAAGCTTTACGAAATTATCTATATTTCTTTAAATAAATTTGTCAAGATCGTCAACAGTTTTGTAAGTGCAACCGATTTTTTTTTTCATAATCAAAATATATATTTTTTAAACAATCTGAAAATATGAGTCAAATTTCGTGATTTTTAAAATTGGATATTCCATTATTCTCTTTCGTTTTCGGAAAGGAAAAGTTTATTAATGACTTATGGAAGACGTCTACCAGTTCAGTCCAGAATTCAGTTACTTCCATGTATGAATTTTCATTAAGAAGATACATTGAAGATAATTTCTCAAAGAGTAAAGAAATATACTAATATGATAACACCTAGACTTCAGCCATTACCAAGAAACACCTTAAATTCTCTCTCTCTCTCTCTTAATATATATATATATATATATATATGTATATATATATATATATATATATTTTTTTTTTTTTTTTTTTTTTTTTTTTTTTTTTTTTTCGTATTTCATGATCATTTTCAGAATTATTAATATATGGATACCAATCTTCAGTTAACATCTCCGTATGGTTAAATACCACAAATTAACATGCATCCACTACCATCCACTCCCCGCTGTCTGTTAGTACGAGGAAAGGGCGGAACAGCGGCTGGGTATTGTGCCAACGATTCGCCGTGTGTGGCGCGGTGTACATGTTGTGTGTACTGTTGTGGTGACTGTGCTTGAACGCCAGTATCTCTGCATATAGCTTTGCATTCACGAGTGTTGTCTCATTCTGAATCATTGCACCGCTGTAGTTTGTTTCTGGATTATGTGCAGACTTGGGCATATGCACTATGAAACATTGCGTATGTATATATATATATCTATATCTATCTATCTATATATATATATATATATATATGTGTGTGTGTGTGTGTGTGTGTGTGTGTGTATGTATATATACACATACATCTCTCTCTCTCTCTCTCTCTCTCTCTCTCTCTCTCTCTCTATATATATTAGATATATATAATATATATATATATATATATATATATATGTATGGATGTAACTCGCTATGTAATATAACGTATGTA
>NW_028234410.1:1830782-1835782 GCF_977035675.1 Penaeus japonicus
TGTCCGCCCTTCTCGGTTTTCTGGCTGGCTGGGAGGGGCTGGGGTCGCCGCGGAAAAAAATTGCTGGCGGCGTCTTCCCCTGATGTGGCTGATTTTGGCTGGCTGCTGTCCTCCTTCTCCACTCTCCTCTGCTCGTTGTCCCTTTCTGACGTCTCCTGGCTTTTATGTTTTGCTGCTGGCTTTTGTTCTGTTTTCTATCACTCTCCTCTCTCTCCCGCTTCCATCTTCTCTCTCTCTCTCTCTCTCTCTCCTCTCTCTCTCTCTCTCTCTCTCTCTCTCTCTCTCTCTCTCTCTCTCTCTCTCTCTGTCTGTCTGTCTGTCTTGCTGGCTGTTTGGCTGGCTGTCTGCCTGGCTGGATGTTTGGCTGGCTGGCTGTCTTTTTGTTCTGTCTCTATCACTCTCCTCTCTTTCTCTCTCTCTCTCTTTCTCTTTCTTCTCTCTCTCTCTCTCTCTCTCTCTCTCTCTCTCTCTCTCTCTCTCTCTCTCTCTCTCTGTCTGTCTGTCTGTCTATCTTGCTGGCTGTCTGCCTGGCTGGATGTTTGGCTGATTGTTTGACTGGTTGTCTGTCTCTCTCTCTCTCACTCTCTCTCTGTCTGTCTGTTTGTCTTGCTGACTGTCTGCCTGGCTGGATGTTTGGCTGGCTGGCTGGCTTTTTGTTCTGTCTCTATCACTCTCCTCTCTGATCTCTCGGCTCACTCTCCCGTCGTCTCCTCTCTCTCTCTCTCCGGTTCTCTCACTCTTCGTGCGGATCGTCTCATCTCTCTATCTTCCTCTTCTCTCTCCTCTCTCTCTCTCTCTCTCTCTCTCTCAGATCCTTCTTCCTTTTCTCTCTCAGCTCTTTGCCTCCCTTTCTCCCTCACATCGGGTCCCTCCCCTTTCTTCCTCTCCCTCGATCTTTATGGTCCTTAACTTTGGATCTTCTGATTGCGTCCTAAAATAGTATAAATTTTTTCCGGTTGGATGTATTTCTCTTTACTCGGGTTGGCTAGGGCCCATATAGTTAATATTAATTTTGAAATATGGACAAATATATCCTTCCTCCTCTCTCTCCTTCCTTCCCCCCTTTCTTTTCCATCCTCTTCTCTCTTCTCTCTCTTTCCTTCCCCTCTTTTCTCTATCTTCTCTTCACGTCCTCGCCCTACTCTTTCCCTTGGCCTTCTCAATCCCATTCTCATCTCTACTCTTTCGTCCGTCCTTCCAATTCTTGTCTCTTCCTCCTCTCTCCCTATCCTGCTCTCTCCTTCCTCCCCCTCCTATTTCCTTCCTCTTCTCTTCTCTCTCTCCTTCCTCCCCCTCTCTTTTCCTTCTTCCTCTCTCTTCTCTCTCCGGGCTCCCACCGCTATTTTCCTTGCCCCTTCCTCTCTCCTTCTCTCTGCCGACTTCCTCTCTTTTCCCTGTTGCACCGTCTCCTCACTCTCTCTCCTTCTTCCGCTAGCGCTCGTTTGTCATTTCCTCTCCCTCTTCCAGTCTCCATACGTTCCTCACCCTCTCTTTTCCTTCCTCCTCTCTCCTCTCTCTCCTTCTTCTTCGCTACTCTCCTGTCATCTCTCCCTCCTCTTACTCGTCATGTCCCTCCTGCTCATGTTTCCCTTCACTCCGCTCTCTCGCTTCCTCCCATATTCTCTTTTCGCTCTGTTCCACTGACCTCCTCACCCCTATCTCTCATTCTTCCTCCCCCCCTCTTTTCTTCCCTCATCTCTCTTTCATCAGCGAGCCTTCCTCTTTCTCCTATCTCTTCTCTCTGTCTCCTCCTCCTTCTTCTTTCTCATCCCCCTTTCCCCCATAACCTCCTCCCCCATAAATCAACATCTTCAAGATCTGACCATCCCCCACCACCCCACACCCCCATCCCCCATTCCACACCCCTACCCACAACCCTCCCCAAACCCTACCCACCACCCACAACCCCCAACCTCCATTCCCTCCACCGCCCTACGCGAAACCCTCCCAAACACCTTACAATCCCCAATCTTCCCACCCCCCTTCCCACACTAGCCTGTCTGCTCCGCAACCCTTCCCTCCACACCCCCCTCACCCAACCCCTACCCAAAACCCCCACCCCCCACACACTCCCCCAACCCCTACCCCAACAACCCCAGGATCCCCTCTTGTACACCCTAACGCGCCCTCCCTCCTCCCCACAACACCCCATAACTCCATGCCCCTTACACCGTAGACACCCTCCCCTACCCCACAACCCCCAACCTCCATTCCCTCCACCCCCAACCTCCATCCCTCCATCCCCCTCACACCCCTACCCACAACCCCCACCCCCTCACACCCCCACACCCCTACCCCACAACCCCCACCCCCTCCCCTACCCCACCCCTGGCCTCCGTTTCCCCACGCCTTCCCCATTTTCTCGGAAGGAGCGAGATCACATCTGGCCAGTTAAGCCTCCACCCAGATGTCGGCTCTGTTGTATCCCCGTTGCTTGTTAGACTTCGATCAAAGGCCTGCCTGTTGTGGTCTCTGTTTTTTTTTGTTGTTGTTGTTGTTGTTGTTGTTTGTTTGTTTGTTTTTCTTAATCAGTGGCAGATGCTGGTAAATAGTGTGGTTGTTTTTGGTATGGGTAGGTATATGTTTATGTTTATTTTTATGTATGGGTGGATGTATGAGAATAGGTTTAGATGTAGAGGGGTAGGTTGATTGAATGATTGAGAGATGGATAGATAGATAGATAGATAGATAGGTTTGTAGGTATTGGTAGATGAGAGATGGATGGATATATATATATATATATATATATATATATATATATATATATACATATACATATTTAAAATATAAATATATATATATATATATATATATATATATACATTTATATATATAGGTCTATAACGCATATAATGTATATTTATATATTTAATATATGGTTACTTATATATATAATATATATATTATATATTATATATGGGAGCGCGAGATGAGAGAGAAAGAGAAGAGATGAGAGAGATGAGAATCAGATATGGAGAGAGAATTGAGAGAGAGAAGAGCGGAGAGAAGGAGAGAGAGAGATACGTAGGGTGGAGAAGAATAGAGAGAGATATGATGACAGAGAGTAGGGGGGGGAGAGAGAGAGAGAGTCGGAGACGCGAGAAATGAGAAAGAAATTAAAGACTGTAAAATAAAAAAAGAGAGAGAGATAGAGAAAATCTACGATCGAAAAGTACAATGAAATACAAAAAAAAAAAATCTTTCTCTATATATAAGTACAAGAAGGGCATAAGACAAGAAGCGCTGGGTCTCAAGAATCTAATTTTCGATTGAATCCTCGCAGCGTAATGTGTGCTCAGAAATGCCACATCAGGAGACACATGAGAACAGAAATACACACACACACACACACACACACACACACACACACACACACATACACACACACACATAAAAAGACACGCGCACCCACCCTTTGTATAAAAGAAAGAAAGAAAAAAAAGGGGGTTAAGCTGAGATGGAATATGCTCACACAGGGGTCAGTCATGTCGACTCATTGCTTCACGGTTGAAGTGTCGAGTCAGTATTTGCTTCTGAATCGAATCATACATCGACGGTTCATCTCTCTCTCTCTCTCTCTCTCTCTCTTGCTACCTCATCTCTTCTCCATTGCTCTCGCTCTCTCGCGTTATCTCTCTCTCTCTCTCTCTCTTGCTCTCGATAGCGCGCGTATCGACTACGGACGAGCTCTCTCTCTCTCTCGGGTCTCTCTCGTTCTCTCTCTCTGCTGCGTCTTCTCGTGCTCGAGCTTTCCTTCTCTCTCTCTCTCTCTCTCTCTCTCTCTCTCTCTCTCTCTCTCTCTCTCTCTCTCTCTCTCTCTCTCTCTCTCTCTCTCTCTCTCTCTCTCTCTCTCTCTCTCTCTCTCTCTGTTCGTACGTCTGTTGAGTCTGTCTGTATCTCTATATCAGTATTTCGTGTCTGTATTAAGGTTGCCCAAGTATAATGATAGAGCAGATTTAACTAGTTTGGGCTCTTATATTTTGGATAAAAGTAATGTAACTTATATATATATATATATATATATATATATATATAGATAGGTATAGAGTGATATAATATATAGGATATATACATATACGATATATACATATATGTTATATGTATACATATGTTATACGTAATATTATATAGGTATATACGTATATATATATGGATATATCTATACACACGCATATATATATACGTATACTCATATATCAATCTATCTATATCTATCTAAATATGTACATAAATATATATATATTTTGTATATCTATATATAAATTATATATAAATAATATGATATATAATATATTCGTTTACCCATATTTATATTCATATTATACAGAAGAAAGATAGATAGATAGATAGATGTAGAGAGAGAGTAGAGATCGCGAGAGAAGGCGGTTAGAGATTGAGAAGAAAAGTAAAGAGAGACACTGTAGAGAAAGGAGAGAAGAGAGAGTGAGAGAGAGAGAGAAGATAGAGAGAGAGAGAATAGAGAGAGAGAGGAGAGAGGAGACGCGAGAGAGAGAGAAGAGAAAAATAGAGAGAGTTAGAGAGAGTATGTAGAGAGAGAAGAGAGAGAGAGAGAGAGAGAGAGAGAGAGAGAGAGAGAGAGAGAGAGAGGGAGAGAGAGAGAGTCCGCATGAAAAGTCCCCTTGGTAGCGAGCGGCGGCATCAGCTGAGAGCTGCCATGAGCGGAGTCAGCTGATCGTCCGCCGTCTCATTATGTAACACCTGACTTGGCCTACCAACCTTACCGCAGCGCGACCAGGGCTGCCAACCGCTCCCTCCCCCATCTCCCTATCAGCCTTCCCATGTGACCAAACTCAAATCCAACCCTTCTTTTCGTACATCCAAACAAATTTGACACCTACTTTTCTTCCCCAACTCACATAATTCGTCCTCTACAATAAGACTTAACCAAAATTTCAAAGACCGGACAAGACGCTAACTTCTTTTCTTCTAACTATCTCCCTACGTCTCTTCGGGCCCCTCCCTCTCCTTCCTCTCCCCCC
>NW_028234410.1:1838282-1843282 GCF_977035675.1 Penaeus japonicus
CTCTCCTCTCTCTCTCTCTCTCCTCTCTCTCATCTCTCTCCTTCTCTCTCTCTCTCAGCTTCTACTGTCTCTCTCATCTCTCTCTCCTCGCTCTTTCTCTCCTCTCTCTCTCTCGTTTCAGCTCTCTCGCTCTCTCTCCTTCTCTCTCTCGCTCTCTCTCTCTCTCTCTCTCTCTCTCCCCTCTCTCCGCCTTCTACGCATTCACTCTTCTCTCTCTCTCTCTCTCTCTCTCTCTCTCTCTCTCTCTCTCTCTCTCTCTCTCTCTCTCTCTCTCTCTCTCTCTCTCTCTCTCCCCTCTCTCCTCTCTCTCTCCTCTCTCTCTCTCTCTCTTTCCCCCTCCCTCTTTCTCTCTTGCTGTATGTTTGTGTATGTATTTATATGTACGTGTGGAGAGAGTTGAACAAGAAAAACATAGAGACAAAGACAATCAAGCAAACAAAAACAAAAAAAACAAAAACAGAATACGTGAGAAAGAAAAGAAAAGAAAAGAAAAACGAGAGAAAAGAAGAGAGAAAAAGAATGCATGAATGAGAATGAGAAAAAGAATGAGAAAAAGAGACACATGCATCCAGAGACACCTTGAGATTCATCTTCGCCATCCATCATCCATCAATCTGTAACCACTTCAATCACACTTTGATCACACACCCGTCGACTCCCTCTTACCATATAAATCTACCATATATTTAATCCTATATAGATTACTCTTTCTCTTTCCTTCTTTCTTTCCCTCTTACTCTTTCATTTCTCCCTTACTCTTTCCTTTCCCCTTTCCCCCTTACTCTTCCTTTTTCCTTTCCCCCTTACTCTTCCTTTTTCCTTTCCCCCTTACTCTTCCTTTTTCCTTTCCCCCTTACTCTTCCCCCTTCCCCTTCCCCTTCACCCTTACTCTTCCCCCTTCCCCTTCCCCCTTCCCCTTCCCCTTCCCCCTTACCCTTCTTACTTCCCCTTCCCCTTCCCCCTTCCTCTTTCCCTTCCCCCTCCCCCTTCCCCTTTGCCCTTCCCCTTCCCCTTCCCCTTTCCCTTCCCCTTCCCCTTCCCCCTTCCCCTTCCCCCTTCCCCTTCCCCTTCCCCCTTACCCTTCTTACTTCCCCTTCCCCTTCCCCCTTCCTCTTTCCCTTCCCCCTCCCCCTTCCCCATCACCCTTCCCCTTCCCCTTCCCCTTCCCCTCTTCCCCTTCCTCCGTCACTACCCTAGCTTCCCTTCCACTCTCCCCTCAAGGATCTTACGCGCTCTTACTCCCCTTCCCCCTGACCCGCTTCCCCCTTCGCCCTTCCATAATCCCCCTTACCCTTTCTACTTAGACCTTCCCCTTCCCCCATACCCTTGGGTTTCCCCTTCCCCCTTCCCCTTCCCCCTCCTCACCCATACCCTGTCTTTACTGTCCCCTTCCCCTTCCCCCCCTCTCCTCTTTCCCTTCCCCCCCTTCCCCCTTCCATATCCTCTCCTTCCCCTTTTCCCCTTCCTACCCTTCCCCTTCCCCTTCCCCCTTCCCCCTTCCCCTTCCTTCCGCCTTCCCTACTTCCCCCTTCCCCTTCCCCCTTCCCCTGTCCCCCTTACTCTTACTCTCCCTTCCCCCTTTCCCCGTCCCATTTCTTTCCCCTTCCTTCCTCCCCCTTCTTTTTTCCCCATTCGCCCGTTTCCCTCCCCTTCCTTCCCTTCCATCCGTTCTTACCTCTCCATCTCCCTTTCCCTTCCTCTTCCCCTTCCCTTACCCCTTCGCCCCCTTCCCTTCCCCTTCCATTCCCACTATCCCCTTACCCCATTTACCCCCTTCCCCTTCCCCTTCCACCTTCCCCTTCCCCTTCCCCTCCCCTTCCCTCACCTTCCCTTTTTTTTCTCCCCTTCCCCTTCCCCTTACCTTAATTCTTCCCTCTTCCCCTTCCCCCTTCCCTTTAACATAACTTGTCCCCTTCCCCTCTCCTTCCACTTTCTTACTTCCCCTTCCCCTTCCCCCCTTCCTCTTTTACCCTCCCTATGCCTGCGCCCCCTTCCCCCTTTCAATCCTTCCCCTTCCCCTTCCCCTGTTCCATTCCCTTCACCCAGATCTCTACTCTTCACTCCCTTCCCCTGCCCCCCTTTCCCCGTGATCCCAGTTACACCGTTTCCCTTCCTTATGCAACCTTCCCCTTCCGTTCTATCCCCATTAGCTCTTCCCAGTGAGTTCTTCCCTTCCTTCCCACTTCCCCTTCCCCTTCCCCTTCCCCTTCACCTTTCCCTTGTCCCTTCCCCTTCCCTTAGACCCTTCCCCTTGCCCCTTCCTTTCCCCTTCCCCTTCCCCTTTTCCTTCCCCTTCCCTTCCCTTTCCCCTTTTCCACTTCCCCTTCTCCTTTTCCTTCCTCCTTCCCCTCCTCCCTTCCCCCTTCCCCTGTGAGACCCCTTCCTCCTTTCCCCTTTCTCCTTCCCCTTCCCCTTCTCTATTTCCCTGTTCCCAATGATCCATTCTCCCTACACTTCCCTTTTTCTGGTCCCCTTCCCCGTCCCCTTCCCCTTCCCCCTTCCCCTTCGCCCTTACCCTTGCACCCCTTCCTTCCACTTCCTCCTTCCCTTCCCCTTCCCCTTCCCAGATATTCCCCTTCCCCTTCCCACCTTCCCCTCCCTTCCCCTTTCCCCCCTTCCCCTTCCTCCCTTCCCCCTCCCCCTTCCCACTTCCCTTCCCTTCCCTTCCCCTTCCCCTTCCGCCTTCACCCTTTCCAGCTCCCCACATTCCCATTTTCTTCCCCTTGCCCCTTCCCCTGCCCCCTTCCCCCTTCCCCTTCCCCTTCCCCCTCCCCATCCCCTTCCCCTTTCCTTCCCTCTCCCTTCCCCTTCCCCTTCCTTCTCCCTTCCCATCCCCTTCCCCTTCCCCCTTTCCACTTCCCTTTCCCCCTTTCCTCCCCTTCCCTTCCCCTTCCCTCCCTTCCCCTTCCCTCCCCCTTCCCGCATTCCACTTCCCCTCCCCTTCCCCCTTCCCCCTGTCACTGTTACCCTTCCCCCTTTCCACTGTCCTTCCCTTTCCCCCTTTCCTCCCCTTCCTTTCCCCTTCCCCGTCCCCTTCCCCTCTTTCCCTTCCCGCTTTTCCCAACTTCCCCCTTCCCCTTCCCTTCCCTTCCCTTCCCCTCCCCTTGCCCTCTTCCCCTTTCCCCTTCCCCCTGACCCTCTGCTTCCTTCCCTTCCCCTTCCATGCCCTCCCCCTTATCCCCTCTCCCCTTCCCCCACTTTTCCCTTCCCCCTTTCCCCTTCCCCTTCCCCTTCCTTTCCCTTCCCTTCCCCTTCCCCCTTCCCCCTTCCCCTTCCCTCTTCCTCCTCACCCTTCCCCTTCCCCTTTCCCCATCCTCTTCCCCCCCCTTTCTCCCTTCCCCTTCCCCTCCCCTTTTTCCTAGTCCCCTTCCCCTATTATTTCCCTTCTCCTTCCCCTTCCCCTTTCTCCATCCTCACAATTCCCCCTTCCCCTTCCACCTTCCCCTCTCCTCCCCTTCCCCCTTACCCTTCCTTCACTCATATCTACCTTCCCTTCCCCCACCTTCCTCTTTCCCTGTGTCCCCTGCCCTCTTCCTTACCCCAACTCAACCCCCTACCCCCCTTCGCCCTTCCCCTTCTTCTTTCCCTATACCCTCTTCCCTCTTCCTTCCCCTTCCCCCTCTTCTCCCTTCACTCTTGCCTCCTTCCCCTTCCCCCTTATCCCCATTCCCCTTCACTCCTTCCGCTTCGTCCCCCTTTCCCTTCCCCTTCCCCATTCCTACCTTCCCCTTCACCCGTCCCTTCCCCGTTCCACGTCCCGTCCCTTTTCCCTCCCCTTCCCCTTCCCCTTCCCTTCCCCTTCCCCTTCCTCCTTCCGCCCTTTCCCTTCCCCTTCCCCTTCCCCTTCCCCTTCACCTTCCCCTTCCCCCTTCCTCTTTCCCCCTCTCCCTTCCCCCTTCCCCTTCCCCCTCCCCTTCCCCCTTCCCCCTCCCCTTCCCCCTCCCCCTTCCCCTTCCCCTTCCCCTTCCCTTTCCCCTTCCCCTTCCCCTTCCCCCTTCCCCTTCCCCTTCACTCTTACTCTTCCCCCTTTCCCTTCCCCTTCCCCATTCCTCTTCCCCTTCCCCTTCCCCTTCCCCCTTTCCACTTCCCCTTCCCCTTCCCTTCCCCTTCCCCTTCCCATTTCCGCTACCCCTCACCTTCCCAACTTCCCTTCTCACCCTTCCCCGTTACACCCTTCCCCTTCCCCTTATACCCCAATCCCCCGTTCCCTTCATCATACCCCTTCCCCTTCTCTACCTTCCCCTATACATCCCCCCACACTCCCTCTTTCAAACCCGCTTCCGTTCCCCCTTCCCCTTTCCCCTTCCCCCTTTAACCTTCATTCCTTCCCCTTATATTTTTCTTCCTCCCTTCCCCCTTCCCCTTTCCCAGTTCCCCTTTCTTTTTTTTTTTTTTTTTCCCGCTATTATTTTAATTTTTCTCCAACCTCTTCCCCTTCCCCCTTCCCCTTCCCCTTCCCCTTCCCCTTACTCTTCCCCCTTCCCTCTTCCCCTTCCCCTTCCCCCTTCCCCTTCCCCCTTCCCCTTCACCCTTACTCTTCCCCCTTCCCCTTTCCCTTCCTCCTTCCCCTTCCTCTTCCCCTTCCCCCTTCCCCCTTCCCCTTCCCCCTTCCCATCTGTCGCAAGAACACGCCAGGCTCTTGACTCCTTTCAAGAGGTGAAACGAAGTGTTGCCAATGCTGGAGAGCATCTTCAACGGCGCTGTCTGGAAGGAAGTTGGGCGATGCGGGGTGAGGGTAGGGCAGGGTGGAATGTGGGGTAGGGGGTTGGGGGATGGGAGAAGGTGGGGGGTAGAGATAGATAGAGATGAGAGGTTGTCTGTCCGCGTCTGTGTCTGGTGAGCACTGTTGGACCCAGAAGACATGATAACCACAAGAATGTTGATCATTGGGAAATATTCTACATACCTGACTATCCTGCCCCCTCCCCTCCCCTCTCTTCCCTTCCTCCCCTACCCCTGCCCTCATCCGGACTCCGTCTCCCCCCTCCCCTCTCTTCTCC
>NW_028234410.1:1860782-1863333 GCF_977035675.1 Penaeus japonicus
AAAAAAAAAAAAGAAGTAGACACGATTCCCGAGAGAGATTGCCTCGTCATGTGACCGAAGCGTCGATTCTTAGCGTCTGTCTCCCTTTCGCCTCTCGTTGCTTCGGGCGTAGGGGGAGGGGGGAGGGGGTGTAGGGGGAGGGGGTAGGGGTAGAAGTTTAAGGGAGGGGGTGTAGGGGGTAGGGTGTAGGGAGAGGGGGGAGAGGTGTAGGGGAAGGGGTAGAGAGGGTAAAGGGGGAGGGGGAGGGGGGAGAAGTTTAAGGGAGGGGGGAGAAGGGGTGTAGGGGGTAGAAGGGGTGTAGGTGGAGGGGGGAGAGGTTTAGGGGGAGGGAGTGTGGGGTATAGGGTATAGGGGGAGGGGGTGTAGGGGAGGGGGAGGGGGAGGGAGTAGAGGGTAAAGGGGGAGGGGGAGAGGGTAGAAGGGGTAGGGGGAGGGGGGAGAAGGGGTGTAGGGGGAAGGGGGAGAAGGGGTGTAGGGGGAGGAGGTGTAGGGGGTAGAAGGGGTGTAGGGGGAGGGGGTAGAGGGGGAGAAGGGGTGTAGGGGGAGGGGGAGAGGTTTAGAGGAGGGGGTATAGGGCACAGGGGGAGGGGGGTAGAGGGTGTAGGGGGAGGGGGTAGAAGGGGTGTAGGGGGAGGGGGGAGAATGGGTGTAGGAGGAGGGGGGAGAGGTGTAGGGGGAGGGGGGAGAGGGTGTAGGGGATAGAATGGTAGGGGTAAGGGTGTAGGGAATGGGTAGAATGATGTAGGGGATGGGGGGAGTATGTTTTGGGAAATGAGCAACTTTTAGGGCGGGGCGGAGTACAGAGGGTGTAGGGGAGGGGGTAGATGGGGTAGGGGGAGGGGGGAGAGGGTGTAGGGGGAGGAGGTATAGGGGGTGTAGGGGGAGGGGGTAGAAGGGGTAGGGGGAGGGGAGAGAGGTTAAGGGGAGTTGAGGGAGGTATTAAGGGAAGGGGGCAGAGGTGTGGTTTAGGGGAGGGGGAAAAAGGGGAAAGGTGTAGAGGAATAGGGGGGGGGGGAGCAGAGAGGGAGAGGTTTGGGGGAGGGGGGGGCAGAGAAAGAGAGAGAGAGAGAGAGAGGGAGAGAGAGAGAGAGAGAGAGAGAGAAGGGAGGGAGAGAGAGAGAGAGAGAGAGAGAGAGAGAGAGAGAGGAGAGAGAGAGAGAGAGAGAGAGAGAGAGAGAGGGGAGGAAGGGAGAGAGATGGGAAGGAGAGAGAGAGAGATGCGAGAATGGGAGGAGGATGAAGAGAAAGAAGAGAGAGAGAGAGAGAGAGGGGAGGGGAGAGAGAGAGAGAGAGAGAGAGAGAGAGAGAGAGAGAGAGAGAGAGAGAGGGAGGTTGGGGGTTCATCATCTTAACCCTAGACATCACCCTAACAGTATCTCTCTCTTCGATACGAACACTCGTAAAACGCGACTCTCTCTCTCTCCCTCTCTCCCTCTCTTTCTCTCTCTCTCTCTCTCTCTCTCTCTCTCTCTCTCTCTCTCTCTCTCTTTCTCACACACACACACCCCTTATTCTTCTTCGCCTACGACTCTCTGTCATCGTCCCTATCTCTTCTCTTCTCTCTCTATCCCTTTTCTCCCTGTCTCCTTTCGCATATCTCCCTCTCCTTCTCCCCTCCTCTCCTCCCCTCTCCTTCTCCCCTCATTCATCTTTCTCCCCCTCCCTCTCCCCCTCCCCCTCCTCAGGCCGCCCATATCTCGCTGTTCCAAACACCCAGTCTTATTATCTTCCGTTTGGGGCTTGTATAACTCCTCTCGTCTTTACTCAGGCATCGCTCCTTGTGGATCTCGGCGCTCCTGTCACTGGGAGAGGGGTTATTGGGGGGGAGGGGAGGGGGGTGGTGGAAGAGTGAGTGTGTGTGTGATTGAGTGTGTGTGTGAGTGTGAAAGAGTGAGTGAGTGATTGAGTGTGTGTGTGTGTGTGAAAGAGTGAGGGAGTGATTGAGTGTGAGTGTGTGTGTGTGTGTGAAAGAGTGAATGAGTGAATGAGTGATTGAGTGTAAGTGTGTGTGAGTGTGTGTGTGCGCGTGCGTGTGTGTGTATATGTAGACACGTCGTTTCTCTTTTCTACACGTCACATTCCAAAGTGTCTGCCACTCACATTCCTGTCGCTCAACCAGACATCACAACCACAACCCTTGTAGGCTCCATCATAACGCCACCCTTCACGGGGACGAAGAAAAAAAGAAGAAAAGAAGTCGATTCCGTTATTTCGGGAATCCGGTACATCGGAGAGGCGAATCGGACCACGACCGCGACAACTGTTGTCACGACCACCACGACTACTTCGACCAGACGACTACTACGACCAGGACAGCCACTACGACCAGAACGACTACTACAACCACGATCACGACCAAGACAACCACCAAAACCACGACCATTAAAGCCACGACAACCACTTCAACCACAACAACCAGGACAACCACCACAACCACAACCTCTACGACCACAACCACTTCAACCACCACAACCACTTCAACAACCACAACCACTTGAACCACCACAACCACTACAACCACCACAACCACCGCGGAATCGAGTGCAAGGCC
>NW_028234410.1:1863433-1868433 GCF_977035675.1 Penaeus japonicus
CCCAGGCACCATATACAGGACAACACTACATGGCTTCCAACGCCCTCTGCCAACATGCCAAATCCTCTGCCAACATGGCCACTTCTTTCCCCTCTACCCCTCCCTCCCCATCCTTTCCTACATGGACCTCCTTCCCACACTGAGCCCTCCCTCCTCCTACCCACACAACATCTCCCTCCCCCACATACCTCCTCCTACCCACACACCTCTCCGTCCCAACACCCTCTCCTTCCACTCACTAGATCCCCTCTTCCTCCTTAGCTCCCTCCCTTACCTCCACCCTCCCTCCCCCCTAAAGGCATGGGGACAACTGACAAGAGGCTCACTGACATCT
The DNA here is from genome assembly GCF_977035675.1 of Penaeus japonicus. NCBI lineage: Eukaryota > Metazoa > Arthropoda > Malacostraca > Decapoda > Penaeidae > Penaeus > Penaeus japonicus. The sequence goes on from NW_028234410.1 coordinate 1,863,768, forward strand.
GAGAAACTTCCGGAAAATCGGAAACTCTCGACGGTGTGTGTACGAGAAGGTTGTGGTGCAAGTTATGAAGGCAAGGAAATCTACATCACCTGCTTAAGTGCATGTATGCTTGCTTGCCTGTTTCCCTGCTTGCTTTAAGCGGACGTGTGTGCTTGTATTATATGAAGGCTTGTTTAAAAGTGAGATGAGTGTGTGCTTGCTTATCTACTGTTTTTTTTTTTCTTTTTTTCATGCACTTTCCTGCTTGCGTTTTGCTTACTCTTACCTGCTTACTCTTTTCTGCTTTTTCTGTTGTGTTTGAATTTTTTTGTTTTGCTTCCTGCTGTTCCCTTTCTGCTTGTATCGTAAAGCTGTTTTATTTTGTTTTTTTTTCATTTTCATATTTGGCCCATTTAATTTTTTTTTCTTATATATTTATTATGTGCTTGCTTGCCTATCTGATGTTTTTTGAATGGCTGCAGATACTGTACGTTAATTTTATATCGATATATATGTATCCATATGTATATGTATATGCATATATATATATATATATATATATATAGATATATATATTATATATTATATTTATAGTATATATGTATGTGTGTGTGGTGTGTGTGGGTGTGTGTGTGTGTGTGTGTGTGCGTGTGTGAGTGTGTGTGTGTGTGAGTGAATATTGATTTATATATATATATATAATATATATGGTATTTATATATTATATATTATATATATTATATTTATTGTATTTTATAAATATATATATATTATATATATATTATATATATATAATATGTTATATACTATTATTTATAAATATATATATTATAATATTGATATATATCTTATATCTATATATATATTATATACACCTGTGTGTGTGTGCCTAATCCTATCATCATCATCATCTTGTCAAACGCAGTCAAGGTCAAACATCTGTTGTTGGTTTTTTATCCGTTTCTTCTTCCTTTTTTATCTACAGCTATTAATACAAAGCCATCCACCTTTTTCGCTCTTCCTTCTTAAAAAAATAATAATAATAACAATATCATCACACACTTTCCACCTCCCTTTTGAATCTGAGTTTCGGAATCAGCTGTTATCATCATCATCAACCATGGCCGATAGAGAACTGGTGTTTGGAACATGACCTGAGTTCTCGATTCTGAGAACAATGGCCGGTGTTGTCATTGCATTTGTTGCTATCACGACTCAAGTCTGATGTTGCAGGCATTGGTTGATCGTTGCTTGTTTGTCTACCTATTTTTTTTTTTTTTTATTATCTTTGACCTATTTTGTTTTCATTGTCTTGTCTTTCCTAGTTTCTGCTTCTCTACTTATGTTTATTCTTAGTTCTATTATCTGTCTTAGTCTTGTTCTTAGTTTAAATTTTAGTCTTGATCTTAGCCTAGTCTCATTCTAAGTCTAAATCTAAATGTTAGTCTTAGTCTAAGTTTAAGTCCAAGTCTAAGTCTTGTTCTTAGTCTAAGTTTTGCCTTAGTTTTAGTCTCAGTCAAAGTCTAAATTTTAGTCTTAGCCTTACTTAGTCTCAGTCAAAGTCTAAGTCCAAATCTAAATCTTAGTCTTAGCCTTAGTCTTATTCTCATTCTAAGTCTAAATTTTAGTCTTAGTCTTAGCCTTACTTTGACTAAAGGGGGGTTTTTCCAGTATTTTAAAGGGGTCTTAAGTCTAAATCTAAATCTATAGTCCTTAGCCTTAGGCTCTTAGTCTTTATCTAGGATATTTTAGTCTTAGTCTAAATCTAAATCTTATAGTCTTGCCTTAGTCTCCTTCTAAATCTACATTTTAGTCTTAGTCTCATTCTAAGTCTAAATCTAAATATTAGTCTCAGTCTAAATCTAAGTCTACATTTTAGTCTTAGTCTTACCAGTGTCTACAATCCCCTATTTACTGATCCTCGCTTCGTTATCTCATGAGAGTAGCAATTCCCCTTCGCTTATCATGGGCAGCGCTATCGTTCATGAGACTAGTGACATAGATACCACAATGACTAGTCTTCATGTTATTGTTCTATTTATTGTCTTCTTTAGTATCATTATCATCTTAAGTATTGTTATCTTTGGTGTTGTTATGTTTATCAATATCATAATTATTGTCTAGTATTTCTATTGTTATCGTTATTGCTGCCGCTATTATGATTATTGCTGTCATTCTTATTATTATCAGGATATCATCATTGTCGTCGTTTTATATATATATATATATATATATATATATATATATATATATATATATATATATATATATATATATAATATATCTATATATACATTATATACATACATATATATATATATACATATATATTACATTACATATATATATATATATATATTTATATATATATTTATATACTTATATATGTATATGTATGTATGTGTGCGTGTGTGTGTGTGTGTGTGCATGCGTGCGTGCGTGTGTGTGTGCGTGCGTGCGTGTGCGTGCGTGCGTGTGTGTGCGTATGTATGTATGTTCATGAAAATCTGCCTATCTGTTCCTTCCCATTTCCCCTCTTCTGCATGACCGTGATTTTATCGAGTTGATGTGTACGTTCACGTCCGCATGCACGTATGTATAATTAATGCCACGCCTGCATGACCTTGTGGAAGTTTTAAGGTTCTGTTTGATTTTATCACGTGACCTTTCTTCCCGCGGTGACTGCCTCTCTTTGACCTTTGCGCGGGACTCGTGTTGTTTGTGGTGTTATTGCTGTTGTTTTTTGTTGTTGTTTTTTCTTCCTCTTTCGCTTGACTGGCTGACATACACGCATACACACGTATATGTAGATAGGTGGGTAGATGGATAGATAGATTGGTAGGTAGGTTGGTAGATAGATAGATAGATAGAGAGGTAGTTAGATAGTTAGTTAGATAGATAAATAGGTAGGTAGATAGTCAGATTAATACATAGACAGATAGATAGTTAGATTAATAGATAGATAGATAGTTAGATTAATAGATAGATAGATAGATAGATAGAAGTAACAATAGGAAAAAAAACAACTTTAAATAAATGAATAAAAGAGGAAAAAAAATATGACATTGAAAAGCCGCTACTTGGCAACGATGACATTAGAACATCAAGAAGCACGGACACAGATCATTGTGACAAATATAGGGAAAAAAATGAATAAATGGAAATTAATAACACCAAAATACAAGAGATGTATAAGTGTCACATCTCGACAAATTCTTCATCGGAATTCAAGTAAATATTCATCATGATTACAGATTCTTCTCTCGCTGAGCAAAAAGCTATTCACTTTCATTTCTACTGTTTTTTTTCTCTCTCTCTCCCGTAGCACGACCTACCTACTTTTTTGGCACCGATAATCGTCCAACGTAGCCTGGCACAGTACTGACTACCCTGAAAACAGGTAAGAGAATAAATACCAAAAATACCTTTAAGGTCTTGTGGATTGGCAATACTGACGAAGGCGAATGGCAGTATTTTTTTTCGAATATGGATTCTCATGGTACTTTTAGCGCTGCCATGACACTGACACGTACGTATTTTTTTCTGTTTTTATTTTCTTTATTCGCTACAAAACAGATAATGAACTGACTGATCGCCGTAAGTGCTGAATATAAAGTTATAATGACGGGTTAGATAATAATAATGATTAAAAAAATCACGTCCTCACAAAAGAATTGATACGAAACGAAGACAAAAGAAGGAGGGTGAAGATAAAGAAAAAAAAATGAAACGGCAGATGCGCAACTTGCGGATTTACGGGCCATCGCATCTTTTCTTTAATATTTGCCGTTGTTCTGCAGGATTTAATCGGTCTGAGTGCACCTATAAATCCCCCAGTCACCCATGTAAATTTCCCACTAATAATGGGGAGTGTTAAGTGCAACTTTTCCCATGGGGAAGGAAAAAAAACAAAAAAACTCCGGGAGACAAAACCCGCGAAAGAGGTTCATGGCGGGAAAATGATGATAACTCGCAACCTCTCAGACAAAAGAAGTTGAGAAGAAGGAAGAGGAAATGACAGAAGAAAACGATAATGATGACAACGATAACAAACAAGAGTCATAGAGATAATGGGGGATAAATGATAATAAACAACAGCAATAATGATGGTAATGATAAATACCTCTCTACCATTTTTCTTTCTTTCTTTCTTTCTTCTCTTTGCATCTTTCTCCCCCTCCTCTTCCTCTTAACCGTTTTCTGTGTCTCTTGGTTTTCCCTCTGTGTCAGTGTTGCCAACACGCGAGCCAGGTGTTTCCCTTCCTTTTCCCCGCCTCATTTTTTTTCTTCTTTTTGTAATTCGTTCTTTTCTTTCTTCCTCTCCTTCTCATTCTATTTATTCCTCTCTTAGTTTCTCTTCTCTCCTTCTCCCTTTTCTTGTTCTTTTGTTTCGCCTGTCTTCTTCTTCTTCTACTTCTTCTTCTTCTTCCTTTTCTTCTTCACCTTTTCTTCTCATCTCCATTCTCTTTCTTCGCCATCTCCTCTTTATCTTCCTCCTCTTCGTCCTCCCACTACTCCTCCACCTCCTCCTCCTCCTCCTCCTCCACCTCTTCCTCCTCCTCTTCCATTCAAACGAGTCGATAATCCCTAATACTACTACTACTAAAATTACTATTATGTTAGCGAAAAAAAAAAATATATATATATGTACATATATAACAACAACACCAAAAACAAAAACAACAAC
>NW_028234410.1:1874597-1879597 GCF_977035675.1 Penaeus japonicus
GAGAAGAAAATGATGGTGTAGTTGCGTGTAGATGTTTCTTTGCTGTTTTCGGCGAGACAAACAGATAGACGCATTATTAGATGAATCAGACGGAACGGATACACGGATAAACGGAACCTACACGTTTGTAGGATAAAGCAAGATAAAATAAATGCGCACCCTCGCACAATCCCATCAAAAGAATAAGAAAAAATATATAAAAGCACCGAACTCAGACATAACTCACAGTCCCCACGATCCAAAGTAAAAGAAAAACCAAAAAAAGAAAAAGGATAGACAGAAATGAAAAAAAAAAGAAAAAAGACAGAAAAGATTTAAAAAAGGATAAAAAAGACAGACAGAAAAGGTAAAAAAAAAAGATAAAAAAGACAGACAGAAAAGGTAAAAAAAAAGATAAAAAAGACAGACAGAAAAGGTAAAAAAAAGATAAAAAAGACAGACAGAAAAGATAAAAAAAATATAAAAAAGACAGACAGATAACACTTCCAAACACATCACGCGCGATAACATGAATTAGACCATCAATATATATCGATATCTGTGGCTCGCGCATGCACACGCTGCCGGAAGTTGCCTGTTCACTTCCACTGCCGAATCTGTCTGTTGCTACGCAGAAAATGATATTACGATTAAAGATTCCTAATCCGTGGTAGACTTTTAAAAACACCTTTCTGGTGTTAGGAGCAAGTGTTTGCCACCTCGTGTGAATACCGGATAAACCGAACGCATTAGTATAGTATTCACACGTGTTACTGTAACAATATATATACATACATACATACACACACACACACACCTATATATACACACACACACCAACACACAACTCCACAACACTATATACTAGTTTTACAAATATATTCTCATAGTTATCTAAATATTATATATATATAATATTTTACTTCCCGCTCCCCCTACCCATATATTCCCTATCCGTCTCCTCTTCATATTCCTTCCACTCACACACACCATCAGTAGATGCCCATAAAATTACGATTAACACCCCCCTCACCTCCTCATCCTACCCACCTCCTGCCCCCCTCCTCCCCCAACCTACCTATCCTACTCCCCCTCTACACCACAAAGAGACACGTCAAAACTCCCAATCAAGCTCCGCACCTCTTATATCTCCCCCTTCCCCCACCCTTTACCTTTCATTACTCCATCTTGCTCGATGACACCTCGTGTCCCCTATCGGTGACCCCAGACCACATGTACATGACCCCGTATTGAATAGTAGTTTCGTTGCATATCTAGAAGCGGCGTAGGATTCCTCAGTCTGAGGTGGTTCATCGGGGTGGTGGTGTCTGCGAAAACACTGGGCGACCCTCTGTGTGTGATCGACCTCAAAGTTGCAGAGATACAGCAGCCACGATACTAAACCATACACCGGCAATAAAAAAAGCGCCCACACGTCGTCTGACTCGATGTCGCTTATTGGTATTCATTAATCTACGGACTAATGGTCCAGGTGGACGGCGTGGGTGTCATAGTGATCCCAAACTGCAAACTAATCCCACGCGATTCGAGAATATCTCCAGATTATCATTAGTCACCCTCATACCGCTTGGTCACCCCACTTAACGACCGTTGCTACGCCATGAAGATCTTCCCATCTCTCTACCACCCGTCATCCGCTCTGATTACCTTATACGCAACCCTACAATTCTTGTTGAACCCCTAAACGTGCCATCCCCCCCCATTATCCCTGATACCCTCGCCCTCCTAAAAACAAACAACAATCAGATATAATTACATAATGATAATAATCATCCTCGTCGCCGATAATGATAATGCCCCCCATGAGGCACCCCCCCCCCCCCCCCGCCACTCCCCCCCCCTCAATAATATCTGAGATTAATACATATCGCGATACATATTAACAACAACAGTAATCGATCTATCCTACTCTGAAAATAGTAATAATAATGATAACAATAATAGTGATAATGATAGTAATAACGATAATGATAACAATAATGATAATAAAAAACGATGATAATAATAATAATCATAATAACACCAATAATGACAATAACAATCATAGTAATAAACATAACAATCATAACACACGGATGGTGATAATAACACCTCGACTGACATGAAATTTGTAATGATGATTTACACAAAAACATAATTACATGGGAATCCTTTCTTAGTAATAATGATAATAATAATAATAATAAAAAGAAAGAAAAAAAAATATATATATATATTTAACGGCTAGCAGCCATGATTAGACATTTTCTACTCCTCAAGTACACATTAGCTGGTGGTGCAATAACATAATGAATGCATGTTAATGATAGTATGGTGCATATGCGTATTTGCGTGATGGCATTACTGCTCTCGATAATCGTACATGTCTTGTCGCGATCTATTCTTGTTCCAATGTTAATTACAGTAATAGTTACTCTCATGTAATAGTGTATGATTTGGGGGATTGATAATGAAAATAATTATAAAATGATAATGATAATGATAATAGTAAGCATAAGAACAGTAATGCTAATAATATTCCCAATAATGATGATGATAATAATAATAACAATAATAACAATAATAATAATAATAATGATAATGATAATAATGATGAGGATAATAATTAATGATAACAACAATAATAATAATAATAATGATAATAATAAGAATAATAATGATAATAATAATAATAACAATGATAATAACAACAATAATAATAACAATAATAACTACAATCAACACAACACGATCCAGATAAGCTTTAGTCTTCCAGTACAAAGGCAACACCAAGACACCAGAAGAGGCTGCAGCTGTGCTCCTCACAGATCCATACTCCGAGCGTACAATCAGACCGTGCTGGAGGCGGGACGTCCTACTCACTTTGATCTTTGGCGCAACGAGATTCCGCCCATAAAATACACTAGTGACAACTGCTTTAAAGCTCGATCGAGTGGCGTGTTAGCACAGAAGATGTTGTTATAATAGGTTACGGCCGGGTAGTTTGTTTGGTGTTCGTTCGATCGCTGGTCTTCAAATTCTTAAAGTGTTAAAGTGTTAACGTTTTTTTTTTTTTTTTTTTTTTTTTTTTTTTTTTTACTCTGGTTTATATTGGTAGGGCGAATATGATTATATGTAATATAATATATATATATATATATATATATATATATATATATATATATATATAATATGTAATTGTAATATTATAATATGTAAAATTGTAATATGTAAAATTGTAATAATATGTAATATTGGTAGGGCGAATATGATTATATGTAATATAATATAATATATATAGTATACAATATGTAATTTATTTTAGATAACAGAATGATAGATTATGATAACCGACATAATATAAAATCATTTGCTTCGAGGCTTCCGTATTGTCACAAACTATATAAAAAGGCTGGGAATAATGAATTAATTCTATGGCCATATTATTCACGTAATATAAATTGCATAAAGGAAAATAAATTATTAAAGTAAGAGTATGAGAGTTAATAACAAGAAACTGAAAATACGGATAAATTTCGCGGGAAAACAAGTGAGGGAACACATCCGCGCATGCGCTTTAGAATGAGGGAGAGCGTATATAAAGAACACGTCAACAGTCAAGTTAATCACTATTGCTAAGTTAATTACATATCAAAAATCATATGCCTTGTAATTTAAAAGCCTTTTACAATGTCAAGTAAGTCGAAGTTGATGATATTGTGGTTGATGTTATTTATACCATTTTTTTTTCTTTCTTTTTTTGTCATCATCTTGGATTCACATTTTTTATTCACTTCCTTGTGTAAATCTATGTTGTAATACTTGGTAAATGGGATATATTACATTTTATTAGTTCATAGGTAATGGTACCAATTACACTAATTAAATCTAGTGCTGTTGAAGGCAATAAAAACAGAAAAAAGACAAAGAACGTAGGATTGAAAAAAAAAAAAAAAATGACGTGTAGCTAGTTTTAGTAACTATTACCCTTCCTTAAAAAGCCATTAAAGATAATTTATAGTTCCATTTTTTTTCACGCTGAACCACGCGAGTTTGGTATTGTTAACTGACACAAAACACGCCACCCACAGATAATAGAAACACAGTAGAATGTGTCCTTAACTAAGTAACTTGCTGATTAAACGATAAGCATGACCAAAAATAACCGTTTTACCTCCATTTTGCTCTTCATGATGCCAGAGGCGCTGGTTCCAGCTGTTTGTCACTTTTATAACCATGAATTAAGTAGCAATTTACATCATTTACGGTGTTTGATAGACAATACAGTCCTATAGTTTGTTAATTGTTATCTAAACAACTCAAAGTAGGTCTCATATCCAAGTTACAGAGGAAAAAAAAAGGAAAAAAAAATAAGAGTACCATGAAAAAAAGACGCATAACTAGTGATCCTGTATGAACTAAATGTGTAAATGTAGTTCAAACAGTGAGATTTTGGATTGCTAGTTCAAATTTCAAGCCAGTTAATATCTTAAATAATGTCTTAATTCTCGCTACAATGCAATCTTGCAATACAACCTGCGTTTAATTGAGCTCTGTTCTTAATTTCCTTATCACTAAAAAGTCTCGTATTCAGTCCCAGCGTATCATATAGACTTAATATATTGTTAGCGTTTCGAGATCAACTTATTGATGTCTAAGAGATGGACAAATGCACGAAAGAGCATGGGTGGCCATCGGTCCTCAAGAGTGATGTTTTTATTATTATCATTATTGTTATTATTATCATTATCATTGTTATTGTTGTTATCATCATCATCATTATTGTTGATATCATTATCATTATTATTATGGTTATTATTACGGTTGTTATTTATAGTTAGTCATGTATAAGTGTGTTCTTTGTTGATTATTATCCTATAATTATTCATTATTGAATTATTATCATTTCGATCTAAAATATACATTATTATCAAAATCATTCTTATCATTACTATTGTCTTTATTATCGTCATTATTATTAGTATTATCATTATCCTTATCATTATTAAAACCATTATTTC
>NW_028234410.1:1887696-1890846 GCF_977035675.1 Penaeus japonicus
GAGAGAGAGAGAAGAAGAAGAAGGAGTGAGATGGGACAGAGACAGACATTACAAACAATTTACTAGAGAGAGAGCGAGAAGGGGGGGGTTTAGCAGACAGAACTGATAGACAAGAGAAAAAGAGGAGAGAGAGAGAGAGAGAGAGAGAGAGAGAGAGAGAGAGAGAGAGAGAGAGAGAGATGGACAGAGACAGACAGACAAACAAACAGAGAGAGAGAGAGAAAGGGGTGGGGGATTGTTCGAATCACCTTATTTGATTACTATTGTCGTGGGATATGTTTGCTTTCGCAATATAGGCGAAGCTTCAGTATATATATATTTCTGAAACTGAAAAAAACAAGGTATGTTTCCCGATTTGTGGGCGGCACCTGTGAACATCCCTAACTTTATCTGAAACATTGCGTGTGTCTGTTTTAGAATTTTGGAAAATGAATTCGCTACCTCTCCCCAACCCCGATTTTCATGCTAGAATTTGCGCATACATGTTATTCTATTAGTGAGGAAGGGCGAGGGAGATCGGTTAGCACTGCAGAAAACCGGAAACGCGCGTTCAGGACTTTTTGCGTTTCGTCGGTTGCGGACGCGGGAAAAAAAAAAAATCAATAAAAATAAAAAACGTAAAATCCAATAATACAAACAAAAGCCGATTCACGCGCCGAGACTCCATTCCGAAGCTTCGAACTCTCCTAACCGAAGCCGAGAATCGATTCCCGAGACAACAACGAACATGGTCTTCATCTCAACGAACTCACGAACGAACTCGATCTTTTCCTCGATGCTATGATATCCTGCAGCGGATGACGACGACCCCGTGGTGATGTCGTGTCGTGTCGTGGAGTCCTGCGGCTTCGGAAAAAGGGTGTGGTAAATGCAGGGCGCAGGGGGCAGGGTGGTGGCGCTTCATCTGATTCGTTTTTGTTTTGTGAATGTCTCCTTTTCTTGGTATTGGAGGACCTGCTGGTGACGCTTGGAGCTGCTGTGACGTAGGATGTGTAGGATGTTTTGTTCTTTCGGGTGAGTTGAATGAGCAAGATCGATTATCATCCTTCTCTAAAGGATATTAGTGAACAGACATACAACTACATAGATGGGTAAAATAACATGGAAAACGCATCGCAAATTGGCGCAAACAAATCTAGTCCAAGTAGAAAGGCAGCATGAGCTACTAGAAGAAGGAAGTGAAAGGCAAGAAAACACGTCTCAACACAGATTCATGCAACAACAAACAACAAACAAAGGATATCGTCCACGTCGAATGATAAGTGTATCCCTGACGTAAATCCTTCCCAAGCGTTACATCGCTCCTCCACCTATCCCCCTCGAACACCAACGATCCCTGAATCCGAAGACTTTCTGCAATCACCACTGCTGAGTGGAGGGGGTGGACAGGGGGGGGGGGGGGGGGGAGGTTTACGGGGGGGTGGATGGGAGGGGTGAGGTGGAAAGAGAGTATAGGGTGGGGGGGGGTTAGGGAGGGGCCGAGGGGTTTGGGGGAAAGGGGGGGGGGGGGGGACGAATGTAAATAGGGGGATGGATAGGGAGGTGTGTATTAATGTGAGGGGATGTGTTTGAAATGGGGTTATGTTTATAAGGGGGGGGGGGGGGGGGGGTAAATTGGGGGAATGATTGATTTGATTGAGTGAGGTTTTGGGGGAGAGATTTAGGGTGGAGTTTGAGTGGGGGTGGGGGGGGTTTGTGTAGTGATTGGGGGTTGGTTGGGAGGTGTTAGATGTTATGGAGAGAGATATATATTATATATATATATAATATAATATAGTATATATAATATGTTTGTGTGTGTGTGTTTGGGTTGTGTGTTTTTGTGTGTGTTTGTGGTGGTTGTGGGTTGGCAATGATGAGAAGGGGTGTGTGAGTGAGTAAGTCTGATGAGGGGGGAGGGAGTTAATGTGTTTAGGTAGGGAATGTGTGATTGAGTGATTAAATAGTGATTTGAGTAATGTAGAGTGCGGATTTACAGGTGAGGCGCGAGCGGAGTGAGGGGAGACGAAGGAAATACCCGTGGGTGGGCGACACACTCTAGATGGAAAAGGAACTAGAGGGTCACCCATTTATCTGAAGAAATAAGACACTATTTGGGGAAATTAGTTGCCGGCGGTCGATCACCTACCCCCCCCCCATTCCCCCTTCCCCCCTTCCCCCTTTCCTCTCCCTCCCCCTCACCCCCACACCACCCACACCTAACACCACCCACGGCCTTCCCGGCATAAATTTCCACTACCACAGCCAGCAAGCCTCCACTTCAACCAGAACTCGAAGCGGGTTGAGTGGTGGATTTCTTCTTCTTTTTTTCAACCATCCATCCATCCATCTATTCATCCTTCAACCATCCATCATCCGTCAGGTTTTAGGCAATGCGTTTTGAAATGCCATTAATATAATTCGTTTGTTTTTTTTCTCTCTTGTCTGTGACCTTATCTCCTTGTGTTTGCTTTTTATTTTTAGTCTTTCCCCCAGACCTTATCTCGTTGTTTGGTTAATCCTGTTGTGATGTGGGATTCCGCTCTGTCTCCTGGTTTCCTTTCTTTCTTTCTCTTCTCTCTCTCACTTTCTGTCTCTTTCTGTCTCTCTCTCTCTCTCTCTCTTTCTCTATCTCTCTTGCTCTCTCGCTCTCTCTCTCTCTCTCTCTCTCTCACACACACACTTTCTCTCTCTCTCTCTTTTTCTCTCGATTTATGCCAGTTGCCCCCTACTTCCAACTTTCTTCTCCCTCTCTCTTACTTTCCCTCTCCCTCTACCCCTCCCCCTCCCTCCCCTCCCACCTCCCTCTACCCCTCCCCCTCCCTCTCCCTCCCCTCCCCTCCCCCTCCCTCCCTCTCCCTCCTCTTCCCCCTCCCCCTCCCCCTCCCTCTACCCCTCCCCCTCCCCCTCCCTCGACCCCTCCCCCTCTCCAAATCTACCTTTAAACCCAACAGTACAACGTGACATCAGACATCACGTGATCTCGTCTAATCCCATTTCTGAAAAGACATTTACAAACCACAATAGCTTCTTTATCCCTTTGGTAATATGCCCAGACACGATTAGAGGAAAAAAAATATATATATATACTCGATGTCTTGCATTTTGTGTCAACAGAGAGACTCGTCGTACTATCTCGTGTTTGATCTACTGGGTTCGGATTGGAATGCG
>NW_028234410.1:1895946-1898446 GCF_977035675.1 Penaeus japonicus
AACAAATCCTAATATTACAGTGCTTGCTCGGGGAGGTGTTGTGAGGGCGGGCGCGGGAGAGCCGGGGAGGGAGCGGGAGAGAGCAGACGAAGGGAGGTCGATGACCCGCACCAAGTGCCGGTTCAGCCCATTTTCTTCGAAATTACCATGAGGCCAAGAGACCCTGCGAGATGGCCACATGCTTTCCTGAGTACCTCCTGGTACCTGCTACAGCTTGGTAGGCGCTGGTGAGCCCCGGAGCCGCCATGGCACTGCTGTACTAAGTGGGTCTAAAGTGCCAGCGAGTGGTTGCGGCATCGGCCGTCTGTGCAGGCCGGCTGACGGCCGCTCCGCCACTTCCACGGCGAGCTCAGAGCGGAGCACAAGCCCGCCAGCCGCTCCGCGCCGGCCACCACGCCCTGGCCCCCGCTGCCTCGCCGCCGCCGTCTCGGGGGGCCGTTCGCTCCCTCCCCCGTCCTCAGGATCCGCGAGCTGCAGGCCGAGCTCGAGTGCCAGGAAGGACAGCAGGATGGTGTGAGGCGAGAATGTCCTAAGACTATATTTAGCAGGCCACGAGGCGGCGGCTGACCTATCGAGTACCGACCGACCCGTTACGTGACGGCTCTTCCGCCCGGACCGCCAGCCTCTGCACTGCACCAGCTGCTGGCGGCGGCAGTGCTTATGTGGTAGATGCGGTGGTAGTGGTTGTCGTGGTTGTGGTGGCGACCGATAGCCACGGCCTCGCTCCCCCGCCCACGCCCGCCGACGCCACGTGCTGCCGACGGGGAGAGCGGCACCATCGCCTGTGCCAGTCATCGGACATAACGCGACCAGTGACCATCTGCGCCCGTCGTGCCGCACCCGTGGCTGGCCACCTGTCTGGCTGGCTGGCTGTCTGTCTGTCTGCAACCTCGGCCTCTCTCGGGCCCTTCTTCCGGGAGCCGAAGGCCTTCGCTTCGTCTCGTCTCCAGCGCCGTCTCGTCGCCGCGGCAGACGGGAGAACCGCGGCGGTCGTGCGGGCGCGGCGGCCATCAGCTGGGCGGGCGTCAGACGGCGAGGACGCAGCGGGAGCGGATAAAAGGGAGGAGGCGGGGGCCGGGGAGGGGGAGGGGGAGGCAGCGGCACTCGGCAACAGCGAAGTCGGCGAGCGGAGGCCTATCTGCGCTCAGCAACCGCACTCCCCTAGGATTCCGCCACCAGCAAGCCAGGCGCCAATACCAACACCTACAGCGGAACCTCATACATCTAGTCTCCCTGCCCCCCCTCCCTCCCTCCCTCCCTCCCTCCCTCCCTCTCTCTCTCTCTCTCTCTCTCTCTCTCTCTCTCTCTCTCTCTCTCTCTCTCTCTGCTTCGTTCCTTACCCTCTACCCCCACCCCTACCTGACACTGGAGCCGCCTACCCTCTCGCCACCACACGGTCACACCCACTGCACCACTTTAGTTTGCCCCCCCCCCTCTCCCTCTCTCCCTCTCTCTCTCTCTCTCTCTCTCTCTCTCTCTCTCTCTCTCTCTCTCTCTCTCTCTCTCTCTCTCTCTCTCTCTCTCTCTCTGGTTGCTAAAGGAGATGAGTACGACCCTCAGTACAACTACTATGAAGACTGCAACCCTCCCGCCACCCACACTCTTTCTACCACTCGCTCTCTGTGCCTCGCCCTCCTCCTCCTCCTCCTCCTCCTCCTCCTCCTCCTCCTCCTCCTCCTCCTCCTCCTCCTCCTCCTCCTCCTCCAGCAGCAGCAGGGCCGGTGCCGCGCCCAGCGCCTCAATATAGCACGCCACGTGGGCACCGCGACACAGATCCCGCGGACGCCTTCCTGGAGGTGAAAGTTGGTCAGCCAAGGTTTCACACCGAGGTCGATGTGTGGCCGCGCCGGGGGAGGAGGGGCCCCCTCGTGCCTGCCCCCTTCCACCCTCCCCCTTGCACACATTCACAGACATACTCGCATGCAGTCAAACATACACCCTCACCCTCACGCATCCACCCTCCCACCCACTGGCTTACACACACACACACACACACACACACACACACACACACACACACACACACACACACACACACACACACACACACACACACACACACACACACACACACAAAGTCCACACCTGTCGTGAATCAGAGATGGTGGATAGCCACCTGTGTCGGACCTCCCCTCCCCCCCTCCCTTTTCTCTTTCTCATTTACCCCCCCCCCCTTTCCCAACTCCTTGCCAGAACTGAACAATGGAACAAGTGAACAGTGCTAAGCGGATTGCCAGTTAAAGGGCTTGTTAGTGGTAGAGCAAGCAACAACTTCAATGCTTGCTTGCAGAAGTCTGGGAAATACCATGGTGCTTCACCTCTTTCTACCGACGAAGAATATGTGTTTGCTTGACGAATATTTTATATCACATGATCGAAAGAAACATCAGGAGGAGTTCGTCGGCTTTTTCAGAGCAAGGGTAAGTCTTCTTATTTTTTTTTTCATTTCATTTTTTTCTTTTTTGCTTTGTGTGTATGTGTATGCGTGCGTGAGTTTACG
>NW_028234410.1:1903446-1940946 GCF_977035675.1 Penaeus japonicus
CTGCTGCCGGCCGGCTAGTCTCTCAAGGTGAGTAGAACATTCTAGACTACATTTGCCCATACACCTTTTTCTTCTTCCATGACCGCAATAATGCTATACCGTCTCGACTTTCTCTTTTTCGGCAAACGAGGAAAAAAAAAAAAAGACTTGACTTGTGCGGACTCTGATCTCTGATGGTCTCTGACTCTCCATATGTGGACCCAGCGAGACATTTTTCGATCTCCCGGAAGTGTGTGTGTCTTTTTTTCGAGTGTGGAATTGTGAAATCTCTCTGGACTTCAAATTTTTACGTTCTGCTTAGCTCGGAGATCTCTTTTTTTATGGTGTTTTGTCAGTTTTTTTTTTTGTGGAGACTAATGAAAACTCCCGAAAAGGAAGAATCTTGAAGTGTGTCGAAGAGTCAGATGCCACCACGAAAGGAAGGAGAGAGAGAGAGACAGAGCTTGCTAAGTGGACGATTAAGAGGCGGTTTAAACTGAAGAAAGCTCTGTGGAAAGGAAAAATCTTTATCCTTGAATAGAACTTCACAGATGAGACAGAAAGAAACCTTAACTAGTCTTTCTCGACTTCAAAAAAAACCTAAAGTGATCAAATTTCTGCAAAGTTACTCCTATATACTTATCATCACCGTCAGGAACGGGCTGCATGCCTAAGAGAGAGAGAGAGAGAGAGAGAGAGAGAGAGAGAGAGAGAGAGAGAGAGAGAGAGAGAGAGAGAGAGAGAGAGAGAGAGAGAGAGAGAGAGAGAGAGAAAGAGAGAAAGAGAATAGTAGCCCTTATAAAAGTTCGATAGATAGATCTCTTCAGCTCGGGAAAGTCGACGGTCTGGCCACAGGTGGAGCGACCCCCGACCGCCGTTTTTTACAAGTCGACAGAATGCCACGCCTAAATCCCGGGGTGTAAGAATCGCTCTCATTTGTTCTGGCCAAGCGGGCCTAAACTCGCAATGATTTTATTTTAACTTGTACGTAGGACTAACTGTGCTTACTAGGGCCGCAATGCGCAAAGGGGCTAACTTTATTTTTTTTTTTTTTTAGAGGAAGAGAAATTCGTGGGCTTAGTTGTAGTTATTGATGATGGACGTTTAGAAAGGCATAGGCAGTTGTGACTTGGATGTGTTGATTTTTGGCTTCCAGCCTGCGTTCAGCCGTAGTGTTAAAGTGGGTCAGTTTGGCGCATCGTGGAATCTGGCGTGCAAATCCCCTAGATTTATTGTCCGATTCTCTCATTCCTTTTTTTTCCTTCATTCTTCCACCCTTTCATTCTTTTTGTCTTACTTTCTGCGTTCGTTCATACCCCTCTCTCTCTCTCTCTCTCTCTCTCTCTCTCTCTCTCTCTCTCTCTCTCTCTCTCTCTCTCTCTCTCTCTCTCTCTCTCTCTCTCTCTTATCCCCCATCCCCCACAGACCATTCAACCCCCCTCTCCTCCCCATCCCCTTCTCCCTTCCCCCCTCCCCCCCTCGCACCGTCCCCCGTCTCGCCGTCTGTCCAAGGCTGAGCACGAGTGTATTTCTAAACTGGCGTGCACTGTCGCATACATCGAGGAGGCCATAGCACAACACAGACGCTGGGGCGACCGACCAACAAGCGGCACGTTGGCTGGGAAACGCTATGTTTAGAGAGCAAATAGAGAGCGACAGGGAGAGGAGGAGGAGGAGGAGGAGGAGGAGGGGAAGGGGAAGGGGAAGGGGAAGGGGAAGGGGAAGGAGAAGGAGAAGGAGAAGGAGAAGGAGAAGGAGAAGGAGGAGGAGGAGGAGGAGGAGGAGGAGGAGGAGGAGAAGGAGAAGGAGAAGGAGAAGGAGAAGGAGGAGGAGAAGGAGGAGGAGGAGGAGAAGGAGAAGGAGGAGGAGAAGGAGGAGGAGAAGGAGAAGGAGAAGGAGAAGGAGAAGGAGAAGGAGGAGGGGGGGGGACTGTCGCTGTCTGTCTGTGCGATCTTTCCCCGTCTTGGGAGAGGCAGTCGCTAGGCTGAAGATGTATTGGACCGGAAGTGACCGGCTGAGCTGACGGCGGCGGGTAGTTCAGGTGACAACAGATTGGCTCCGTTTCTCTCTCTCTCTCTCTCTCTCTCTCTCTCTCTCTCTCTCTCTCTCTCTCTCTCTCTCTCTCTCTCTCTCTCTCTCTCTCTCTCTCTCTCTCTCTCTCATTTAGGTAATCATCCATTTATTTTACACACACACACACACACACACACACACACACACACACACACACACACACACACACACACACACACACACACACACACACACACACACACACACACACACACACACACAGTCATCTATCACTCAATGTAAGTGTCACTTCTCCAGGTCTCTCGAGAAATGTGAAAACTCTGCGGTATATAGAACTACCATTTCCCTCTATCATCTGTTCTGTAAATTGACTTACAATTGATTAGCTAATTGAGAGAGAGAGAGAGAGAGAGAGAGAGAGAGAGAGAGAGAGAGAGAGAGAGAGAGAGAGAGAGAGAGAGAGAGAGAGAGAAGGAAGGGGGTTAAGAAAAAGATTGAGAGAATCTACTAGACACACTCATTCATGTTCGTTCAGTCCTACTGCCGCACACAGATTACTCATTAAGTATTTGTTTCCTTATCTTCCAATCTCAAGAATCAGCCATAAGACAAGTCTACCCTCTTGAGCACCAACCAACAAGTCTCAAAATCGACTCCCATTTCGATCACATTCTCCTAAATCTTCCAACCACCCTCATCTTGCGTGTTCCGCTACCTCGTCACTCCCCTTACTCCTCCCCCTCCTCCCCCCGTCCCTGTCCCCCCTCCTCTCCCCTCTCTCTCTCTCCTCTTTTTCTCCCCCTCCCCCTCCTTTTGTCCCCCTCTCCCCTCTCCCCTCTCCCCTCCCGTGGTAGGAGAGCTGTTGCTATGCGCTCTCTTGCCAGTCCCCTTAAACACCTGTCGAGGCCAACTCCCTCACTGCGACAGCAAGTTGTTTGGGTCACCTTTGCTTATTAAATTCAATGTGTGTGTGTATTGGCTCGGTTTCCTCCCGCTTAACCCCCCTCCTCCCTTTCCCTCCCCCTCCCTCCCCCCCATCTATCCATAATGAGTCTCTGTGGAGTGTGTATGATATGCCTTACTCTTCTTGATATATCTTTCGACATTCGTTCAGATTCTCAACCTCTTTTCCGCGTTGTATATCCGTGCAAAAAAAAAAAAAAAAAAAAATCGGTGCTAAAAGCAATATATTTATTCATGTAAAAAGAAAAAAAATAGAGAGAGAGAATCATTATGATTGCATTTCGTAGCTGGATGATTCAAGTAGTTCTAGACTTACTCAGGTACTCTCACCGCTAATTAGATTCCTATGAAAATGAGGTTCTCCCAAGCTGCTGGTGCGTCCCCGTCTGATGGACTCACCTGTTCAAGCTGAGTAATTGCGCGTGGAATACCACTGCGTCGGGGAATGAATGAAGGGGGCGCCGATAAAGATAGGAGAGAGAGAGAGAGAGAGAGAGAGAGAGAGAGAGAGAGAGAGAGAGAGAGAGAGAGAGAGAGAGAGAGAGAGAGAGAGAGAGAGAGAGAGAGAGAGACAGAGAGAGAAAGAGAATGAAAGAGAGAGAGAGCGAGAGCGAGAATGAAAGAGAGAATGAGAGAAAGAGAATGAGAGAGCGAGCGAGAGAGCATTCGTTGTTGGAAGACCGTGGCGGCGGTGGGATTGCGGTTCGTCGGGACAGATTCGGCGTGTGAATGCCTGGTGTGGCCAGCAGCTCGCGGAAGTCGCCAGGCTTCTTCAGACGTTCAGCTGCTGGTTACTTGGCCCGGGCAGGGGATGGGGGGGATGGGGCGGGGCGGGGAAGGAGGGGGGGGGGGCTTTTCGACCTCCAGTTGGGGACAGTCACGCTCGGCGCGGCGGCGGCTTACACCTCGTCTTCCTCCTCCTTCTTCCTTTTCTCTTTCTCATGCTCCTTTCCCTTCTTCTTCTTCTTCTTCTTCTTCTTTTCATTCTTCTCCTCCTCTTCCTTTTCTCTTCTTCTCCTCCTTCTCTTCCTTCCTTCTCCTTCTCTCTCCTCCTCCTCCTCTTCTTCTTCTTCTTCGTAGTAGTATTCTTCTTCTTTTTCTTCTTCTTCTTCTTCTTCTTCTTCTTCTTCTCTCCTCCTTCTTCTTCTTCTCCTCTCTTCTTCTCTTCTTCTTCTTCTTCTTCTTCCTCCTTCTCCTTCTTCTTCTTCTTCTCCTCCTTCTTCTTCTTCTTCCTCCTCCTCCTCCTCCTCCTCCTCCTCCTCCTCCTCCTCCTCTTCCTCCTCCTCCTCTTCCTCCTCCTCCTCCTCCTCCTCATTCACACCTAACCACCTGTCTCCACTCCTCTCACAGCTTCTTGAAGAGCCTACCGCCCGCCCCCTTGACGTGTCCCGTTGCACGTACACCGCGCCCATCTCCCATCTATCTCCTGCTTTTATCGCTTTTATTATTAATTAATGAGTTTTTTTTCGAGAACGCAGACGTTCGTATGGTCTCGAAAATCGGCATTGCACGTCGTTCTTCCGAAGTTGCAGGAGTGGGCCTTCCTCCCTCTTGCGGCGCCGCCCTCTTTCCTTCCTTCCTTCCTGCAGCTCCTCCTGCCGCTGCTCCTTTTCCTTCTTAGATTCTTCCTCGTGCTTCCTTCCCGTGCGCTCCCCCCCCTCCCTCCCCCTCTCCCCCACCCCCCGTGAGTGTCGTCGTGGTGTGGGAACTCTTACCGGAAGCGGGATTATGTAAATGCCTTGACAGACTGGACGGCGACCCAGCCGCGCCTGACGACTGGCGCTCGCTCGCGCATATTCGCGCACACTCACGCGTGCACACGGCCGCGCGTACACACCTGCACACACACACACACATACACACACCTGTACACACACACACACACACACACACACACACACACACACACACACACACACACACACACACACACACACACACACACACACACACACACACACACACACACACACACACACACACGCCCGTTTATGTGCAGGTTTAATCAAGAGGATTTGTTAGTATTGCAAGATTTTGATCGAAAACGTCAGTTTAGGCCACTGAAATTGCAATGAAAAGTGTCGCATTAAAACTACGGTTTTCTAAACTTTTATTTCTCACACGAAACAGCTGGCTTGGCTCGGCTCATTTCACACCTGCCGCAGCTGGTAACTTCAAAAAGAGAAGAAGAAAAACTCAAATAAGGAGAATTATCAATATGGCAACCCCTTCCCCCCGTCCCCCGCCCCCCGCCCCTCCTACCCACTCGACGTTGCTTGAGTGTAATCCTCTTTTTGTCGCCATAGCTTTGAATTATTTAGTTTTATTCAGTCTCGTTCGTGTGCCGTGACATCTCGATCCGGTGTCACAGCTGCGAGGTCCTTTTTTTTCCGTTGCATAGCATTAAAGGGGGGGGAGGGAAGGGGACACAGCACCCCTTGTCCGCTGTGCTTGTGCTTGTTGCATCGGCCAAGTTACGGCAGTTCCGCGTTTTGTGGGTTCGGGAAGACGGAGGTGTGTTACGTGTATGGTTAGGTCCCGAAGGGTACAATTACTCTTTTTTTTTATGACATGAGACCTTGAAGTTGCCGTTTCAGGAAAATATTACAAGAAAAGAGAGAGAGGAGGGGACACTAGTCGTGGCTTAGTGAACGTGGCTCAAAAATAATTTCTTTTCAATAGAGGTTCAAGTTTGTGGCGTAGGGTTTGAAGTTCTTTCGGAGAGAGAGAGAGAGAGAGAGAGAGAGAGAGAGAGAGAGAGAGAGAGAGAGAGAGAGAGAGAGAGAGAGAGAGAGAGAGAGAGCTCTGGAAAGTCACGCAGAAGAAAGAAAAAGACCCCTTTGGGAATTTCCTCGCATGATTAGTCTCTGCTTGAGGTTAAAGGTCCTCCCTATGTACCCCCGCCTCATGCCTCCAGCCCGCTCTCCCCCTCCCCCTCCTCCTTCCCCCTTGAGAACCCCACCTCCCTTCCTCCCTCCCTCCCCACCGCTGTTTTCAACTCCACACTTTTTTTCTCTCTTCCCCGTGGCTGGCGATATGAACCCAAGCGGGGAGGAGCTAGCTTGTTGCTGTCGATACCACCATCCCCTGTGATTCTGGGCGATCAATGCTATCACTGGTTGGAGGGCAGGTACCCCCCCTCCCCCTCCCCCCACTCCCTCCCTCAACCCTCCCTCAAACCCTCCCTTGGCTCCCCTGCCCGCACATGGCCTGTGTACCCGAAGTCTCCACGCTGTGTTTTCCCTCTCCCTCTCTCTTTCTCTCCTTCTCCCTCTCCCTCTCCCTCTCCCTCTCCCTCTCTCCCTCTCCCTCTCTCTATCTTGGTCCGTCGTCCTCACTTCCTATCGCCGCCGTTCTGTTGCTAACGCTGCGAGCAGTTGCCATCATAGGTCAGAGCACCACGTAACACTATCTACACCCAAAGATAGCCCTCTCCCCCTCCCCCTCTCCCCCTCCCCCTCCCCCATCAGACCCGATAGTGTCTATAACCTGAAGCCGTAAAGGTCTAGCCTCATTAGTAAGGGCTTAGGTTGACTGGCTTCGGCTTCTCTCATTACATTAATATGGTAATAACTCGATCGATCCACATAGCTTTTCAAAGGAGATTATGGTAATGGATAAGCCTTCTGTGTGTGTGTGTGTGTGTGTGTGTGTGTGTGTGTGTGTGTGTGTGTGTGTGTGTGTGTGTGTGTGTGTGTGTGTGTGTGTGTGTGTGTGTGTGTGTGTGTGTGTGTGTCTGTCTGTCTGTGTGTGTGTGTGTGTGTGTGTGTGTGTGTCTGTGTGTGTGTGTGTGATTCCCATTGTGTTTTCATTCTCGTTAGCGAATACCTCTTGGGTTAAATTTGCTATAGTTGCATGAAACAGCATATTTATTGCTCAGTCAGTGCACGGTTGCCGGAATGTGACATTAATTTCGAGTTTTAGTAGTAAGTATTAACCACAAAGTAATATCCTTGCCAAAGGTATCATGGCGTCGGTTTATCAATTCGAATAACGTGAAGATATGCAAATGAAGAAGAGAAAATTATTAGTTTAAATGTGCTCAGCATTCCGAAAGCCATAATAAATATTAACCAAGTGAATGCAGAAAGTAGTGATAGACCA
Organism: Penaeus japonicus; assembly: GCF_977035675.1. Lineage (NCBI taxonomy): Eukaryota > Metazoa > Arthropoda > Malacostraca > Decapoda > Penaeidae > Penaeus > Penaeus japonicus. The sequence continues at coordinate 1,910,527 of NW_028234410.1, forward strand.
GACGGCGAAAGAAACAATAAGCTGTAGACAGATAGTAAGATATAACTTTGTGTGAGAAGGAATCATGTTCTAGAAGCATTAGCAACGGTTCTGTCTGCCGTAGAACCGACTCCGCAAGTGACATTCGGAGCTGTTGTAGCAGCGGCACTAGTAGCAGCAGCCGCAGCAGCAGCAGCAGCACCAACCGTGGCCGTCTGGTGGTGGTCGTACCCAGGCGGGGAGGACCCAAGCCAGACGGGTGTATTGATCTCGGCTCCTCACGCATTCACCTTACATCGGCCGCCGGACCTAGCCCTGGATCTCCAGGATTTTCTCACGCGCTTTCTCGTCTTTTTCCTCTCCCTGCCCTGCCCCTTGCTCTCTCTCTCTCTCTCTTCTCCTCCTCCTCCTCCTCCTCCTCTTCCTGGTCCTGCTGATACTCCTCCTCCTCCTGCTGCTGATTCTCCTCCTCTTCCCACTTCTCTTCCTACTGTTGTTGCTGTTCCTCCTCCTCCTCCTCCTTCTTTTTCTCCTCCTCCTTCCTGCTGCTGCTCCATTATCCTCCCAGTCCCCATCCTCCTTTACTCCCCAGACATCCTGACATGTATCTGCTCCGCGTCGTGAATCCTCCCTCCCGTCTGTGTCTCTCCTTCGGCCGTCGTGAAGAAAAGGAGGGTCTACGGAAGACGCGACGCGACTCCTCCCAGATTTCGCGATCGGGTTCCTTCTGGCTGGCGCCGCTTTTGGCCCTCGTCGTCGCCTCTCTCCTCAGAGTACGCCTTGCCTTCTTGATTCATTCCCCTCCTTAGGGACTTTGCTTTTTGTTTTTCCTGCGAGATCTATCAATCAATCTTTCGAAGGTGCGAAGACCGCGTTCGTGTGAAACAACGCTATTGAGTGATGCGATTTTGTTTTTTTGTTTTTTTTTCTTTTTCTCTCTTCGTGTGATGTTTATTATCGCTTTGTACTTATCATTCCCCTTTAAGAAATAGTTAGACGAGTACGAATCACGCCAGAGATAGAGAGAGAGACACACACACGCACACACGCTTGTCTACCCCGGAAAGCGGAGTCCAAATCCGATTGAAAAGAGAAGTGTTCAAAAATTATAATGAAAATACGGAGAGATTTAAAGAAAAAAAGGAAACTGGACTTGGCAATAAGTTTGAACTGGACATGCGAATGACAGACAGTGTTACAGATGAGCAGCAGAACGTGACTCAAAGAACATGCATTTGAAGATACGTTACATATGTATGGATGTTAAAGTAAAAAGCTGGATACACTTCTTGCTGACTTAAAGAACGAAAGACACCTTACGCCCACATCCTACAAAGTATTCAAGAGGAAAGAAATACGACCACCCAATTCCTCCCAGACTAGTGCGAAGAGGAAAGATAACAACGCCACAGCCACTGCCTCGTGAAACCTCCCCGACGACGTGAAACCTCCCCCTACGACGTGAAACCTCCCCCTACGACGTGAAACCTCCCCCGACCCTTAAAACCAAGAAGCAGAAAACGGACGTCGGCGCGGGGATGAAGCCTCGGAACCAGCTTGTGTATCCGGCTTTGGGGTTTCTCGTGGTTTGTGGCCACAGGAGTATTCGCCATCCAAGGTCACACTTCCCCGTGGCGGTCTGGTTGTTTGTTTAAGAGGAGGTTTTGGGCGGATTCTTTTGCTTTGGAGGAAATGAATGTAAGGCCCAGTCTCCGGCCCAGTTGGTTGGTTACAAGTCCAGAACCCAATATTGGCTTATATCATTGGTCTTCTTCTTCTTCTCCTTTTTCTTTTTCTTTTCCTTCTTCTTCTTCTTCTTCTTCTCCTTCTTCTTCTTCTTTTCCTTTGCCTCCTCCTCCTCCTCCACCTCCTCCGTACTTATTTCTCAACAGAAGACGATCAGTGAGCGTCCACGTGAGCAGCGATAACGGCCAGTGACCTCGCTGTATCTACAGAATGCTTACTCATAGGCCTAACCAAAGGGGCCGAGAGGGCTACGTCCTCCTCCTCCTCCTCCTCCTCCACCTGTATACTGACGTCATTTGATTTGCTCCAATAATGTTGGCCGGCTTCGGATTCCAGCTGTTACTGCCGCCGACCCATTTCGGAGGGCGATGACCTCGTCCCTCTAAGGTAAAAAGGCAAAAAAAGGCTCGAAATTATCCTTTCATAAACAAGTACGCACACGTCGATCAGATTAAGGTCAGCCAATGCGGCCGCTTCTTCATGGGCAGAGACAGCGGTGCTAAACGTTCCGGGAGAAAGTAGGCTCTCACTCCATATCTGAGAATATGATTTAATCTTGTATTGCTCATTGCGTCATCGGCCGCCGGTTCAACTTTTAAAGCTATTTTAACAGGTTCTCATAACGGTTTTAACTTTCGAGATTTTTGTGTAGCTTGACAAGAGCAGGGGAAAAAAGAAAAAGAAGAAGAAGAAGAAGAAGAAAGCTTTTGGGAATTTTGTCTCCTCATTGGAAGTAGAAGATTCCGATGCTGTGAGTCTTGTGTTTGCGAACCGAAGAGTATTTACGAAATGTCTGAGGTACTTGGCGAGCGACACAGAGAGCGAAGCATTAGCGGGGTCAGTTTGGGACGATATTGCAAGCACTTCATTGCAACAGCTTCCCCAACGGTCCTATTGAGGATACTCCAGTAATATTACCGTCGAGCTGAGCCGGACGAAATCCTCAAGAGCCTTTGAGAGTGTCGAAGAAAAGAGACTGCAAATGTCTTCGACCCCGCGACTCCCAACGACAGTTCCCTCGCGTCGGTGAAACAAACAAAACGCATTACCGACGGCGGCCAATAAAACACTTAGAGGGCGATGACCCCCCTTTTATCAAGGGGCGCGACCGGACGAACGAACGAACCGCTGGCCCTCTCGCCGTTTTACAACTCCGAGAGAGAAAAATGAAATCCTCAGCATGATTTCGGAGCCGGCGCCTCGTTCTCTGCGTCGCGGTCGATCTGCGAGAGGGGCTTTTGTGTCGTTTAGCATGACTGGAAGCGGCTTCGTTGTGCCTCAGTGAGTTGTGTAACCGCGTGGTGAAAACCCAGAGTCGAGGTGGAAAGTATAATTACCCGACTCCTGGAATTTCTGTCTGCTGATCACAGGCGCTCGCTCCGCTAAAGCTCTAGTTTGGGAGATGAAAACTACAAGCAGGAAGTTCATTTCTTAAGTACAGATCAAGTACAAGGATATGAATTCGTAAGGCTGTCAAAACAAATGTTCTTTTTTGCCACTTATTAAAAGGGTCTATTTGGTGATTTTACACATAGCCTCTACTACGAGTCTGGATTTGCTTTGTGAATCGGCGAACTGTCTAATATGTGACAAAGAAGGCTTCAAACTTGTAAAAAAGAGATTTTACTGTCAAAGAACTTCATCACAGAACGCAATATGGTGTAGAAAGTTGATGTACTGTCTCCTTTTACTTGCCATGATTTGGAATTCCCGTCTTTAGTGAAAGTTCAGCTTGATTAGACACAAATTATCATGGCCACGACCACGCGAGCTCCCCACTCTCTAAAATGGCCATACAGAGCATAAGATTCGCCTGACTCTCCCCCCAAAATGCACTGGCAACACTCAACTCGATGTCGCTGCCTTTGCGAATGCACGCCGACCGCCATTTTGTTTTCTGCATCCCATTGGTCGGCGAGGATTCACACACGTAAGTCTTCTTCTCCTGTGCTGTGCTCGACGGGCTGGTCGGGTCGGCGAAGTGTGCGCAAGTCGAGGCGAGTCCAGTAGCAAAAATCGGCGTAAATAAATATGCAAATAAAGCGAAAAAAAGACCTTTAGCTTGCGAAATCAGCGGCTCGACGGACTCCCCCCTGCGCCCCCCTCCCTTCTCTCTCTCTCCCCCCCCTACCCCCACCTAGACCCCCTCCCGTCATGTTGCAACTCGGGCTCGGTGAGCACAGCCGCGGCGTTGCAGATCCTGTAAAAGACCTCCAGTTGGGGGAAGTCCCAGCGGAGGTGGTGACGTCCTCAACCTACTTATCAATTGGAGAGGTGACCAGAACTATTATATAAAACATACTTATAAAACAACAACAACAAAGAAACTAAATTGAAAAGAAACAAACCAACAACCGGGAGACACATCGTGGCATCGAATAGCTAAGATAATGAGACTGATAAAAGAAGATCAGCTATTGTCACCCGACGGCAGATCAGAGACGTACGTACGTCTTCGGTCATCGACGTCCTCTTCGGGATACAGCATCGCCCTGTCGAAGTTTACAAGGATGAGGAGCCCGAGAGAAAGGGTTCTGTTACTTGCCTAAATGTAGATGACGTGGCATTAAACAGGCGAGGGATGGAGGGAGGGTGTGGGAGAAGGGGGGGCGGGGGGCAGGGGTGAGAGGAGGGGTAGATATGTATGGGTAGGTAGGTGGTTGACTCCGCTCCCCAGCTGTTGCTATCTGGGTCTGTCTCTCTCTCTCTCTCTCTCTCTCTCTCTCTCTCTCTCTCTCTCTCTCTCTCTCTCTCTCTCTCTCTCTCTCTCTCTCTCTCTCTCTCTCTCTCTCACTCACTCACTCACTCCTTTATCAATCAGTACCTTTAGAGTTGTTCGTTTTTACAAAGTATTTCCGTCGTTCTGCCACCGCGAGGTCATTCACCTCAGATGTCTGTTGTGAAAGTCAGCTACATCGGGAAGGGTCGTCCTATCGGGTAAACAGATAGTATTTGATAATATACGACGCGTTTGGGTAGGTAGAGAGGTAGGGGAGTGAGGTCAGGCAGTAAAACCACAAGTCATGTCCCCTTTTGGTGGATTTTTCTCTGACTATGTTTGCTTGCTTGCTTGCTTTTCTTTCTACTCTCTCTCTCTCTCTCTCTCTCTCTCTCTCTCTCTCTCTCTCTCTCTCTCTCTCTCTCTCTCTCTCTCTCTCTCTCTCTCTCTCTCTCTCGTCTTCTTCCTCCTCCTATTTGCACCCAGAAAGTACACTTGGGAATGCCGCTTGTTGAGAAGAGAGAGTGCCAGACCGGTGACAAGTGGTGTACTAATGGCTCTCCTTCAGGTCAGTGACTTCTTCTACCCCTCCCTTTACCCTCCTCCGCCCCCAACCATCCCCCTCCCCCCCGGCCCGTTCCCCACGCCCTCCGCCCTCCCCCCTCCCTCTATGAATCGCCCTCTGCCTCTCTCTTCTCTATACGTTCCCTCCAGTGTCCCTCCTCCCACACGCCCCTTCCCCTTCCCCTCTCTAGCCCCCATTCCCTCCCCCCCTCCTCTGGCCGGCTGCCACCGTCTACGCCTACCCGGCCAAACACTTCCTTGGTTTGACTTCTATTTTGTCAAGCGCGAGGCAGTTTCATTGACACTGACGGCAGGAATCTTGGGAAATGTCCCTTGGAATTATTCTTAGACAGTCCTGACATACAGTATCGCGTTTGTTTGTTTTTTTCCCCAAATGAACCAAATGAGCTAATGAACACCAGACGCGACAAATTGTTCAGAAACTAATGCCGAACCGATAGATTAGAGAGGGAAGAGAAAGAGGAAGAGGGGGTGAATGGCGCGTGTCTTTGCGGCAAGAGGAAGGGTAGGGAACGCGCCAGCTCGATCTCTCATGATATTCTGCCCTTCCCCTTCTCCCTTCTCCCCCTCAGCTGCTGCCGAGGGTCAGTGCTCTGGAGGCCTATATAGAGCAGGCCGAGCGCGCGCGCGTGTGTGTGTGTGTTTAGGCTTACCGATTCTACCACAGTGTGCCTGGCGTGGGAGGAGGAGACGCTAAGCACTGAAATGAAAGTACATAGCATGGGTACTTATTTTACATTGGTACATGGCGTTTGTTCAGCACTTCTCTGCTTTGTTTCTCCCAATAGAAGGTAGCTCAAGACCGGGAGCATATGTAATTCGTATCACATTTAATCAATCCTAAGAAGTAATTAGTGTTCTTTCTCGTTTACCGAAAATTATTCCTTCGGTGATTAGAGTTATATTTTGTATCTTTTCTTTTTTTTTTTGGACTTTATTGATTTATGTTTATGGTGACTAATTTTTCATTTCTCTTTCTTCACAGGTGAGTGTGTGGCGAACTTGAGGTCGAAGGCGGTGCGTGCGTGCGTGCGTGCGGGAGAGCGGGCGGGTGAGTCACACGGAGGGCGACATCTCCCCGTCTCCTGCCTGGTGGACGGCTCAATCCACGCCTTCTCGAATTCCGTGTGGGATGAGGACGAGCCCCCCTCCCCCCCCCCAGCCCCCATTCTCTCTCTCTCTCTCTCTCTCTCTCTCTCTCCTCTCTCTCTCTCTTTCTCTCTCTTTCTCCTCTCTCTCTCCTCTCTCTCTCTCTCTTTCTCCTACTCTCTCTCCCTCCCTCCCTCTCACTCTCTCTCTCTCTCTCCCTCTCTCCCTCTCCCTCTCCCTCTCTCTCTCTCTCTCTCTCTCTCTCTCTCTCTCTCTCTCTCTCTCTCTCTCTCTCTCTCTCTCTCTGTTCTTCAGGATCGTGTGTTGAATATTTCCCCTCTAACACAAGACCAATTCCACCGACGAGAGAACTCCTGTGACACGTGTTGCCTCTTCCAAGAAGGGTAAAGGCTACTAGAGACAAGCTAGTATGGGGCTATCACCTCGTTGTCAATAATCGGCTACGGCTTTCCTAGTAGAGTCTCTTCGGGGAAGAACGTGACCCCTTAGCCGACCGCCACATGCTTCGGATACAGCCGTTCGCCCCCCCCTTGGTAAAAATACACCGTGGGCCAGTCAGTACCCTTAGTCTCTTCTCTGTTCCTGCTCACCACTGCTTCTCGACACGGCTGCCCCTAATACCACGCGTTGGGCATCCCAAGCATCTAGTCATCCCAGTCAGCAGCTTCCCGATTTCGTTCCGTGTCCCCTTGCTTTCGGTGCCGACCTTGATATCATTATTTTTCGTAAAGATTTGAAGCAACATCGATTTTTTTTTTTTTTTTTTTTTTTGTAAAGTTCTAAAGCAACATCGATCAGCGAGCACTCTCCTCTCGCCCTCAATCTGGACGGAAGCAACAGCAGCAGCATGACCTCGAGGACGACGTCGACGTGTGAGAGTATACCTACCCCCTTGCGACGCAGTGCTGCGCAGGTGCTTACGACTTGAACTTAAAAGAGTCAGGTACCTGATGTAGCGCGCGTGGCGAGGAGGGAAACAACAGCAACAACAGCAGCGACGATTCCGCTTGCAAGGGAAGGGGGAAGGGGGAAGGGGGAAGGAGGAGGGAGGAAGGACGAAGTACAAGCAAGGAAGAAGGGCAAGGCAAGAAAGCGAAAGACGCCAGAGGCAACGGACCTCGACAGGACAAGTTCTCCCGTCGTTGGGCGAGACCAGACAGACGGACAGACAGACAGACCGACGGCACTCGGCCTCGGTCTCGGCGTCTGGCACCACGGCTGACGCTCCTTCGTGGCCGGGAGAGCCTCGTCGTGACGGTGTAAGGAAGGGCCCTCTTAGCGCCCCTAGTTGTTGGGGAGGAGAAAAGAGGGAGAGGGGAGGGGCTGCTGTGTTAGTCATCCTCCTGGCTCAACCTGCTCCACTTGTCTGCCAGGTTGGAACTGCCCTCTCACACCTGGCAGAGGGTGTGCATGATCCCTCCCTCCCTCTCTCACACACACACACACACACACACACACACACACACACACACACACACACACACACACACACACACACACACACACACACACACACACAAAATCAATCAGTCAGTCAGTCAGAGTCCACCCCCCCACCCTACCCCGCCCATGCCCGTCCTCGTTCCTCGCTCCCCCTTCATAGCTGACGTGCTCCTAACTGTGATGTTTACGCCTCCCTCGTAGATCTTGAGAAATTCCCGAGTCAGGTAGACCCATGGGGGGGCATCGGAAGATATTTTTAGGTCCGTGTTCATACCTGACTACTACTCCCCCCACCCAGCCCTCGCTAGCTCCAAGACCTCGCTCATGTTTATTCTCGATGACTTTTTAATTCATAATTCCGTTACTGCCTCAGATTAGAAGGAAAAAAAAAACTTTGGCCTCTTTAGTAGTTATCTTTCGTAACCACTTGAGATCTATTTCTATCCATTTATTTGTCTGTCCTCGCTCATCAGCCTTCATCAAATGTCTTCTACTCCCCTTGTCCCCCCTCCTTTTATATTTATACTCCCCATGTTTCTCCTTCGTTTTATCTTCTCCTCTTCCTCCTCCACCCTTTTGTCCATCCTTTCTACCCCATTCGCTCTTATCATTCTCCTCCCCCCCCCCCAATCCCCACATCCTCGCCCTCCTTCCACATCCTTACTTTTATCATCCATTCTCTCTATCCCTCCTTACTTACTCTCCACCCACCGTCTTCCATCGAACCGATTAATTCACGAGAAAATAAAGTTGCCAGATCACTGAACCCGCGGCTCCTCGAGGCTGTCTGTGTATGTATGTATGTATGTATGGCAGGGCTAAAGGGGGTCGCTCACCTCCCAGAGTTGGCTATAGAGCTTTGGCGAGGAACGGGGAGACTAGCGGAGGGAGGGAGGGAGGGAGGGAGGGAGGGAGGGAGGGTTGTGGCTAGTGTGTTATTTTTAGGCCGAGGCTTAGCCACGTGTATCCTCCTCCTCCTCCTCCTCCTCTTTCTCCTCTTCCTCTTCCATGCTCTGTGGAAAATCACTCTCTTGTGGCTCATTGCTGTGTCGAGTGTGGATAGCGAGTTTGTAGTTTGTGTCCTCTTGATGTTGTTGGGTTTGGTGGGTGATGAGCCATATTTTTTTGGGTCGTCAAAATGTTTGGTAATTGACTTCATTGTCAATTGTCATCACTATAATTTAATAGTGATGGTGTTAGGGCTCTCCAGCAGTTGATTTGCCAAATACCATTCATTACCATTCACAATAGGCTCGAATTTATTTTTTAAATCTTTTAACTACTTTTACTAGAACACGAAAGAACACATGAACTCACCCGCCTGCACACACACACACACACACACACACACACACACACACACACACACACACACACACACACACACACACACACACACACACACACACACACACACACACACACACACACACACCGTTTCCTTTGTCTCCCTTGCGCATCCCCTTCCCCTGTCCCTCTCGACAAGTGTGCCAGAGGGAGCATGGCACAATATTGTTGTGAAACTTGAGAGCCGATAAGATAAAGCTCGCGTTCCTCCCAATAACTGCTTCTAATCCCATGCTACTCGGTCAGGGATTGGAGCTGTGTGACCTAGTGGCTATCTCGGGCCTGTCACAAGATCTCACTCAGCACATGTACTGGGAGTAACTAGGCCATGAGATAAAGACTTGGGAGAAAGAGGGTCAGGAATGAGGGGGGTGGGGGGGGGAGATAAAGCGGGTAATGAGACAAATTTGATGGGATGGAATGTGACAAGGATGAAGGATAGGGAGGGAGAGGGGAGGGAAAGGAAGGATATATATAAGGATATATATATATATATATATATATATATATATATATATATATATATAGATAGATAGATAGAGAGAGAGAGAGAGAGAGAGAGAGAGAGAGAGGGACAGACAGACAGAGAGAGAGAGATATGACATGAGATAGATAGAGATAGATAGATAGAGATTGAGTGAATGAGTATGTGAAGCACTTTGGCCGTGAGTCATGTCCCAGGTGAGGGAGGAAGAAAGCCCCGTGTTTCCCAGAGCATCCCTCGCATTATCACGCTCTTATCTTATCGTAGCGCGGTGTATCCTCATGTGATAAGCTATCTTAAAATCCCATTCACGGCCCCTGGCACTGTCGAAAGCGAAGGCCAGGGGGAAGGGACGGGTGGGGAGGGATGGGGGGATATAGGGTAGAGAGCCGCCCCTTCTTCTTAGCCCTATCGGCGGCACACGGCAACAGCTTTGACATGGGAAAATCGATGTTAAGGCGATGCTCGGTAATAGACGCTCTAGTAACAAGATTCAGAATGCCCTTAGGAGGCGACTGAATCCTGTCAAAGAAGCGTTTAATCGTAGGGCTGGCGACCCCCCCTTGTTCCCTTGAAAATAGGGTTAGGTAATCTATCTGATCATCCAAGTCAATAGGCCGTTTCCTATTAGAGATGAACCGAGTCTACATCAAATCAAATTGTTATTTTATTATATGTCTCTTTATTCTTCTTTCTTTTTTCCATCTTCATTGGAAATAATTCTCCATTCATTTAACCCTCGGTTTTACGTTGCTTTCTTTCCTTCCTCCGTCGTGCGTCACCCGATACAAAGACTGAGTCAACCAGACCTAAATATAGAGCTGTTAGCCTAGCGTGCCAAATTACCGGCAGAAAGGCATGGGAAGACACAGAAAGGAGGAGGAAGAAGAAGAAGAAGTTTGAGGAATGGGAGAGGACGAGGAGATGCGGGGAGACACACACACACACGCAAATACGAAAACCAGTCGAGACGCTTCCGTAACAGGGACGTGAGTCACATCAAAAGAGGTCCCTTATATAACGAAGACTTATATAACAGTGTGACATGTGTACTGCGACCTTTATCGCCCGGGTCACCTTGCAGATGCAAAGAGATGCGATGGAAGGCTAGAAGGACGAGGAACAACCGAGGGTCACTTGCAACAGCATGAAATTTGAGAAGCCAAATAACAGTTTTAGAAGAATAATAAGGCATTCAGCTGCAGTGCACGTGAGGTGGGGGCTAATGTGCTTCTTCCCGTGGTCCAGCGAGTGAGTGGAGCATCTCTCCCCTTCCCTTAAAGATGGGGGTTCTACCCTGTTGTGCAACCGGACTATGCTATACGTATAGGAGAGTTATAGATTATTAATGAGCAATCCCTCTGAAGGGAGTTGTCCATCAGGAGCCCCAAAAGTGTGACATCTACGCATCACGATGTGCTAAATGATGTTCTCATGAGCTTGATAAAGACATGAGTGGAAGGGAGGGTTGGTACTGATATACTACTCTTATGAAAAGGGTCATTTCAAGCTTCACGGTCTTGCGTTGGAGGGAGGGACAGCAGGGGAGGGGCTTGGGTAGAGACTGGCCTTGATGCCCGGACAAGATTGAGAAAACTAAAGCGTTTACGAAAGCTGTATCTATCGCCAAGTAATGCATCATCACTGGTTGGGGTAACAGCCACCGTTAATGACCTGGCACAGTACTGTAAACCCTCAGCTGGAGAGGCCTTTTAAAAATGAGGTGTCCCTGTAACGAGGCCCAACTTAAGTGACGTTTGAGAATTGGTTCGCCCTTCACACTGGGCAGATGACGCAGCCAGACAACGTGGGGCAGCGATGCGCAATAGAGGCGCTGGTGGCTGCTCCTCTGAGACCCCCCCTCTCTCTCTTTTCTTTCTCTCTCTCCTTCCCTTTATCGAGGCTTTCTCTCTTTCCTTTTGCATTTCCACCTGTCTTTACTCTCTCTCTCTCTACTTCCCTTTATCGAGGCTTTCCTTCTTCCTTTTAGCATTTCCACCTGTCTTTACTCCCTCTCTCTCTTTCTCTCTCCTTCCCTTTATCGAGGCTTTCCTTCTTATCTTTTTGTATTTCCACCTGTCTTTACTCCCTCTCTCTCTCTCCTTCCCTTTATCGAGGCTTTCTCTCTTCCCTTTTGCGTTTCCACCTGTCTTTACTCGCTTCTGTCCCCTCTCTTCTTCTCCTGCTATAGGCACAATATATGCTTTCAATTGGTAGACATAAGGGGATAGATACATAATTATAGTCACTCTATCTGTTTTCATGAGAGAGATAATGTAAGATTTAAGAAGGTCAAGGATTAAGAGAATAAAGAGGGAGGGGGAGAAGTGGAAAACAAAAAAGATAAGAGAAAAAAAGCAGATAACTAGGAGGAGGCTAGGAGGGGAAGCGAAGGTTGCAAGAGAAACGCAGGAGAGGAGAGAGGAGGAGAGGAAGATGTCCGTCTTCCACTGAACTGACCAAGGAGGAAGTCGCCTCCTCAAGCCAGCAAATTCTTCAATGCCAGAGGATGCGATGCATTCGTTCTCTTCTCTTCTTTTTTTCTCTCCCTTTTCTCTTTCCAGAAGATGCATTTGTTCTCTTCTTTTTCTTTTTTTCTTTCTCTCCCTTTTCTCTTTCCAGAGGATGCGATGCATTCGTTCTCTTCTCTTCTTTTTTCTTTCTTTTTTTCTCTCTCTCCCTTTTCTCTTTCCAGAGGATGCATTCGTTCTCTTCTCTTCTTTTTTCTTTCTTTTTTTCTCTCTCTCCCTTTTCTCTTTCCAGAGGATGCATTCGTTCTCTTCTCTTCTTTTCTTTTTTTCTCTCTCTCCCTTTTCTCTTTCATCTTCCTCATCACCCCATCCTTTCGTTCGGCCCGTGACTGATACTCGACTTGTATTTATTCCTCAAGGGCAGTAAACACACGCCGTTCAGTCAAGAAAAAAAAAAGTTTCATGGCTTTTAAATTTGTGGCTTTTCAGTAACTATATGGATCGACATGACAGATCAATTAAGGAAATTTAGTACTCACGGAATGACTAAGCAGTGGTTTCACGACATTTACAGAATGAACAGAATTCGAACACTATTTTCAAACACTAAATCCTAACCCCTTTTCAACTAAGTGATCAAGCGGGGTGTTTATTTAAATCACCTACACACGCGCACCCACTTGCTGAAGCTTTAAGCATAATTTTCAAGAATCCGCTCAATTGCATACAGTCTGTACTCTCTTTTTTTTTTTTTTTTTTTTTTTTTTTGAGTAAGCGAATTCACAAGGGTGTAACATACTCACTCATTCATAAGTGTCGGCGAGTAACGGGCTTAGAAACGGGTTCCGGCGACACCATTAGACTGAACTAGCACGAAGAGCAATTCATCGGTAAAGTGTGATTCGCTAACGACCCCATAATGCGCAAACAGCCGGATAAGTCACGTGGTGGAAAGGAGAATGAATATATGTGTGTGTGTGTGTGTGTGTGTGTGTGTGTGTGTGTGTGTGTGTGTGTGTGTGTGTGTGTGTGTGTGTGTGTGTGTGTGTGTGCGCGCGCGCGCGTGTGTTTTAGTATTTGTATTTTTTTGTATGAGTGCGTGGGCTTGTGTGTGTGGAGAAGACCATATTTCTCTGCGTTTACCCATTTCCCCCGTTCACACGAAGAAACACGAAGCGCCAAACCCCAGCCGAGAGAGCACCGCAGTAGGAAATACCGACATCAAGTGAGAGCCCTGACAAATAGGGAGAGAACAGACGCACACATAAATCGTAGTGATATACAACAAGCTCTGAAAGGATGTGTGCATTTACTCATCAAAGTAGCTAGTTGTAAGCTCGGTGAAGAGGGAGGGAGAGGGAGGGAGTGGGAGTGGGAGGGAGAGGTGGTGGTGGTGGGGGGAGAGAGGTAATTTAGCTGATAATGACTTGAGAAGATTCTTAGAATAGTCAGTTATCTCTCTTATCTCGTGTAATTGTTAGCCGATGCGCACCCTTATTGATTTCTGATAAGAAGACCACCGCCACACGACCATCATTGAATCTGATTGAGAAAGGGACTCAACAAGGTGACATTCGTAGGAAATGGGAGGAATTACGTAACGTATATGCCCCCCCCCTACTTTTACCCATTTCCAGAGTACACACGAGAGAAAAAAGGAACAAAAAAATAAAATAAAAGAGTAAGTGAGCGAGGAACATTGTCAGCAGCAAGCTCGTGAGTTCCTTTTTTTTTCTTTTTTTTTCTCTCACTCTCTCTCAGAAGTCGTGTTCCCTACGTGGACAGCGTCTCCGGAAACCCGACACCTCTCGTTGGAAATAGGTTACACAAGCCTTCTTGCCTTCTATTTTGAGTTCTCTTTTTTTTTTCTCACTCGTTCATAAAGTCAGCGTTCGGAAAATCATGGCTACGGGCTTTTGTGCACCGCCGTCTCGACCGTTTAAAAACACTCAAAATGGATCGGCTTGAAAGTAACGGAAAATGACTGTTTAAAAAGAGAGAGAGAGAGAGAGAGAGAGAGAGAGAGAGAGAGAGAGAGAGAGAGAGAGAGAGAGAGAGAGAGAGAGAGAGAGAGAGAGAGAGAGAGAGAAAGAGAAAATTGGGAAAATAAAATCTGCCAGAGAACATTCCCGGGATCCTGTGAGCAATGTTGCCAAGGTCTCTCGTGGGGGAAAGACCTCTGGCATGACGTTTCGAGTGCCACCGATGAGTTTTTTGGGACATTTGTTTCCCCCGCTAAGGTCGAGCCTCTGGTGAAGCAAGGACGAGGAACTTCTAAGAGTCTGGGAGCCTAGGTTGAACCGGCGAAGTGCTCGGCTTTACTCGCCTCCATTGCACCGCATAAGCAGGCTGTAGGAGCAAAATTCTGGCAACATGACTGGGAAGGCCAAATGCGCGCACACGAGTCCCCATTGATGAGACTATCTGCTCGCTTGTATTAAGGAAACATCCTCTCTCGTACTCAAAGGCGGCGATATCCAATAACCTCGGCCCGAGTTTTCATTAGTCGTGACTCGAGGGCAATACGTTAAATAGTTTAGGAAGTTCTATGACACATATGACTTACACAGTTAGTTGAGGAGACGTCAGTAGCAAGTAAAAACTGCTGCAACGCGGTATGTTCCGTCTGAGCTCGGTTGATGACGTCACACTGTCTAGACGGCCGACCGCCCTAGGCGTCGGCTGCCAAAGTTTCTGGTCTTCCTTAATTACTAACGCAACGGGTATCATTCCATTAGCTTTTTTGTTTAGTTCGTGTAATTGATATGCTCTGTCAGAATGTTTATATGAAAGTTAAACGATATCATTTATCGCGCTTGAGAGAGAATAAACTAAACCGAAGCTTAAAATTTGGGACGAGATATCTTCCTGCGGCAAACGGTGCTGCCATCGTGGTCGTCTTTAAATATTATATGTCTTCTGTGACTTTTCCTATCTTCTAATGGGTTTGGGGGAGCGCCTACACGCCGTGCATTCACGTAGTATTATTAGAGTTTTAGAAATAATCTTTTAGTCAGAGCGTTAGGTTCTTGCAAAATTGCTGCCGGTGATAAAATGAGGATGTGGCAACTCGAGCACGCCGCTGCGGTTTCATACCCAGCATTAGAGTGATGCCATATCGTCTCTCCATTTCTATAATAACTCTTTTCTTAGTCAAATATGGGAGTGATCCGACGTTTGATGAATGCGAACCGAAGCTGTAAACTATTGCAATCAACCAACATTCAAAACAGTTGTGTATGTTTGGCGATTCGATGAATGGCCAACACATATTGGATTTTCCCCCACCATGTGAGACATCCACGCTCTCATTTTGAGCATGTAATGATCTTTCTTTGATGTAACACTTATCCTTAAGGAAAAAATTGTAACCTTTTTTCGCTTAAAAAAAAAAACATCGAATTCAGGAAGTTCTAACCTGGGATTTTCTTCTCTTTCCAGAACTCGGCCTTGGCTGTCAGTGGCGAGTTGCCAGGTGCGCGATGCCGTCTGGTGGAAAAATATTTATCATCGCTACCTCGACTCAACGGGATATACGGTCAATTACAGATGCAGAGTTGATCTCCTAACAACAGTTGTTAGGCTGCCGTGCACGTGGGACCATGGTGATTTGGAGCGTCAGAATAACCATATTAAGAATCGAAATGTCCATGCAAGGCGTTCGGTATCATGTGTCTCTTCCTGATTGGTCGGCTCGGGTGGTGTATATTTCTAGGACACGATTGATATTGGCTCAGAACTTATTAGAAATTGGATGAAGAAGCTATTGGTATTTCTTAGAGCAGCTTTGGATTAGGTCGGAGCTAGCGTTGGGTGTTGGAGATTAAGCTAGATTTCGAAGGCTTTCTTTTTTATTCTCTTTCTTTTTTGATTTTGTTACCGCGTTGTAACAGGGATATTGTCAAAAAGAGTTGAAATGGTCATTGTGTTCTCGTGAGCTGTTGCAGGAAATAAAATGCCCATCATGCTATTCCAAGCCGCAAGTTCAAAGACGAAGTACGAGAGAGAGAGAGAGAGATCGTTGCAGCTGCCAAGGTCTTCGTTGTAATGGCAGAGTGGGTCGTCCATTTCAGTTGACCATTTTCAGAGGGTAATTTTCTGAAGGAATTTATCGTGGAAACGTGGTCCGGCGGCGGCTTCTACTTTCTGCCGTGGGGTGACAAGGAATCCATGGCTCTTCTTCGAGGTAATATCAGACAATTTATTCCCTCAATTTCCTGTACAGCAACAATGAGGCTCTAGGTAAAACTATCATGCAATCCACATGCTATCGGAAGTGACGTCACAGTGAGTGGGAATGAATGGATGGAACAGGATGGGGGCGTGGCTCTATATTTGTGCTTCATTCACGACCTTCTGTGCCTGTGACATCACGTTAGTGGAATGTGCTAATCTGCATTCATAACTCTAACGTTACTTAGTCCTCGGTTCGTCGACGGTGTTGTGCCATCGAGATAGAGGCCATTGTACAGTTAAGTTATTATAAGTTGTGTTTCTCAAGCGGATCTTGGATGAAAGAAAGATTTTTTTTTGTGTGTGGAACGGTGTCTGTGGGTGGCGTTTGGTTGATGCAGTTTGCACGGTGACGTCAAGACCGATGGAAGATGTGAATGGCCACACCGGTGCCGAGTGCGAAGCATTAGAGTGCCCTCATTGGCTGAGAAACAATGACGTCACACTTTCGGGAAACTGCGATCAGAAACCGGCACTTGTGATTGGTCGAGGGCCCACATTCCTGACGTGCCCGTGTGAGCCGCTCCCGGACGCAAATACAGGGAATGAAGGACGGAATAGTGGTGGGTCTCTCTTCTTAGGAAATCAGAGTTTCCTCTTCTAATCTTTTCTGTTAAGGCATGGTTGAGTTTTGACGAGTTTATTTTAGTTGCCCCTAAGACAATTCTTGCCTCGGTTGACGCCTCATAGAAAACGCTTTTGCTGTGCATTCCTCACATATGCCAACCCGGACTCACAGCTGTGCACAGATCAGCCACCCAGAATTCACTTAGTTTAGCAAATTCACAAATATTACCGACCACTGAACTATCGCTCGGTGATTACTGAATGGAACCTTACGAATCTCTGAAAGATATCGGTTCAAGCCAGTTTTTAAAAATGGAATAGAAGGGGCGCAGGGGTTCCACATAGAACATAACTTGAGGTCGTAAACTTTCCTGATTTTCGAAAAGAACTGTTGGGCAAGCGATTCCACAGCAAGGAAAATTGATAGGTTAAATGAAGAGCTGACTTCCGGCAGTAGTCCGCAATCATCGCGAAATTTTGAATACTGGATTTGCATTTGTGGAAAAAGTATTCGTACAACGTTGGCTGTGGTTAACTAGAGGACTCATTTGGGGTAATTTAGTCAGCGACTGAGCATGAGATAACGTGCCGCCACACGTTGCATTGCCGATTCGCCTTTTAGACTGCATTGCAAATTAGTGTGTGAGTGTGTGAGTGAGTGAGAGAGAGAGAGAGAGAGAGAGAGAGAGAGAGAGAGAGAGAGAGAGAGAGAGAGAGAGAGAGAGAGAGTGAGTGAGGGAGAGAGAGTGAGGGGGGGAGAGAGAGAGAGAGAATAGAAGGGAAGGGAAGGGAGGAAAAGGGACATGGGGGAAGGGAAGGGGAGGCGAGGGGGGGCTCACTCCACGTCCGTCGTTCATGTCCTTTGTCAGGCGCGGGTTGCATCCTTCACAAGGCGTGGTCCGTGGCCTTGACGAGGGTGTGGGTCATGTCCTTTATGAGACGTGATTCATGTTCTTTGTGATCTATGGATCATGTGAATTCGTAGTTATATATCAAGTGTGTGATGAGCTGTGGTTCCTCTTGCCGATGTGACTGGGCTCTCGGGAAGTGTCTTTGTGTTTCGTGATGTGAAGTGTCTCTTTGTGTTTCGTGATGTGAAGTGTCTCTTTGTGTTTCGTGATGTGGGGGTGTTGTGTTCTCGCTGTTAATTAACATCACTGTGATTTTGTTGTTTGGATGTTGAATGTGCCGTCGTCAGAGCAACAAACGTGCTGTTCTGGAAGGGGAAGAGGAGGATGTGGGTGGTTGGGTGGAGGGTGATGAGGGAGGGTGGAGGGGGGGAGGGGGTTTAGGATTTCGTGACTGACAGTTATCGTGACGTTGGCAGCGGCGAAGCTAACGAAGCTCGCGGTTGTCGTACGCCGATGAATCACTCCGCCCTGCCTCGTCACAGTAGCTTGTATTTTTTTTCTTCTCTCTCTCTCTCTCTATTCCCTGTTTGTTATTGTTTTTTTTTTCCTTATTGTTGGTTCTAGATGAATTCTTAAAGACATTCCGCCTCAGTTCTCAAGAAAGGCTGGAAAAAAACGCTGTCACGTGAGAACTAGGTAGGAGTAGAACAGGAGTGAGAGAACCAAGTAGGAGTAGTAAAGGAGTAAGAGAACCAAGAAGGAGTACAATAGGAGTGAGAGAACAAAAAAGGAGTACAACAGGAGTGAGAGAACCAAGTAGGAGTAGTAGTAAAGGAATGAGAGAACCAAATAGGAATATACTAGGAGTGAGAGAACCAAACAAGTACAAAAGGAATGAGAGAACCAAGTACGAGTGGCAAAACATGAACTAGAGAACCAAATAAGTACAACAGGAGTGAGAGAACCAAGTAGGAGTAAACCAGGAACGAGAGAACCAAATAAGTACTAAAGGAGCGAGACAAACCAAGTAGGAGTAAACCAGGAGTGAGGGCGCCTCGCCTCGAAGGTCGTAAGATGATGGCCGGCGTATAGATAGGTTCGTAAACCAGCCCCGACACCGGCTTTTTGGGCGATATCCGGGAGGAGCCGAGTCGAGAGTCTCACGCCATATGGGAGGGAGCGGGCCGGGTGGTGGACGGTGTGTGTGGTTGTTTCTGTGTGGTAGATCCACCAGAAAGCGAGGCCTGTGTGTGCTCCCTCCCTGCTCGACGCTTTCTCAATGCTCTCCGTTTTTTTTGTTTTTTTGATTCTTTGTTTCTTAGGCTCTAACGCATTATTGTTATTGATGGTTATTGTTATTGTTATTAGCTTCATCTTCAACATCATTAGCATTACTAATTTTATTATTATTAGCATCAATATTGATATTATTACCATCATCATCATTACAATTATTATTATTATCAGTGGTATGATGGTTATTAGTCTTTTCTCCCACCTTCTTCTTCCTCTTCTTCTTCTTCTTCTTCTTCTTCTCCTCCTTCCTCTTCCTCTTCCTCTTCTTCCTCTTCTTCTTCCTCTTCTTCTTCTTCTTCCTCTTCCTCCTCTTCCTCCTCTTTGTCTTCTTTAGGCGTCCGTCGATTATCTCTCGAGAAGATGTTACCACAGACTCGGGAGTCTGCCTTGAGAATCTTAACCTTTTGAGATTACTGTGGATTGTGAAACGCTACTCGAGGAGGCCAGACTGATGAAACACAAGTCATTGTTTGGTACATCCGTCTCTCTCTCTCTCTCTCTCTCTCTCTCTCTCTCTCTCTCTCTCTCTCTCTCTCTCTCTCTCTCTCTCTCTCTCTCTCTCTCTCTCTCTCTCTCTCTCAATATACTCGTCAAAGTCAAAAAGTCTCTCTCTCTCTCTCTCTCTCTCTCTCTCTCTCTCTCTCTCTCTCTCTCTCTCTCTCTCTCTCTCTCTCTCTCTCTCTCTCTCTCTCTCTCTCTCTTTCTCTCTTTCTCTCCATAATTGGAAAAACCAAGTCGATTTTCCCATCCTTGCCTGGAAGAACAACTTTCTTCTTTAAGGACACAGTCGATATCATCAACCTTCGCTCTCTCTCTCTCTCTCTCTCTCTCTCTCTCTCTCTCTCTCTCTCTCTCTCTCTCTCTCTCTCTCTCTCTCTCTCTCTCTCTCTCTCTCTCTCTCTCTCTCTCTCTCTCTAGGATTAGTTTCCCGTCTTTCGTGTTATTCCTTGTCTTGGGTATTTTTTTATTGCACTTCTCGTAAGGCACTTGGGTATGTTCCGCCTTGAATGTTTTGGTTTGTTTGTCGTTTCTTTGCTCGGCTCTCTGTCTCTTTCTGTTTCTTTGTCTCTGTCTCTTGTCTTTGTGTCACTCTCTGCCCCCCTCCCCCCTTCTCTCTCTCTCTCTCTCTCTCTCTCTCTCTCTCTCTCTCTCTCTCTCTCTCTCTCTCTCTCCCTCTCTCTCTCTCTTCTCTTCTCCCTCTCTCCCTCTCTCTCTCTCTCTCTCTCTCTCTCTCTCTCTCTCTCTCTCTCTCTCTCTCTCTCTCTCTCTCTCTCTCTCTCTCTCTCTCTCTCTCCCTCTCTCTCTCTCCCTCTTTGCACAAATTCCTGAGCCTGCAAAGGGCGAGTGTTTGCAGGCTTTGTTCACAGTCTGCACTTTCTCTTTCCCGTCAGATCTTGTCTATTTTACTATAAATAGGCAGTCTTCTTCCTCCTCCACGCCCCCCCTCCCCTCCCCTCCTCCTCCCTCGCCCCCCCTCCAACCCTTTACTAACCCCCACACTTCCCCCCTCCCTCCCTCCTCCCTCCCTCCCTTCTCCACAAACACATCCGCTGAAGGCAGTGTTGCCAGCGCCCGAAGGTGGGGGTCGACTTTTCTCTCCGATTCGACACGAGATGGGTGTTTTGCTTTCTCACCCACCCACACACACCCTGCAACTTGCTTTTATTGCTCCGTCGTTTCCTTCCTCTCGCTCCTTCGGGAATCAGAGAATCGAACACGTTGGAAGGAATTTTATTTTATTTTTTTTTTTTTTTGGAAGAGGAGTGGGATAGGAAATTAGTTGGGAGGTCGTCCGGACGTTTCTGTGGGTATGTATCACCTTTAGTCATGATGGTTGTGTGGATACTAGTAGCCCGCCCACGCTTCACGCCCACACACGTTTCTGTCGTCTTGGAATCTTCTTACTAAGATTATAAAGATTATTGTTATTGTTATTATTGATTATTATAGGTATATCGGGTCTCATTTCTATTAGTTTTATCATTTACTCCTCTACTTCTGATTTTCCTTTTCATAAATATTTCTAGTTTTTTTCCTTTCATCTGCTTTTGACTCTTTATGTCC
This sequence comes from Penaeus japonicus, assembly GCF_977035675.1. NCBI lineage: Eukaryota > Metazoa > Arthropoda > Malacostraca > Decapoda > Penaeidae > Penaeus > Penaeus japonicus. Next base: position 1,931,422 of record NW_028234410.1, read on the forward strand.
ACTTAGGGGGTCGAGTCACTCAGAACGAAGCTGTGTCATAACGTGTCCTGTGATAAGAAAAGGAGGAGGGGGAGTGGGGGGGGTGGAGCGAAGGAGGGTGATGGCGAAGGTAGAGGAGGGGAAGGGGAAGGGGTAGGGGGGAGGGGGGAGGGGAAGGGTGTAGATTGCAACATATCCTGTGGTATTCTTTATCTAGTCGTCTACCTAGAATTGTTTATCTAGTCTTGTAGCAGGAAAGGACGACTGGCTTACTTGTACTTATATACTTTACCCATTTTTTTTTAAATATTTCTCCGCTATCTCTTATCTCAGGAAATTAGTAACTTGTTGAGTGATTATCAAGCTTTATCAACCGAGACCAAATACGCTAAGGGATTTTTTACACACCGTGTTAAAAATCTACCCCCCCCCCCTTTTTCGGTGCTAGCGTCTCGTGCGCTTCAAATCTCTCTCCCTTCCTTTCTTTGCTTTGGCGTCTTGTTCGTATAATCTGTCGTTTCCTCTCTCGCATTTGAACTCTTTTCTCAAGACTGTTCAAAGGTTATTCGTCCGTCCTGTGTCCTTAGCCTCGTCATCCCCTTATATCACGCAGAGCCTCCGTGACCGCTCGAACCTTCGGTAGTCACTTCGTCCTGAGGAAAGAAGGCGTCGGGTATGAAAGAATTTTTAAAGAATATTGATGGGAGATCGAGGGTGCGAGATTAGGTGGATGCTTGGGGTGTCTTGTTCACGAAGTCGGGAGAGAGGGAGAGAGTGAGAGGGAAAGGGAAAGGGAGAGAGGGACAGGGAGGGGGAAGAGTGAAAGGGAAGGAGGGAGGGAAAGAGAGAGTGAGAGTGTGTAAGAGAGAGAGAGAGAGAGTGTGTGTGTGTGTGTGTTTGTGTGCGTGTGTGTGAGGGAGAGGGAAAGGGAAGGAGGGAGGGAAAGTGAGAGTGAGAGTGTGTAAGAGTGAGAGACAGAGAGTGAGTGAGTCGCAGCCGGCCTCACCGTCGAAGCATAGGCGATGACTAATCACTCGTTCACTGTTGCGCTTCGTGAGAGGCTCTCTTGCGCCTTCCTTCGTCAGCAGAGGAGGGAAGACAGAGCTACGTAGCCGGAAACAATAAAAAACCCAAATACTAAAAATATTGTAAGTCCAGACATTGGCAACGCTGTAAGTATGCGACTGCCAAAGAGTCATTGGAAAATCCCGCAAGAGCAGTATTGCCACCTCCGCTTACACCAAACGCCGTGGCTGAAGAAAGTGTTACCGCTCGCGCTGTCCCCCGCCCGTGCTCGGAATTGATAAAGCCGAATAAATATAAAGACTCATACTCATAATCACTCTTTTACACTCACTCACACTCGCTCATTCACTCTCCCTCTCCCTCTCCCTCTCCCTCCCAGTCCCACTCCTACTCCCGCTCTTACTCTTACTCCCACTCCTTCTCCCACTCCCACTTCTCTTACTCCCACTCCTACTCCCACTCCCACTCCCACTCCCCCCCCCCCCCACACACACACACACTTACACACGCGAGCCTCCTTCCCCCACCTTACGGAGGCGCCCGCTCTCCGTAACCCCCCATCGCGCCCACACCACCCGGCGAGGAAGCAGCATTAGAGCCGTAAGTCTTGTGGTCTCCAAGCCAATCAAAGGTCCTTGTGATTGTCTTAATTGGGTGTCATTATCTTCCATTGAGGGTATTGGCAGCAGCAGCAGCGTTCGAGGCGCTCGCGTCGACTGGAGATTCTTGCTTGCTTGCTTGGCTTGGCTTGTTCGCTCGTCGCTCTTTTATTCCCCCGTGGCGCACGCACTCACTCACTTATTCACTCACTCACTCACTCACAACGCACGCACTCGCTTGCTCGCTCGCTCGCTCGCTCGCTCGCTCACTCACTCACTCACTCACTCACTCACTCACTCACTCACTCACTCACTCACTCACCCACCCACCCACCCACTCACTCACTCACTCACTCACTCACTCTCTTCTCTCACACTCTCAACGCACGCACTCGCTCGCTCGCTCTGGGCACCTGGCCTAAATTTAGCGCGTCAGGGAAAGGCTGTCTGTGTGTGTGTGCGTCTCGACGACCCGATGGCCGCTCTCGTCTCGTCACGCCTTCGGCTTCGGTTCGGATCGGATCGGGGTGTCGGCTTCGGTTCGGTTCGGCTTCGGATCGGGGCGTCGCTTCGGATCGGTTCGGCTTCAGTTCGGGGCGTCGGCTTCGGTTCGGCTCGGGGCGTCGGCTTCGGTTCGGTTCGGCTTCGGGTCGGCTCGGGGCGTCGGCTTCGGTTCGGTTCGGCTTCAGTTCGGGGCGTCGGCTCGGCTCGGATCGGTTCGGCTTTGGTTCGGCTTCGGTTCGGTTCGGTTCGGCGACGGGAAACGGGCGGCGGGATTCTGGATATTGCGGTTGTTATCAGTCATATTGATTGGTTGAGTTGTGGTTGGTGGGAAGTTATTAGAGTGGGTGGTTGGTTTGCTGTTGTTAGTCTTGTTGCACAGACACACACACACATTTATATGCATATATTTGAGTGTGTGTATATATATGTGTGTATATTTATATATATATTTATATATTGTGTATATATGTACTATAAATATATATAATTTCATGTATAAAAGAAGAGGAAGCCTTTGTTTACGAAGGGCTCCAGCTTCGTAAACAGCGCACCCTTTCCCCTTTCCCGTTCCCCCCACCCCGTCTCCCCGTCCCCCCACCCCGGCCCCCACCTCCCCACCACATACGAGTGCACCACATACGGCTGCGATACGTACTCAACCCCCCTCCCCCCTATCTATCATAGACCACCTACTCCTTCACGCCGGCTTGCAATAGAGCGAATCACGCAAGATTGTGTCCTCTATATCATCATCCTTGGAAAGAGTGGATTTCAGTGCAACATTTTTTTCTCTTTTTTGTGATTTTTTTTAAAGCCTGGTTTTGGATATAGGCCTAATCCCATGTGGCTCCGAGGGGTGTGTGTGTGTGTTGGGGGGGGTGAGGGATAGATAAAGGAAGATGGGGAAGGAGGGGAGGGTGGCCTAAGGGGAGGGAGGGAGGAAGGGGGGTGGGGGAGAAGGAGGAGGAGGAGGAGGCATACGCGTTGAGAGAAGAGGAAGGATGGGAGGGGAGCGTAGGGAGAGGGGGTGGCACGAGGGAGAGAAGATGAGAATGGATGTGCATAGGCGTAGACGAGGGGGGAGAGGGAGAGGGGGCACAAGGAGGAGGGGAGAAGAAAGTGGGAGGGAGAAAGGGAGGGGAGGGAGGGAGTTGGGGGGAGGGGGGATTGAGTTCAAGTGAAGGTGTGATGATGGATGGACGGAGCCCGCCCACGACCGTCAGAGACAGGGTGGGCTGGGGAAGGGAGGGGGAAGGGAGGGAAGGGGAGGAGATGGGGGGACAACCTCACTCTGAACCACGTGGAAATTGACTCCCAACTAGTGCATTCGCTCGGGGAAAGTCCGCGAGAAAAAGAAATGAAAAGAGAAACAAAAGGGAGATGCGAGAAAAAGAAAACAGAAACAAAAGAGAGAAAGAGAAAGTCTGTTAGTGAATAGGGGAGAACAGTGAAGAAGAAGAAAAAAAAGGTAAAGAAAAGAAAAAAAAGTCAGAAGAAGAGGAAGAAAAGGAAGGAGAAGAAGAAGAAATGAAAAACAGAATCAGACGTTCACCAAAGAATAAACGAACAGAGGGAAAAAAAGCAAAAAGCGAAATGAAAAGAGAACAAATTCGAATGAATGGCTGAATGGCTGACACTCTGCCAAGACTTCAAGTGATAGCTCTAGAGGGAAGACTTTCGAGTTGCTCTCGACGGTGTCAGCTCGCGAGCAATAACACAAACAAGCAAGCAAGCAAGCAAGCAGAGTTCCCCAGAAGACGTTATCCGGACTCCCTCACCTCGGTCCTTCCTTCGGGTAGATCCAAGAAAGTGGGGGTCGAGGTGAAACAAGGTCAATCTTTGTCTCGCCAACATGCGTTCGCTCAAGACCAGAACGGATGGCCAGCGAGAGAACGAAGAGAGGAAGAAGAAGAAGAAGACGAAGACGAAGACGAAGACGAAGACGAAGACGAAGAAGAAGAAGAAGAAGAAGAAGAAGAAGAAGAAGAAGAAGACGAAGACGAAGACGACGAAGAAGAAAAAGGAGGAAGGAGAGGGGAAAAAAGGAGGGAAGTGGAGAGGAAAAAGACGAAGGATTTTGTGCCGGGTTCCTCAAAGGAGCTTCTGGGGTGTTCATGGAAGGATCCCGGGACTGCTGCGTCATCATTAACGTCACGTCCCGCCCGGATCTCGTTGGGTTGTTTCCCGCTTGTGTTATCGAGAGGGGAATTGGCTGGGCCTTTTTTCCCCGTCCGAGGGTTTTTTTCGTGTTTTTTCTTTTCTATTTTCTCTCTTCTTTCCTGTCCTGTCCTCTTCTCTTCTATTTTCTCTTTTCTTTCCTGTCCTCTCCTCTTCTCTTTTCTTTTCTCTTTTCTTTTCTGTCCTCTTATCTTCTCTCTTTTTCCTTCTCTTTCTTTCTCTTTCTCTTTCTCTTTCTCTTTCTTTCTCTTTCTTTCTCTTTCTTTCTTTTTCTCTTCTCTTCTCTTCTCTTCCCTTCTCTTCTCTTCTCTTCTCTTCTCTTCTCTTCTCTTCCCTCCTCTCCTTCTCCTTCTCCTTCTCCTTCTCTTCTCTCCTCTCCCCCCTTTCCCTCTCTCCCTGTCTTTCTCCCACTCCTTCTCACTTTCTCTCTCTCTCTCTCTCTCTCTATTCCCCGAAAATGGCAGGCCAATAATACGAGGAACCGGCATCCTGGCTCCTCATAATGTTGCGCTATGTGATGTCATCCCGCACATGACGATGAGTCGCGGCCCTCTGGTGGCGATGAGAGAAAACTTTTAGTCACGGTCGATTCTCAGTAAAAAAAGATAGAAAGACAGAAGGAAAGATAGAAAGAAAGAAAGAAGGAAAATATGATGATGATGATAAAAGAATAAAACGAATCACAAAATGGTAGCAACGTCTCGGGAAGGCAAGAACACCGGTCGTGTATTTTTTTTTCTTCTTTTTCTTTTCTCTTATTTTTTTGTTTTCCTCAACGACTTCTTTCTCCATCGAGAAGAGAGAAAGAGAGAAAGGTTTAAAGAGCGGATGAAGAGGAAGAGTTACGGGCGTTTCGTCTCGTTGCGCTGCATTCCTCTTTTTTGTTTTGTGACGTCACTCGGATGGAACTACAGCTGGTGTTACGAATTCAAGAGGCTGTGATGATACAGGAAAAAAGTTTGTACGTACGTATTGTGGGCCCTTTCTCTCTCTCTTTCTCTCTTTCTCTCTTTCTCTCTTTCTCTCTTTCTCTCTTTCTCTCTTTCTCTCTTTCTCTCTCTCTCTCTCTCTTTCTCTCTTTTTCTCTCTCTCTTTCTCTCCCTCTTCTCTCTCCCTCTCCCTCCCTCTCCCTCTCCCTCCCTCTCCCTCTCCCTCTCCCTCTCCCTCCCTCCCTCCCTCCCTCCCTCCCTCCCTCCCTCTCCCTCCCTCCCTCTCCCTCTCCCTCCTTCCCTCCCTCCTTCCCTCCTTCCCTCCCTCCTTCCCTCCCTCCTTCTCTCTCTCTCTCCATATATGTAGGCTGTACATATTTACGCTTACACTTACATAAACAGCATCCCAAGGATTAGAAACTATTCAAGGTAATGTAAGGATATTGAACTGTGATGACTCACCATCACGTTGTGGATTGTTTGGTTGAAGTTTTATTTTAGTTGTTATTGTTTATTGTTGTTATTTCGTCTATTTTTTTTTAGTAGTCGCCCCGGCCATTTATTCGCCTGTAGACGGAAGAACATTCGAGGAAAAGTTTGATTTCTTCGGTATTTCAAAGGCAACTTTATAGGCTGAATATCTCCTTGGTTATGCTGTGTGTGTTTGAGAGAGAGAGAGAGAGAGAAGGAGAGAGAGCGCGAGAGAGCGAGAGCAGTCACGAGCCATCTTGTGGTTGCACGATCTCGCAGCTGGTGTCATGCGGGCTTGGAGGCTGTCCGTGACTCACATCAGGAAGGTGGGACAGCGAGTTGCCCTGGATCATCGGATCCTCACACTCCAACAGGCAAGATTCTCGCCTCTCTTGCCTTTCTCTCCTTCGTTTCCCTTCCTTCTCCTTTTCTTCGCCCTCCCCCGCCCCTCCTCCTTGCCCTCCGTGTCCCGGGGAACACCAGTCCGCCGGCGTCCGCCCCGACGGCTCCTCCTGCCGGCGGCGAGCCTTCGTCGGGCCTTCGGCGGGCATGGCAGCGTCGGTGAGCAGGTGGGCTGATGGCGTTATTCACGACGCAGGAGGAAGTGTTGGCGAGGGTGTGTGAGGGAAGAGGGGGAAGGGGCGAGGGTGGGGGTGGGGGCACAGGAAGTGGTAGGTGTTGGTGACGGTGGTGGAGGAGGGTTGGTGGAGGACCAGTGATAAGGCGGAGGACCATGTGAGGATGGTCAGTATGAGCTCAGAGTGTGAGCGTGACGGTCCTGATCCTCTCCTGCTCCTCCTCCTCCTTTGCCGATGCCGCCCTCATCATTACCTCTGCCGCTGACCAACTTGCTGCTGTCACCAGAGTGTTCCACCCCCGCCAGGAGGAGCAGCAGGCAGCAGCGGCGGGCCGAGCAGCAGCAGCAGCAGCAGGAGTAGCGCAGACATGGTGACATGAGCGGGTGCGCGGCCCCCGCCCGGTGGCCGGAGCGGTGCTGGTGCGAGACTCAGTCGTGTGTTGGAGGCGGCGGCGGGAGGGTCCGGCGAGGGGGCGACGCGGCCCGCTCGCCTCGTCTCGCCTCGCCTCGCCTCGCCTCGCCTCGCCTTCCTGCTCGCCAGCACCGATCGCAGGCCCGGCACACTCGGCCCCCAGCCCTCATGCAGTGGTGAAGTGTTTTAAGGCGAGGAGTTGTCTGCAAGCAAAGAAACGACACAGGCGGCCCAGCCAAGAGGGAAGGAAGCAGCTGGCTGGCTGGCCTCGTGCATGCTGGGGTGACGGGGCCACGCCGGGTGGCTCGCTCTTCCCAGCTGACTCCGGCACCTCCCAGCTGTTGGCCAGACGGATGCCTCACGAGCCCCTCCGCTGGACCAATGCGTCTGCTTCATGGTGACTCTGTGGTGATGACAGTGCTACTCTCATAAGAATAGAATGCTGGGTACTGGCCCAACCCGTGAACACGTGGCAGTGCCCCGAGTGTGCCCTTGTTACGGCACGGCCCCGTGTGACGACGACAGAGACGACAGGAATGTGTTGATGTGCAATGAGTGTTCTCGAACGCGCGTTATGTCAGCGTGAGGGACGGAGGGGAGTAAGCAACCCACCGGCAGGCCGTGCGAGGCGTGGTGGGCGAGGTGGTGCTGGCATGTGGGCCGTGGAATTCGAGAAGGACGTGGGTTTCTTTGCTCTTTTCCTCTTGATTGTCTGCGAGAGTTGAGTGCGTCCCAAGAAAACGGTGTCGGAGGGTGGAAGGCCTCCCCTGAGGAAAGGTGTTCAGTCGGCGTGCCCCTGCCTGGCCCCTGCACCAGACTTCTGCCGCCACCCGGGCATTGCGCAATCCTAGTCCCCCTCTCCCCTCCCCCCTGAGTCAGTCAGTCCCCCGTGGTCTCGTGTCTCGCCCCCACCCCCCTCACACATCCTCTCTCTCTCTCTCTCAGCTGGCACGCCCACATTTTCCTCCTTTTCCTCTTCCTGCGGGTACTCAGACCTCCAATGACTCTCCTCGCATCGGCACGCCCCTCCGTCCGGCCGCCACGCCCCCAGAGTCCCACTCGCCCACCCACTCCCTCTCCCTCCTTCCCCCCCTCCCTCTCCCTCCTTCCCTCTCTCTCCTCCATCAATAAGCTCGCGTCGGCTCGTCCACACCTTCTTTAGAATCCCCAACGTCTTCTGCCTGCCTCAGTGCCCACCCGCAACGCCCACGGTGCCCACCACCTGAAGCTGGAAGCCCCCGTCCGGGTGGCTCACGCGCCCGCGACCAAGAAATCCGATATACAGGCGGGCCACGTAAACACCTCTTGCCCGACGTCACCTTAAGGCCGCCCACACGCCCCATCCTACCACTCCAGGCCGCCCACGGACGACCCACACGCTGCCACATTCTACCCTTTCGTACGTACGTGTTTCGAGCAAGTATGTTCTATCAGTTAAGATCTCAGTCTAAGTTGCTTCCCGTGAGTCGATCGTGGAAGCGAGTGAGTGCATGTGTGTCCTCGGCTCTTGAACATATTGCAATAGACAGTTATAATTTCAACAGACCTAGTAGATTCGACTCTTGAGAGGAATTCTTCGACGGTGATTCGAGACCGTATCGACTCGTCCGAAGGTTGATCGAGGTATGTGTATGAGTGGCACGGCTGGCTGACGGCGATAGATCAAGTTTTGGACGAGTGGCACGGGGAGAGAGAGAGAGAGAGAGAGAGAGAGAGAGAGAGAGAGAGAGAGAGAGAGAGAGAGAGAGAGAGAGAGAGAGAGAGAGAGAGGAGTGTGACGAGTGTGCCATGGAATGATATTGATGACGGGTGTTATGTTATGGTGTCGTCGTCGGTCGGGCATGGTGACGGCGAGGGGAAGTCCCCATGTCAGGATGTGTCTCCATATTGTGTCGACATTCCTCTGTGTGGGTCGGGATGGGAGAGCGAGAGAGAGAGAGAGAGAGAGAGAGAGAGATTCCTTTGCTCGTGTTCTTGAAAGATTTTGTTTCTTCGTGCGTGACCTTTCCCCGTGGATTAGAGTAATGTTTAGTGAACTTCTTATGCATCCAGAAGACGATCGTAACTGTATATCGCTGTATTTTGGCTCTGGAACTTCTCTATTTTTCAATATCCGACTACCTGTGTGGGAGAGGTAATGATAAACCAAGCAATATTGGTATATTTGGCAACTCAACTGAGATCACGTGAGTGGCACATGCACAGCCCCAACTTTCGAGTTTTTTGCTTGTTTGTATGTTTGTCTGGCCGGAATGAATTTGTCCATAGACTTGCCGTAAGTAGGTAGGAGAAGCCACCGAAGAGAAGGAAGTGCATAGGACTGTAAGACGGAAGGATTAATTACCTTCATAGATGTATAAGAAGGATTTTGAAGCCGGAGGAGCGGTCATTGGCAGAGCATTTTACGGCTTTGTGAAACACGGTAGATGGGGGAGGAGAGGAGAGAGAAGGGGAGAGGTGGGGAGGGGAAGAGCTAACGAATGTTAAGGGAAAAGAATGAGCAGAAAGTTTGGAAGTTGTTCGTTATTCAAGTGGCACCAGGAAAAGGGATGAGAGGAAGATGTTATAGTTCATCGTGAGAGGAGAAAAGAGGGTAGGAATATTTACCGAGAGGGGAGGGGGAGGGTGGGAGTGTGTGAGGGGTGGGGTGTAGTTGAACTGAGGTCCTCGACGTCTGCTCCCCGCTCCGGTCTCTCAGTTCCCTAGGCCTACTTTGATGAAAGACAAGGACGGCACAATAACGTGTAGGCCTAACTACAAAGAGACTATGTCTGGCTGGCCGTCCGGGGATCAGGGTGGTTTTCTTTTCCTATTTTCGAGGCAAGAGACATGTCAGCCACAACACCTGCG